>NW_006283544.1:1986346-1994818 GCF_000327345.1 Myotis davidii
ATCAAAATTATTCCTATTTTTTTGTCAGATTGGCAAAAAAATGTATTTCTTTGGATGCCACAGGATTTTAGTAATTAGTTTATGTGTACCATGAGCTGGGAAAAGTTGAAAACTGCTGGGCCAGAATATTAGATAAAACATCCAGTATTTTGGAAGTGTCGATGAAGTACTGATGGGGTGGTCATAATAATCTGGCCACTCAGTGTATATTATATGTTATGATAATGTTATAATTTAAACTTCACAACAACCCCACAAAGTGTAGGTTGTGTCATTCCCTCTATTTTACAAAGGAAGGGACTGAAATACAGAGCAATTAAGTACGTATTTGCCTCTGGTCCACACAGAAGTAAGCTATGGAACCGAAATGTGAACCCAAACTGTCTGGTTCTAGAGTTATGCTCTTCATCATACTAACATTTCCTTTGTTTCACAGAAGTTTTCTCCTTGGGAAATTCTGTCATTATGAGATTTATATGCTATGATCATCTCATAGCACAGATAGATGTTAAATGATGGACTGTATTCTGGCCATAGATAAAACCATAACTGCTATATAACTAATAAATTATCTATTTTTAAATGTAAAATGAATTAGAAAATATAACAAAATACAGTTAAAGAATATCAAGAATTCAAATGTTTTTCAAAAGACAAAGTTGAAAAATTGATAGAAACTATCTGTGTCATGTATGAGCTATAGAAGATAAGTTTGAAAGGTCCAAACTAAACATATATATGTAATCAAAGTAATTATATAATTAATATATATAATCTATGTATGTAATCAAATGTATATATACATATATAATTAAGTATAATTATAATAATGAAGAAAGATGTTGGGAGTTGGTCAATTGGTTAACATTATATCAAATGTTTTAAAATACAAAAATTCAAATATTTCAGCCTTAAAAATGCTTTTAGAAAGATACCATTTAATTCTAAAACTGTTTTTCATGATTCTTTCATGTTGTTTCCTAAAAACTCCACCTGCCATACACATACTTATCTCTCCCACCCATCCTATATTTGTGTGTGGGAGGTGGACTGTGAGGAGAGATGACAGAAAAGGGAAACGAAAACTTATCAATCTTATGTAAAATGCAAAAGGAAGGCGAATATGCCAGTATTATAACTAGTGTCCAAATAATTTACTTTTTAATTTGAGGCATTTTTTAGAGTAAAAGAGGGTGCTCTTAATAATAATGCCAAAGAAACAGGCATAAACCAGAACTTTCTTGGATAAACAACTGAGAGATAGCGTCACTCAAATTATAACATTCAAACAAGAATGTTATAATTATTTCTCTAAAAGAGGATTTTAATATTGCAATAAAATCTATGTGTTTCATATGTAATCTAGTATATTTATGCAGAGATGACTTCATACATCTAAGTTTATCCAGAAATATGTTAAAACCAGAGCCTGAAAACCTCAGTATGACACATACACCAGGCTTCTGTACAGGATGGAATGCATTTTCTTTCCTACTAGAGAATAAAGTTCAAGGTGCCAATATCCCAAATCTAAATTTACACTGGAAAAATGGTAAGAAATGTGTTAGAAGACTGAAAAAAACTTTAGGAACCACTGAAATTCTAACAGAAACAAATCAGAGTTTGGCAATGCCAAGAAAGAGTATGTCTCAGCTTGAATAAATAATCACAAATGCCTCAGAATTTGAAATTTACCAAGAATAATAGTGAAAAAAATATGGTTGTCAGAAGAACTCAGCCGGCACAACTAAGTAACCCATTCTTCTCCTTCTGCCTTCATGTACAGGTAAAATATTTTTGGTTAATAAAAATGAGGTTTTTCCAGTTGGAACAAAAAAGAATTGAAACAGGCTGCTTATATGAGATTATTTATAGGAAAAACATTTTAATTAGTCACTTCTACCTTCAGATTTTTCTTCCTGAATGAAATATGAAACTGCTCATTTCCATATCTGATGCTTTTGTTTTTAAGAAGACATACACTAGAGAGGTTATAAGTGAGCTGGTCAGATGAATGGCAGAGCAGGGCTGGGTGAACAGAAGTCCATCGCTTCTGGACATACTAAATTTAAGATACTTATTAGATACACACGTGGAAATAAGATAAAGGGGCTGCAAAAGATGCCAAGGAGATATGTGTTTTCAGGAGTAGGAAGCGATCAACTGTATTAAATATTGCTGATAGGTCAAGTAAGATGAGAACTGAGAACCTGATCATTAGATTTTTGGCAACATGGAGGTCTCTGGGTGCTTATAAGAACAGCTTTGTTGGAGAGGTATGGGAGTGGCAGTGGGGCAAAAGTTTGATAGAAAATTTTTAAAAATGGGGAGTGGTAGTAAAGAGTGAATATATAAAACTTTTTGCAGGAATTTGGCTACAAAGAGGAGCAAAGAAATGGGGCAGTGACCAGACGTGAAAGTGGAAATAAAAAAAGGCTTTTTAACGATGAAGAAATAACATGTTTGTACATAGTTGAAATTATAAGGTAGAAAGGGGAAAACTGCTCATATAGAAGACAAAGGAGAGGATTGCTGGAGCTGTGTCCTTGAGCAGGAGAGAGGGGACGGCTCTAGTCACAAGTAGAGAGTCTGGGCCTTAGAAGAGCATGGTCAACGAGCTAAGTCCTATCAAAAAATTATACCATTTTATACAAAAATAAAGGCCTTTTCACTAATTTTCAAAATTTTATAAATACTTTTATAAAGTTCTGATGATCCACACTCAGCCCTCAAGTGAAAAGGATAGTTTGCAAACTCTCTTAAGAGACCTTTCTCAGGAATTCTAAATAATTACCAACAAAATTAATTACAGTTTTGATAAGAAATTTTTTGTCAGTTTTCATAGCCTTGACTAGTAAAATGGGAGACTGCATTGCATTGTAGAATGAGATGTATATAGTTTAGCCAAGTAAAAAGTCTGTAATCATAGGCAAATCACAATTTTTCAGTTTCCTCATTTATAAAATGGGGATGCTAATACCTACAACCTCATAAAGTGTCCCATTTAGTCCTTTCTACATGTATGTTAAATACTGAGTACAACACGATGCACAATAGGTATTCATTGGGTACTAAATGGTAGTTATTGCTAGTATGCTATCTAAATATGAAAACCTAAAAAATTGTAAAGGTATTCATTTAGAGAATAATAATTAGGGCAATGCTTCCCAAGATTTCTTATTGTATAAAAAGAAAATGATATTTGTAAGAGTTCTACCTGGGAAAAACAGGGAAGGCTGCTGGTACTCTGAGGACTTAGGGGAGTAATGTCTAGGGCATAGTGGAGAAAAAGTTCCAGTAATAAACTACGTAATGTTAGACAAGTACTTTTGGACTTGGTCATAGCTGCCAAACCTGTAAAAGATCAGAAATTAATTGTTATCTTCCTTTCTAAATCTTGTCTGTAGCTTTGAGTTTATGGCCATGCCTGATCATCTATGTCTCAGAGATTAATTAATTAGAGAAGTTGGAGTTGTTCCTGATGTATACTTCCTGTCAATCTCTAGGTCTTCCCAATTCTACTACCTTTTCTTTAAATTCAGCTCTTCTCTTTTCTATTTCTTCACTTAATCTATCCAATTGTCTTCTAACCTTGCCTCATTTCCTTTTCCTCTATAATCTACCCCACATTAAAACCACAATTAAAAAAAATACCTATAACACCTCCCCAAATCCCCAACTGACAATAAGACCTTTTAAAAATCAAATCCTTGCCCAGCCAGCGTGGCTCAGTGGCTGAGCTTCAACCTATGAACCAAGAGGTCACGGTTCAATTCCCAGTCAGGGCACATGCCCAGGTTGTAGGCTCAATCCCCAATGTGGGGTGTGCAGGAGGCAGTCAATCAATGATTCTTTCTCATCAGTGATATTTGTATCTCTCTCTTCCTCTCTGAAATCAATAAAAATAAAAATATATTAAAATCTGACCCTTTCCTACTTTACCCCCCACTACTCTCTATGAACTATACAATACAGTTAATTCCAAGTTCTTACATAACCTGCACTCAACTTGCTTCATATCTGGAACACCCTATAAATCTTGAAATAATAAAACATTATTAATTAAGGAGTAAACATATGTGGTAATCACTTATAAAATAATACAGTTAACAATAAAAGATAGCCAACAAAGTTTGATTTACAATTATTTGACAACTTAAGATATTGAAAGAGTAATACTTTCAGAACAGTCTAACTGAAAAGACGAAGTACAATATTCTTAAATTTTCCATTAAAAATTATAAAGGTATCTGGTAAGACATGAATGAAAGAAGTTTGTGTAAGCACTAATGAGGACATATACTTTTTAAATGATGAATGGAGCCTCTGTACACTAGAGTTCCAATTTACCTATTGT
Organism: Myotis davidii; assembly: GCF_000327345.1. Lineage (NCBI taxonomy): Eukaryota > Metazoa > Chordata > Mammalia > Chiroptera > Vespertilionidae > Myotis > Myotis davidii. Next base: position 1,990,704 of record NW_006283544.1, read on the forward strand.
AATTACTTATACTCAACTAACCTTTGTAAATAAACTGAGATTTATGAATCAAAGGTGTTTAATATCACTCCCAGATTCTACACAAATTTCATGCTTATGCCACTAAAGTTTCTTTTGAGTACAATGATAAATTGTGATCAAAATGGTTTCTATTGAAATGGTGGAAAATAAAAATCACTAAAGCAATACCAATTATACTTAAAAGCATATTTTCTATCTCCTTTTCCTTACTGCTTCTCCCCCTTACAAATAATTGTAGAGCAATGTGAATTTTCATATTCTGTGCAGCATCAAGAACATAATGAATACCTCTAACAAATTCATCATTACCATTTTTACAGCATCACTATGAGAATAGTTCTGTGTTTACAACAATGAGACTACCTTAGGTAAAGGTAGTTTTACTTTCTGGAAAAACTTAAATAATCAGCTGAATTTATCTCCCCTTACTTTATTATCTCACAATATTCATTAGGAACAGATAGTTAGATATTTTACGCAGAATTTTAGATTTAAAAAATGGCATGCAGCCGAAACCGGTTTGGCTCAGTGGATAGAGCGTCAGCCTGCGGACTGAAGGGTCCCAGGTTCGATTCCGGTCAAGGGCATGTACCTTGGTTGCGGGCACATCCCTAGTGGGGAGTGTGCAGGAGGCAGCTGGTCGATGTTTCTCTCTCATCGATGTTTCTGACTCTCTATCTCTCTCTCCTTTCCTCTCTGTAAAATCTCAATAAAATATATTTTTTTAAAAAATAAAATAAAATAAAAAATGGCATGCAGACCCTCTATGTCTATGCTGTGTCATTAAAAATGATTTAAATGCTGTGGAGAACAATGCTTAAGAATAAATATATATCTTGTAATAGTACCTTCTAATGATGATAACTAGTTCCATAATTCTATAAGTTGGCCTTTCTAATTCTCATTTTAGTTGAATTGTCAACATAATAATAAAAGAATTTTTAAGTATTGCACATAGGCAAAAAGTATCAAAACAACTACCATTTATATATAGCTTTATAATGTAAAATGTACTTTTCACATCTCATTTAGACCTTATAAGTCACCCTGTGAAATAATATTATTAGCTCATCTATATCTATAATAATAAAAGTGTAATATGCTAATTAGACTGGATGTCCTTCCGGACAAAGCTGTGGTGGGGGGGGGGAGGGCTAAAGCAGAGGCGGCTGTGGCGGTAGCAGGGGCTAAGCCCCTTGCATGAATTTTGTGCATTTGACCTCTAATCCAAGCTAATAAAAGAGTAATATGCAAATTAACCATCACTCTGCAACAAAGATGGTGGTGCCCATAGTGGCCGGGGCGGGACACTGGCAGCGTTGCCCCAGCAATGCAAGCCCAGCGTCTGCACCCTGGCTACGCGGCAGGAGGGGAGGTGCCTCGGGCTGGAGGCCAGGGCAAGGGACGCTGGTGTCGTTGCAGGTAGGGCTGAGGGACCCCCCCAACCCGTGCACAAATTTCGTGCACCGGGCCTCTAGTATATATATAAAAGCCTAAGCAATCGTTACGACCAGAACAACCAGAACGACTGGTCGACCAGTCGCTATGACACGCACCGACCACCGGGGGACACACTATAATCTCAATGACAGCAGTCCTTCCTTATCCATGGTTCAGTTACTCACAGTCAACCATGGTCTGAAAATACTAAATGAAAAATTCAGTGCACTCCCACAGGGGGAGCGCTGCTCAGCCAGAAGCCGGGGTCATGGCTGGAGAGTGTAGCTGCGGCAGTGGTCGCCTCTCCCAACTCCACAGCAGCACTACCAAGCAGCAGCAGCAGGTGCAGTAGGCTGGGATGAGCACGAGCATCACAGTGCCCAGTCCCGGCCCTGGCGTGGGCTCCTCCCTGGTCGCCTGCCGTTTGGTGAACTGCTACATCCCCTGAAGGGTCTCGGATTCCAAGAGGGTGCAAGCCAGGCTGAGGAACCCTTCCCCTCCCCCTCCACATTAATTCACCAGGCCTCTAGTTTCATATAAGAGGAAATTAAACTTCAGGGATATTAAGTGATATGTTCTTTCAGCTAGTAGGTGGTAAAGCAGGAATTTAAGTTTAATCCTTTGCTCCAAATCTCTCTCATAATATACTCCCATTCAAGGAATAATTATTTCCCTCCAAATATGTAAGAGGGTCTGTATGTTCTCATTATATAATACCAATTAAGCAAGAAGTTATTTATATAATATATCTCACCACCAGAGTGACTTTCACTCATTTTTTTCCACAGCTTCAAACTGGCATTTTAAATTAACTATAACGTACAGAAAAAGACAAGAAATCTAATTCACAGATTGAGCCAAAGCATAGACACACACTATAATCTCAATGACAGCAGTCCTTCCTTATCCATGGTTCAGTTACTCACAGTCAACCATGGTCTGAAAATACTAAATGAAAAATTTCAGAAATAAACTGTTCATAAATTAATTGCATGCCACTCTGAGTAGCAAAATGAAATCTCATGCTGTCTTTCTCCATCTGGCCAGGGATGTAAATCATCCCTTGGTCCAGTGCACTGACACCGTCTATGCTCCCTGCCCATTAGTCACTGACTAGCCCTCTTGGTTATCAGATTCACTGTTATAGCATAACAGTGCTTGTGTTCAAGTAACCCTTATTTCACTGACTCATGGCCCCAAAGCACAAGAGTAGTGATGCTGGCAATTTGAATATACCAAAGAAAAGCTGTAAAGTGCTTCCTTTAAGTGAAAATATATGTATGTATAGAAAAAAACCATGTATATATAGGGTTTGGTACTATTCACGGTTTCAGTAGATCCTGGAGGTCATGGAACATATTCCCTTTGGATAAGGGAGGACTACTGTATATTTGCCATAGCCAAATACCCAAGTTTTTTCTTGGCTTATCTCTGCCCTCTCTAAGTTTTTATCTCTTCTACTTTCCTCCTCTTCCCTCTCAATCCCCTAATTTCATAAGTATGATTGACTGCAGGGGCAAATACCAAGATTGGATGGCATGAGTTTTATCTTTCCTTTCCACATGTAAGATAAAATGAAAGGCTCTCTCTTAATATCCCTCAATGTATAGATAGCAAACCAAAGGCAAAACATAGTGCTCTAACCTCATCATTTAACTTTCTTCTAAAGATATTTATTGGGGAAGAGGTAAGGAGATTAAGTATAAATATGCAAGGTAAATATTTCATGCATTTAATTCATATTGTAATAGCACACTTTGAGAAAAGACAATTGACACAATTATACATCGAAGTCCAAAGCAAGTAATTAATTTGTCCAGACATGAAAATATCTAAATGCAAAACTGTGTATTCTAAATCTTATGTTTTATAAACAAGGAATTCTAAGATCCTTTCCTTAATGATTTGTAAGTTGTAAGATTTCAAAAGGAATAATTTACAATTTATTTTAACCTTGTAAAAGACTGGTGAGACCTAAAATCTAACTATAGTTAAATCCTGCCAAAACGATAAAAAAATTGATTCAAAAAGATTCAGTCTCATAAAATAGTGGGTTGGATTATTGTGGCATTAATAAAATGATAAAGGTGAGCTTATTATACAACTAGCTGGCTAGGAGTCCCTGTGCAATTCAAAGCCATTTGGACCAGGTTATAGTTTAGCCCCACCTGGTGGCAACTGTCTGTAGTAGTTTTTATGAAATCCATGGGTCACTGGTTCCTGTGGCTACTAGGGTTTCCAGGACAGCAGCTCCAGTCCCAGCAACCTCCTGACTGGGTGGTGTCCATTTAGATGTAGATATGGAGTCAAAACAGTGGGGAAAGGGAAACCTCCCAGCTTCCAGAAATGGTTCTGTCAGCTATTTCACAACTACCTCTACCAATTATCTTAGCGAACAGGGGTTAATTTTTCTAAACTTGTATCACCATGGGAAGCATTTTAAAGGATTTTTAAAAACCAACAAAAACTAAAAAAGAAGGAATTCTCACCATTTGCAACAGCATGGATGGAACTGGAGAGCATTATGCTAAGCCAGTGGTTCTCAACCTTCTGGCCCTTTAAATACAGTTCCTCATGTTGTGACCCAACCATAAAATTATTTTCGTTGCTACTTCATAACTGTAATGTTGCTACTGTTATGAATCGTAATGTAA
>NW_006283544.1:1995402-1997284 GCF_000327345.1 Myotis davidii
GTAAAAAACAAGGACCTTCTACCATTTGCAACAGCATAGATGGAACTGGAGGGCATTATGCTAAGCAAAATATGCCAGTCAGAGAAAGATAAATATCACATTATCTCACTCATTTGTAGAATACAAAGAACATCATAAACTGGTGAACAAAAACAGATACAGAGACAAAGAAGCATCGAACAGATTGTCAAACTACAACGGGAAGGCAGGGGAAGGTTGGGGGGTGGTAAGAGATCAACTTAAGGACTTGTATGCAGGCATATTAAGCATAACCAATTGACACAGACACTGGGGTTGGGGGGTGAGGCATGTGTCGGCAGGTAGGGGAGGCTGGGGGGAGGTCAATGGGGGAAAAAGGAAACATATATAACATATATACTACTATTTGTAAAACTTTAAATGATAAAAAGTAAATAATAATAAAAATAATTTTAAAAAGCAAGCAAGCAAGAAACCTGGTGATAACCTTAACTTCTTATCACTCTCCAATCCAAGCCACACACTGAATTTTGTTAGTTCCACCTCCTGAACATTTCTCCAATGTGGCCCATTTCTCTCCATCCTTGCTGCTACTAATCCAATTCTGTTATCACTTCTCATCTTGATAATGAAAACAACCACTAAAAGTGGCCTCTCTGTCTACAGCCTTATATAACACCAATCTATTCTCCACACTACAGAATGACCTTTTAATATGAAATCAGATCATATCACATATATTCTCAACATTTCTCAGTAGTTCCCCACTGGTTCCCTCTCCTATTTCATTACTTGAAACTCCCTGCTTCTCATTCTATGTTCTAGCCCTACTGAATTATATTGTTTGCTCAAAGAGTTTCATGTTTGTCTTGCCTCCAGGTTTTTATACATGCTATACATTCATCTCCCCAATTTCTTTCCCTGTACAGTCTTACTCTTCTTGTCTTCATTAGGTGTTAGCCTGGTATTTCTCCCTCCACAAAGTCTTCCCCATTCCTGCCAAGGCCAGGTTAGATACACCTTAAATGCATGTGGTCTCATCCTGCATATCCTGTTTTCTCCATAATCATCGTACTCACCACTTTTTCTTTATTTGTCGTACTCCTGCATTAGATGACCAGCTTTGTGAAGGTAGAGCCACCACTGAATCTATGGTATCTAGCATGTACCTGGCATATGGTGGGTCTCAATAAATATTGCTAAGTAAATAAATGTGCTCCTCTGAAAGCTTGAATGTAAACTTTCCTAACATCAACCTTAGTCTGATTTAAAGTCTTGCTTGTTGGCAAAGATCAAAATATCATACACTCACATTGTGCTGATAAACTAGTATAACAATTAAGTCAATTTCAAAATAATTTTCCCACTATAATATAAACTTTCAAAAGCCATATGAACTATAATGATGGTATGTAACAACAACTGTCATTGAAATAAGAAGCATTATTTTCTCCTAATACTGCCAATCACTAAGGAACCTACTATATATGATCTGAAAGTAACTGATGAATAAAAATCCTTCTTCAAGATTATTTTATATTAGTGGCCTGGTGCACAAAATTTGTACATGGGGGGTGTGGGGGGGTTCCCCTCAGCCCAGACTGCACCCTTTCCAATTGGGGACCCCCTCTCACTATCTGGGACTGCTGGCTCCTAACCACTCACCTGCCTGCCTGCCTGATTGCCCCTAACCGCTTTTGCCTGCCAGCCTGATTGCCCCCAAACCGCTCCCCTGCTGGCCTGATTGATGCCTAACTGCTTCTCTGTCAGCCTGATCACCCCCAACTGCCCTCCCCTGAGGGCCCAATCGCCCCCAAATGCCCTCCCCTGCCAGCCCAATCACCCCCAACTGCCCACCCCCGCTGGCCCTGTGGCAGCCAACTGCCCCCCCCTGCCGGCCCGG
>NW_006283544.1:1997568-2003090 GCF_000327345.1 Myotis davidii
CCCACATTTATTTTGTTTCAGCCCTTAAAACCCCTCCTCAGCCCCCACCTTAGGTTCTGCCTTTGTAGTTCACCCGGATTAGGTTCTGATTGGTCAGTTTCTATGCCAGTCAGCCTCAAAAGCTCCGCCTCCTAGGCAGCCATTGGGCCTTTGCAGTTCACCCAGATTAGGTTCTGATTGGTTGGTTTCTATGCCAGTCAGCACCAAAAACTCCACCTCCTAGGCAGCCACTGGCTCCTCACACTTTACCCAGATTTGGTTCTGATTGGTTGGTTTCTATGCCAGTCAGTCTCCGGGCCTATCTCTGGGCCTGATCAGAGAGGTGGAGCTGATCAGCAGCCCACACGGAGGTCCGGAGAGAAAGAGTGGCGCAGCTGCTGGCCAGGCTCGGAGAGAGACAAGCTGCCATGGAGGCTATGGATCAGACCCTGCTTCTCTCTCCAGGCCTCTCCCCGGGCCTGATCCACCGCCCCCTCAGCAGTCAGTGCTGGGTCGCCACAGCAACCCAGCACTGACTGCAGGACTGACTTCTGGTCGGTTGAGACTTCAGTCGTTTTGGACGTTACGGACCCTGGGTTTTTATATATTAGGATGATGTCTTTCAGGACTAGTAGTTAAATGAGGCATATGCAATATTTCATATTATTATTCTAGTTTTTTAATAGTTCCTGAAGATTTTAGGCATGGTTATAAAAAGAACTACTAGCATCTGTTAGTATGCTTTAATTTACTTCCTTTCCTGTCTTCAATCTGAACTGAGGGAAGGGCAAAAAGAAAAGTTACCAGGATAATAAAGGGATAAAGGGAATGCCAGAGTAAGGAGGCCTAAGGTCTGATAAATCATGTTCTAAACTTGTTATCAAAGATCTTAGAACTTTAATGTTCCATTATATTTATACTTATGATATTTTATTAATGCATTTAAAAAGACATTATGTCATAGAAATAAAAGCTTAATTTCAATAAATCTGTAAGTTTCAAATAAAGAGAAAAAAATGTCACAGAAATTTCCTACTTTTTTTTTTTACCTGTTTTCCCGTTCATACATTTCTTTAGAGGCATTTCGAAGTTGATCAATTTCTTGATTCGTTTTCAATTTAATTTGTTCTAGTTCATCATGTAGTTTATTTTCATATTCTGCTTTATAATGGTCTCTGCAAGAAATCAAAGGAATATCCATGAATTTACTTTTGTAAAAGAAACAGGTATTGCCCTAGCTGGTTTGGCTCAGTGGATAGAGTGCCAGCCTGCAGACTGAAGGGTCCCAGGTTTGATTCCAGTCAAGGGCACATGCTTGGGTTGGGGGCTCGATCCCCAGTAAGGGGCGTGCAGGAGGCAGCCGATCAATGATTCTCTCTCATCATTGATGTTTCCTCTCTCCCTCTTCCTTCCTCTCTGAAATCAATTTTATATATGTAAAATTGATTACACATATATATAGAAATAGGTATTCACCCTTCATGTAAGATTTTAATAAGTTAAATACGGTCTAAATATAATGCTGCTTGAAAAACATAGCTGTCACATATAAAGTTTTGTAATTCCTAAAAATATTGTTTCAACTAGTTCCATCTAAGAATTCCTTTTAAACATTTTGTCTTTAAGGGTTAGTTACTACATAAAATGTTAGTTAACTCATTTTGAATAATTATTCATCTTAAAGAGTATTTTACTAATAGTTTTTAATGTGCATGGCTAGAGATTTGAAAATAGACGCATATGGAATGTCCTTCATTTAGAAATATAAACTGGCATAGTACAGGCTGACAGACAATAAATAATATAGTGTGGGGCAAAAATAGGTTTACAGTTGTGAGTTTGTGAAGCACAGTTTATTGCTGAATTATTTATTATTATATTGTTCTCCATAAGAACTGTAAATCTACTTTTGTCCCACCCTGTATTAAAAAAAATAAATAAACAAAATGACTCTGACTCTTTAGAAAACTTTTCCTTCAAAGCACAACTATAGCCACTGTGATCTCTTAGCAAAGTCACAAAGCATTACATAGGGGATTAGCAGGAGCACACACATGAAAAATAGCACAGGCTAGGGCAGCATTCTCAACCTGTGGGTCGCGACCCCTTTGGCGGTCGAACGACCCTTTCACAGGGGGCGCCTAAGACCATCCTGCATATCAGATATTTACATTATGATTCATAACAGTAGCAACATTACAGTTATGAAGTAGCAACGAGAATAATTTTATGGTTGGGTCACAACATGAGGAACTGTATTTAAAGGGCCAGAAGGTTGAGAACCACTGGGCTAGGGGAAAAGGTATGAATGTGTAAAGTCTTAAAGGATAAAATGGAGAATTATTTTAGTTTTTGATGTGCTAAAAACAAATAACTCAAGGATTATAAGGGCTATTGGTACAAAGGGAACTCTAATAGCTTGTATATCTAGTTGAAGAGAGAGGACAGAATTGAAATAGAAGGGGTCTGAATCCAGAGCCTGTATCTTCAAATAGTATGCAGTGCTGTCTTCTCATTCTTCTTTTTCTTTCAGTTAGGAAAGGTCAACTTAGTAAGATTTTCTTCAAAAAGATACCTCAATAGAGATACTTATGGGCTTTCTTTCAAAAATACTTATATAGAGATCTTAGTCATAGGGAATCAGAAAGGTTACGTTGTAAAAAATAAAATAAAAATGGCTACAGTATAGGTATACACCCCTACATAAAAGAAATTTGGTTGTTGAAAAAGCCAAAATGTCTTAAGAAAAAAAATCAGAAGAGAGAACATCTTATAAGGATACAAAATGAACTATTATCTTAACATCATCCTATAGACCTTAAAAAAGGTCACTATTCTTCACTAAGGAAAGAGTTCCCTCCAAGAAGCTGGTGTTACTTTATATCTATTTATATGTGAAGTAATGTAAATCTTGCCTGGATGTTACATATTTTTCATACATCTCTTCTCTAGCTTTTTTGGTTTCTTCGAGTTGAGCTTGAAGTCTTTCAAGGCGGTCCTCTTCATGGGCACAGCGAACACTGAGCTCCATGTTTTGGCGGTTGAGATATTCTTTATCCTTCTGCAGTAAAGTAACAGTTTGCTGCAAGGTGGCTACCTACACATACGTAGAGACAGAGAGTGTTCAGAGCAATGTCTTGCTTTTCAAGGTTTACTGTTATTTTCTTTTATTTGTGCTTTCACTAACCACATAAAAAGGACTAATTCTTGCCTTGCCATTTTTCATCCAAACACAGCTACTAAAGTCCCTTCTTTCTGGCAACTACATCAAAAAGGAAAAATGTCCCTCCCACAATTCTGCCCTATGCCCCATCACTGTACAATAAATACAAATGACTCTATAAGCTTACCTCTTTCGATAATTCACTTCTTTCTTTAGCTTGAATTGTATGAGAGGCTTCAAGTATTTCATGTTTTCTCCTTATTTCAATTACTTCCTGTTCAAGTGCATCACGTTCACTGAAAAATTCAAATACACATATAAATTTTACATCGCTTTTTATAATGAATACTAGAGGCCCGGTGCACGAAATTCGTGCACAGGGGGCATCCCTCAGCGAGATCTGCACCCTCTCCAATCTGGAAGCCCTCAGAGAATTTCCTGAGAGCTTAGGCCCACTCCCCATGGTTCTTTGCTCTCTGTGGACCTGCCTGCTGTCTGCTCTCTGGCTCGCTGCCACGGCCAGGGACAAGCAGGGCCCTGGTGTCTGCTCACAGCGAGGGGCAAGCAGGGCTGACAGGACTGGACACTCCAGTGGCGGCTGAGTGGTGAGGCTGGATCTGCTAGAGGGGGCAAATCCAGCCACGCTGCTTGGATGCCGCTCCTCCCAATGGGGCTGACAGGACCAGACACTCCAGCGGCAGGGCTGAGGGGACTGGGCACTACCATCTTGCAGCTATGGGCACTGCCATTTTTTGTGATGGAGTGATGGTTAATTTGCATATTACCTTCTTATTAGATAGGACTAGAGGCCCGGTGCACAAAAATTTGTGCACTCGAGGGGGTCCCTCAGCCTGGCCTGTGCCCTCTTGCAGTCTGGGACGCCTCAGGGGATGTTGACCTGCTAGCTTAGGCCTGCTTCCTGGGGGATCGGGCCTAAGCTGGCAGTCAGACATCCCTCTGGCAGCCCGGGAGCACTCGGGGGATGTCCACTTGCCAGTGGGGACCAGGCCTAAGCTGCAGTTGGACATCCTTAGGACTGTTGAGGAGGCAGGAGAGGCTCCCGCCACCACCACTGTGCTGTCAGCCATCAGCCTGGCTTGTGGCTGAGCAGAGCTCCCCCTGTGGGAGCGCATTGACCACCAGGGGGCAGCTCCTGCATTGAGTGTCTGCCCCCTGATGGTCAGTGTGTGTCATAGCAACCGGTCGTTCTGCCACTTTGTTCCACCATTTGGACGATTTGCATATTAGGGTTTTATTATATAGGATATGCCTAAGCCAGCAGATGGATATCCCCCGAGGGGTCCCAGACTGCGAGAGGGCACAGGATGGGCTGAGGAACCCCCTGGAGTGCACAAATTTTTGTGCACCGTGCCTCTAGTGTTCTTTATAATTACCCAGAGGTTTTAATTTTCATATTCAAACCACCTCTTTCCCACCAACAGTAAGAGCAAAAATTGAACCACACCTATAATGGGTTTTAAAAAAATGAGCAGAGCCCTAGCCACTTTGGCTCAGTGGACAGAGCATTGGTCTATGGATTAAAGGGTCCCAGGTTCGACTCCAACCAAGGGCACATGCCCAGGTTGCAGGCTCAATCTCTAATAGGGGGTGTGCAGGAGGTAGCTGATCAATAATTCTCTCTCATCATTGATGTTTCTATCTCTCTATCCCTCTCCCTTCCTCTCTGAAATCAATAAAAATATATCTTTAAAAAATGAGCAGAGAAATAAATTTTGTACTTTTAACTTACCTTCTCCAGTCAGAAACAGTTCCTTTATACTTTATTTCATCTACCCACCTGGTGTTTTCATGGAGAGGGCTATTAAGAATTGTTTTATTTTTCACTCGATTTTCAATAACTCATTTAGAAATATTTTTTTCTTCTGGTTAACAAAGTATTATGTTTATTGAGAAAAGTGAGCAAAGCACAAGTTAAAAACTAACAATCATCCATAAACCCACTAACTAGAGATGCCTATCATTATTATATTTTGGTACATATTACTTTAAGTATTTTGTGATTTTATACATACCGTATTTGCCGGCGTATAAGACGATTTTTTGGCCCTGAAAAATATGCCTCCAAGTGGGGGGTCGTCTTATATGCCAGGTACACTTCAGATAGACTGCCCATAGTGCTTGCCCCGTGCCATAGTGGCCTCCCGATGCCCGCCCACTTCATTCCAAATACCGTTCAGGCATCAGCAGCGCTGCTGGGTGTATGCTCGGCTGTTATGCGATTTTGCTGTTATGCGATTTTACCACACTCGCAAAATCGCACACAGCCGACCATACACCCAGTATGATAGCGCAAAATCGCGAATCGCGATACCATACTGGGTGTATGGTTGGCTGTGTGCGATTTTGCGAGTGTGGTAAA
>NW_006283544.1:2003599-2006805 GCF_000327345.1 Myotis davidii
ATCTTTCTTCTATCATTGACAGTCCCTCTAGGTTGTGGGCTGCTTGCCTGTGTTCCTGAGAAGCATCTACGGTACCAGTCTATAGAGTGTGTTTTCTTTAGTGAATTACCGGTATGTTTACCGGTAATAAACTTGCACTGTTTTATGTATATGTTTGATTACATACAGCCTTGTGACAGTTTTCCTGCATGTCATAAGCATTTGAATATAAATTAAAATGTTAAAATCAAATCTGATATTGTTTTACCTTTTATTTGGTGTGTGGAAGGTGTGCGGAAGAGGGGGTAGTCTTATACGGCGAGTATATAACAAACTCTGTATTTTGAGTGGAAATGTTAGGGGGTCGTCTTATACGCCCAGTCGTCTTATACGCCGGCAAATACGGTAAATGTCACAAGGTATTAAGCATGCTTCCTTTGCTATGGTTTTTTTTTAATGCACAATTACAAAATCATGATATAGTAAAACACCCATGAACTTGCTATCCACAGTTGACAACAGTTAATATCTGTCTATATTTGGATTAAAGTTTTTTTTTTAAATAAAATTTTTTGTTGATATCAGAGAGGAAGGGAGAGGGAGAGAGAGAGATAGAATCATCAATGATGAGAGAGAATCATTGGCTGCCTCTTGCAAGCCCCACACTGGGGATCAAGCCTGAAACCTGGACATGTGCCCCAAGTGGGAATCGAACCTCAACCTCCTGGTTCATAGGTCAAAGCTCAACCACTGAGCCACGCCCGCTGGGCAGATAAGTTTTGTTATTTTTAAAAGATAGAACACTATGAGTAAACTTGAAGTTACCTATATTTTCCTCACTGTTCTTATATCATTCCCTAGATACAATGATGAATTTAGTATTTCTTTGTTTTTTTTCTTAATTCACTGATATGATAAAACAAAAGACAGCTTTACTTTATAGATAACTTCTTTTTATTGTTGACACTATTACAGATGGCCCCCATTTTCTCCCCCTTTGACCACACCCCCTCCCCTTCACCACACTGTTGTTTGTGTCCATGGGCTATGCATTATGTTCTTTGGCTAATCTCTTCACCTTTAATCCAGTCCCCCTACAACCCTCACCCTATGTTTTTTACATACTTTTACTCAATAATTGGTAACATTTTGTCATTTACTTTGTATTATTTACTAAATATTTGTCATACTTATTCTCTGTTGTTCATATATATGAAAAAACGTATACACTTACTCTCTCTGTTGTTCATATATATGAATAAACATATATACAAACGAATACTATGTGATACAAACACAAGTATATACATCTACATACGAACACATACATGTGCATCCCCCTCAACTATTTAAGAGTTATATGCAGACGTTAGGTCCCTTTATCCCTAAATAATTCACTCTGAATTACCTAAAATTAACAATATTCTCTTATATAATCAGAATATCATATCAAATTTAGGAGATTTAGCACTAACATAATTATGAAAATATACAATCCAGTTTCAAATCTGTCACTTGTCCCAAAAAATATCCTCTAAGGCAGTGGTTCTCAACCTTCCTAATGCCGTGACCCTTTAATACAGTTCCTCATGTTGTGGTGACCCCCAACTATAAAATTATTTTCATCGCTACTTCATAACTGTAATTTTGCTACTGTTATGAATCTTAATGTAAGTATCTGATATGCAGGATGTATTTTCATTGTTACAAATTGAACATAAATAAAGCATAGTGATTAATCACAAAAACAATATGTAATTATATATGTGTTTTCCAATGGTCTTAGGTGACCCCTGTGAAAGGGTCGTTCGACCCCCAAAGGGGTTGCGACCCACAGGTTGAGAACCACTGCTCTAGGGCAATCTCTCCCTGGTCCAGGATCCAACATATTATCATGCATTCCATTTAGGTGCCATCGGCCTTTAGTTTCCTTTAACCTTGACCAGTTCCTTAGCCCATCTTTGCCTTTTACAACATTGATTAGATTCACATTAAGCACTTTGGGCAGGAATACTATGTAAGTGATAGATACTGTGTTTTCAGTAGATCACATAAAGAGGCACATGATGTTACTCTATCCATTGATTGGTGATAGTAGCTTTGATCATTTGCCCAAGATGGTATCTGCCAAAGTCCTAAATATAAAGGTACCTTTTTGCCCTTTGCAATGAATAAGTAATCTGTGGGAACATACTTTGAAATTGTATATTCTGTTCCCTAACATACTTTTACCCAATAGTTTTAGCTTCCAATACTTTATAGTAGTATTATGAAGCTAGAAAATGGTAATTCTAATACACATATATATTTATTGTTTAGCACTCAACTGTAAGATTCTCTTTATTATTAGCATGTACTCAGGGATTCTTATTCTAATCAATGAATATTGCTAATAATCATTTTGATATTTAATATTTGACCAGTTAGAGCCCCTTCAAACTAGCTACTGTGGTGTTGAATTGGAATTAGAAATACCAGTAAGATCTTTCCATAGTGTATTAAGCCATCCTTCCTATTCCCTCTCCATCACCTCTGCTTAGTGAAAGGGCCTAGAAACAATGACCAATGTAGCAATGACCAGCACCCAAATCTTAATTTTTGAATAGTAATCCCCAATAAAAGGAACCAGGACTCCTTAGAGAAAGAGCTGAGGTAATGAAATTACAAAATAAACCCGAGAACATTATTTTATTCCAGAAAGTAGGAAACTGCTTTAAAACATATACATTTACATATATATATATATATTATTGATTTTTTACAGAGAGGAAGGGAGAGGGACAGAGAGTTAGAAACATGGATCAGCTGACTCCTGCATACCCCACACTGGGGATGTGCCCACAACCAAGGTACATACATGCCCTTGACTGGAATCGAACCTGGGACCCTTCAGTCCACAGGCTGACACTCTATTCACTGAGCCAAATCGGTTAGGGCAGAAACTGCTTTTTTTAAAAAAAAGATAGGCACATGCATTTTGTTTTTCAAAATTTATTATTTTGTATTTAGTTTACCCATATAGATATATTAAGGTCTTATTTAATGACTAGGGGCCCGGTGCATGAAATTCGTGCACTTGGTGGGTGTGTGGGGGGAGTGTCCCTCAGCCCAGCCTGACCCCTCTCACACACTGGGAGCCCTCAGGCATTGAACCCCATCACCCTCCTATCGCAGGATCGGCCCCTTGCCCAGGCCTGACGCCTCTGACAGAGGCGTCCGGCCTGGGC
>NW_006283544.1:2007290-2011404 GCF_000327345.1 Myotis davidii
GGGGGGCAGGGCGAAGGCGGCCCCAGGGCTACCTTTGCCCTGCCCCCCAGCTATTAGCTCCCCCCTGGGTTTCCGATCACTGTCAGTGGCAGGGTGCTTCTTCCTGCTTTCCCTTTTGCCTCCATGCATTGTGCCTACATATGCAAATTAACCACCATCTTGTTGGCAGTTAACTGCCAATCTTAGTTGGCAGTTAATTTGCATATAGCCCTGATTAGCCAATGAAAAGGGTATGGTCGTAGGCCAATTACCATTTTTGTCTTTTATTAGATAGGATTTCAACTGCTAGAAAGAATTACATTTTAGAAATAAATCACAATTTATCTTCCATTCCACTATTGAAAAGAATTTTAATTCTTTCCAGTAATGATGCAATTAACATCCACATATTATTTCCTTTTGCACATCTGTGAGAATTTATAAAGAACATAAAAGTGATTTTTTACCCCAAAACATTTTTAAAAATTAATTCTTTCTACTGAGCGAACCAAATGGTTCACAGTTTGAGGCTCTCTTGCTTGTTTTTCTGTTCCATTTTTAGCACATGAAGATATTTATCATATTTTTGACATATATTTATGATAATAATGACCCCCCTCGCATCATCAACCTTCAATAATTATCAATGCAGTTCACTTATCCTTCATTCATGTACACTAGATTATTCTGATTATCATTCTTTTTAATATTCTCTTTCCATATTTTATCTATTATTGCTATCTATAAGAATAAAAGTGTAATATGCTTAACAGACAGCCAAACGACCTTCGGACCAAGCTGGGGCTGCGAGGGCCTAAGCAAGCCACCACAGCTGTGAGGGTCAAGCCCCTTGCACAAATTTCATGCATTGGGCCTCTAGTAGATTTATAATAGCAGAGAGGATATCAAAACATCAACTCAAAGTATCATTTTACCATCATAATCTATTTTATTTTGAAATTATTCTTTTGAAATCCAGCTTTATTCAAGAGCTGACTGAGTATAACACTCACAGATTTCATGTTCCAATAATTACTGTATTTTGACATAACAATATCTACATAATAATACATACTGATGTTAGTCATGGTAGAAGAAAGAGAATCCATGTTATATCCCAAAATCCTTGCAGATTTATTTATGGTGCTATACAATTTATAAAGCATTCATTCATTTAAAAAATACTCATTGAGTGACTACTGTATTTCAAGAATTATTTTACCTACAGGTAGATACAATAGTAAACAATTAGAAATATCTCTCTCTCTCCTTATATATATAAATACTTTCATAAATATTCCTTTATTTGATCTTCTTAGTTTAAAATATATATTTTATTGATTTTTTACAGAGAGGAAGGGAGAGGGATAGAGAGTTGGAAGCATCAATGAGAGAGAAACATATCAGATCAGCTGCCTCCTGCACACTCCCTACTGGGGATGTGCCCGCAACCAAGGTATATGCCCTTGACCAGAATCAAACCTGGGACCCTTGAGTCCACAGGCTGACGCTCTATCCACTGAGCCAAACCGGTTAGGGCGATCTTCTTAGTTTAAATAGCAGATATTTGTATTAGCATCTTCTCTGAGATGATAAAACTTTGGCTTAGAATGATAAGAGATTTGCCTAAGGACATATACCTAAGTGGTGCTTCATTAATGGACAAACTACAGAAAAGCATATTCCAGTAAAAGGCAAATTATGTGCCAGAGATAGTTAGTAGCAATACATTGGAAAATATATTCACAGAAAATATTATTTTCTGAAAGAATGAGTGCCTTTTGTCTGAAAAAACTTCAAATAAAACTATAAAGTATTTAAATTGATTTCATAAAATAAAAGTAATCAAGTAAAAATTCAAACATGGGATTTTACTGAATTCCTATCTTCTAAAACAGTGGTTCTCAACCTGTGGGTTGCGACCCCTTTGGGGGTCGAACGACCCTTTCACAGGGGTCGCCTAAGACCATCAGAAAACACATATATAATTACATATTGTTTTTGTGATTAATCACTATGCTTTAATTATGTTCAATTTGTAACAATGAAAATACATCCTGCATATCAAATATTTACATTAGATTCATAACAGAAGCAAAATTACAGTTATGAAGTAGCAATGAAAACAATTTTATGGTTGGGGGTCACCACAACATGAGAAACTGTATTAAAGGGTCGCGGCATTAGGAAGGTTGAGAACCACTGTTCTAAGACATTATATTTAAAAAAAACAGCAACTTCTAAACAAAATAAAAACATCTGATACAAAAATACAATTTAAACCCATCAAACTGCCAAAACACATGCTTTTAAAATGCAATGAATAATAAGGTACATGTCAGGAGAATAAAAAAATAAGCCACACTCTGGAAGAAAATATTTGCCAAAGACATATCTGATAAAGAACTGTAATTCAAAATATACAAAGAACTCTTAAAACTCAGCGGTCTGAAAAAAACAACCCAATTAAAAAATGAGCCAATGACCTTGACAGACACCTCACTAGTGAAGATATACAGATGGCAAATAAGCACATGAAAGGATGTTCCAAATCATGTCATCAGAGAAATGAAAATTAAAATAACAATGAGTAACCCCTGAAAACCTACTAGAATGGTCAAAATCCAGAACACTGATAACACCAAATACTGGCAAAGATGTGGAGCAACAGGAATTCTCATTCATTGTTCGTAGAAATGCAAAATGATATAGCAACTTTGGGACAGACGGTCTGGAAGTTTCTTACAAAACTTAACACATGATTGTGTTCCTTGGTTTTTACCCAAAGGAGATGAAAACTGTATCCATGCAAAATCTGTTTCATGGATATTTATAGCAGTCTTCTTCACAACTGCCACAACTTTGAAGCAACCAAGATGTCCTTCAGTAGGTGAGTGGATAAATAAAATGTTTGATGTCTAAACAATGGAATATCATTCAATGGTATAAGGAAATAGGCTATTAAGCCATGAAAAGATATGGAGGAAATTTAAATGTATCCTATATGATAAAAGCCTAGTATACAAATTGTCCCTTCGGGTGGTCATTCTATCGGGAGACCAGGAGTTCGACCGCTCTCTATGATGTGTGCTGACAACCAGGGGGCAGCACGGAACATGGTGGGCATCAGCAATGTGCTGCGACCTCTTGCCGGCTACCAGGGGTTGGGGGTGACGGGAACGGAGGTGAGGTAAGAATGCAGGGTGTCCGCCGAGCTCACTTTCACTCCCCCTGCTACTCTCCCCTGGGACGCCAGGGCTCGTGCCTCTTCCAGGTGAGCCAGGCCGCAGCCACTAGGACCATAGGGGCCAGTCTGGCTCCCCATGGGCTCATGCAGGAGCCGGTCTGCAAGGCCAGCCAGGAGAGAGTGCACTGCCCGCCAGGCTTCCGTGTGGCACTGCTGGCAGCCCAGAGGCCCACGCTGAGCCTCAGCCTGTGCTATCCAGTTGTGCTACCGCATCTCTGCGTGGGGACTCGGATGCTGTGACTCAGGCAGAGGGGGGTGCACAGGGGCCTGGGGCCCAGGTGCTGCCCAGGGCCCAGAAGTCAGTTGGGACCCACCCTTCCACACCAGACGCTCACACTTTGATTGCTGGCCAGGTCTAGGGACTGCACCTGTGCACAAATTTCATGCACCAGGCCTCTAGTCCTATCTAATAATAAAAAAACATGGTAAATGACGTACCTTTGCTATGCTTCCCATAGGCTAATCAGGGCAATATGCAAATTAACTGCCAACAAAGCTGGTAGTAAACCACTAACAAAGATGGCAATTAATTTGCATACATAGGCGCAATGCTGGGAGGTGAAAGGGGAAGGACGGAAGAAGCCGCCTGCCACTGACGGTGATCAGAAACCCAGGCGGCAGGCAAGAGCCAGGTGGCAGGGCAAAGGCGGCCCCAGGGCCGTGATTGGAGAACCGGGGCTGCCCCCTGGCCAGTGATCGGAGAAATACCTGTGTTTTTTTTTAAGTACCTGTATTTTTAATAATTCTTGACATGGTAAAAGAATTTTACATTACGATCCAAGGGTGGTGGGGTGAGGAGGAGCAGCAGCAGAACAATCCAACAAACAAAAAGGGAAACAGAAATGCATGGTGGAAGGGATTTGAAGGGTGGGTTGGGGCATTGCTGAA
>NW_006283544.1:2011532-2015599 GCF_000327345.1 Myotis davidii
CCCCGCCCGAGGTCCCAGGCTGCAGCCACCCAGAGAAGCTGCCAGCCCTGGGGTCCAGGGCGCCAGCGCCTGTGGCCAGGGAAATAGATTCCCTCTTCTCCTACTGCAGTCATCACTTCAATATTCCCCTTCTGAATTTCTCTCCTGTGCTACAACCCAAATCCACTTTTCATCATAAGGATACGGAATAGAGAGAGCAGTGTTAAAAGCTTACATTTTTAAGCCGGTAAGGTTGGTACTTAAACATATAAATGGATAACTAGAGTCCTTAAGGTAACAAAGGCTACAAAGGACAGGGACAGCGGGTGACCTATTATATCCAGCAATCCATATAGGGAATGAAAACTTTGCAATGATGACAATTAGTGAAGACATGAATCAACTAAAATAGTTGACAGGGACAATTCTTCCATCTTTGAAAATATCTACATCAAATCTGTTTAAATAGATTTTCATCTGCATAATATAACACATTCTGACAAGATCACCACCACCACCAATGTGGTCAATGTTGTGCCGATAAATGTTTAATAACTGAGGGGACCCCCCCCCCCGCCCCCCTGCTGAGTGCACAAATTTTTGTGCACCAGGCTACTAGTATTACTATAAGAAGCTAATCTGAAAAGGCTCTGTACTGAATAATTTCAACTATATTACATTCTGAAAAAGAAAAACTATGGAGACAGAAAAAGAATAAGGTATAGTCGTATGCCACATAATGACTTTTGGCTAAAGAGGACTGAATATACGATAGTGGTCCCATCCTATACTAATAAAAGAGAAAAATGGTAATTGGCGTACGAGCTACCCTTTTCATTGGCTAATCAGGGCTATATGCAAATTAACTGCCAACTAAGGTTGGCAGTTAACTGACAACTAAGATTGACAGTTAACTGCCAACTAAGATTGGCAGTTAACTGCCAACAAGATGGTGGTTAATTTGCATATGTAGGCACAATGCAGGGAGGCGAAAGGGAAAGCAGGAAGAAGCCGCGGAGCCCCCCGCTGCCACTGCAGGTCCCCACTGCCTGGGCCGGACGCCTAGGCCAGAGGCATTAGGCCTGGGAAGGGGCGGAGCCTGAAACCGCGGGGAGCTGAGGGTCCCCTGCCCAGGCCTGACACCTCTGCCAGAGGCCTCAGGCCTGGTCAAGGGGCCGATCCGGTGATTGGTTATCGGAGGGTGATGAGGGTCAACTCCTCTGGCCAAGGCATCAGGCCTGGGCCAGAGGCATCAGGCTTGGGCGGGGGGTGGAGCAAGTGATCAGAGGGAGATGGGGATCCCCTGCCCAGGCATGATTCCTGGGCCAGAGGCCTCAGGCCTGAGCGGGGGTCAGAGCCAGTGATTGAGGGGAGATGGGGGTCCCCTGTCCAAGCCTGACACCTCCGGCGGAAGCGTCAGGCCTGGGCAAGGGGCCGATCAGGCGATCGGAGGGTGATGGGGGTCTAAGCCTCTGGCCGAGGCATCAGGCCTGGGCAAGGGGCAGAGCCAGCAATCGGAGGCGTCTGGGGGTCCCCTGCCCAGGCCTGACGCCTGGGCCAGAGGCATCAGGCCTGGGCTGGGGGCAGAACCAGTGATGGGGGGAAATGAGGGCCCCCTGCCCAGGCCTGATACCTCTGTCAGAGGCGTCAGGCCTGGGCAAGGGGCCGATCCTGCGATTGGAGGGTGATGGGGGTCAATGCCTGAGGGCTCCCAGTATGTGAGAGGGGGCAGGCTGGGCTGAGGGACACTCCCCCCGCCACCCAATGCACGAATTCAGTGCACCAGACCCCTAGTAAGATTATAATGGAGCTGAGAAATTTCTATTGCCTAATGACATCATAGCCATACATCATACTAATAGAGCAAAGCATCACATGTTTGTGGTGACGCTCATGTAAAAAACCTATTGCACTGTCAGCTATATGAAAGTAGAGCACACATAATTACTGTAGTAGGCTATACCATCTAGTGTAAGTACACTGTAAGATCATCACACAATGACTAAATTGCCTAATGATGCAATTCTCCAGAATGTATCCTCTGTTAAGCAGCACATGACTATACAAAGCAGAATTAACAATGTCAATGGTAAAAGTTCAGGTGACTTGAGATCTTGCTCCCCATGTTGACAGTTTGGCTCAAATAAACTCTTGTAAAAATTAAAAAAAAAAATTCAGGTGACTTTGAATTCAGGTGCATGCAAAAAATGAGAAAAGCTACTGTACCCTTCTTAACTCCTTACCTCTTAACTTTGCCATAGTTCTCTTGCCGGTAGTCACCTTGCTGAATTAACTGTTTTGTGTCTGCTAATTCTAATGCCAAACGCTGACATCTATTTTGAAGCTCAGAGTAGTTTCTTCGATCTTCCTCATAAGTCTGTAAACCAAAACAATAACAAAACATTTCAAACTAAACACAGTTGACCAAATTCTGTACTGAATTCTTCTGTTAAGCTGTGAATATCCTTGTAATTTAAAAAATCCTTTATTTTCCTATTCAGTAATTTTTCTCTACTCAAAGACAGGTAATCTTAAACTCACAGAGTAATTTGTAAGTCAATCTGTTTAAAACTTCAGCTCTTCCTCTTTTTTTTTTAATAGCACACCTATGTCTTGGTTATTAGAATAATACATACAATGACTATACATGTTAAATGACATTTTTCAAAATTTACGAAGATACTATTAGATGCTTTAGACATGGAAATGAATAAAACAGAGGCCCTGTTTTTAAGTTCACAATTTAGAGATGAAGAGCCACATGAATATAAAATATCTACAATGAAATATTGTTACTGAAGAGATTAGCATGCAGTTTCAGTGGCAGTACTTAGCAAAAAAGAAATTTTGGAATATATTTCTCCACTAATGTTCCCTCCACTCACCAGACCAGCAGAAATGAACTGTAGAGCTATGGGAAAAAGGTGGAAGTAAAAACCTTAAAACCATAACCTGTCCCTGCTTACTATGAGCCTCATTTCTCATGTTCACACTTCATCTTTCAACTCTAATGAAGATCTGAAGTTCTCTCAATGCACCAAGCTCGCTCTAATGTGTTCTCAATGTCTGAATAGCTGTATAGTACCTGAATATTTGCCTCCTACAGAACACCTATCTCACTGTAACATCGAATTAGCATTCTATATACCTCACCAGAATGTAAACATCTTAAGGGTAGAAACTTAGCCTTTATCTGGATCTCTATTACTATACACAATACTTGGTATACAGTAAGAGTGAAATAAATGCTTCTGAACAGATTAATTAAGAATTAAATGAATATGGAAATGGGAGAAGCATGACACGGGGACAGAGTTGCTACTGACTTTTCCCCTTTGAACTTATAAGATTTGCAAGCCACCGTCAACTCTACCCCAGAATCTGCTATGTTAAACACATCCTGTCCCAAGTCATTTATTTTAAAAAATATATATTTTTATTGATTTCAGAGAGGAAGGGAGAGGGAGAGAGAGATAGAAACATAAATGATGAGAGAGAACCACTGATCGGCTGCCTCCTTCACGCCCCTACTAGGGATCGAGCCCGCATTCCTGGCATGTGCCCTTGAGTGGAATTGAACCCAGGACCATTTAGTCCACCGGCTGATGTTCTATCCACTGCGCCACCAGCCCCCAAGTCATTTCTTAAGTAGCTAAGTGTGGTCACATTCATTCCACAAATACTGACTGAGTTGTTTCTATGCCTGGGTGAGACACTGTAGATACAAAGATGACTAAGATACTGTGTCTTTTAAAAAGTATTTACACATAACTTTAAAATGTCATATCTGCCCCCCCCTCCAAAAGAACATAAAATGTCATCCCACAAATTTCTGTTGAAGGGTTGTTTGAAAATGTAATTATGGAAAAACTATATTCAATGTGTTTTGCTTGGTGTAGTATTAGGATCTTCTTATATACTGATGTTCTCCATGAGAATGGAAATTTACCATGGTGTCTACACTAATAAAAGAGAAACATGGTAATTGGCGTACGACCGCTACCCTTCCCATTGGCTAATCAGCGAGATATGCAAATTAACTGACAGCCAAGATGGCAGCCGGCAGCCAGGCAGCTTGAAACTAACAT
>NW_006283544.1:2015645-2016161 GCF_000327345.1 Myotis davidii
TATTTTAAAAAATATATATTTTTATTGATTTCAGAGAGGAAGGGAGAGGGAGAGAGAGATAGAAACATAAATGATGAGAGAGAACCACTGATCGGCTGCCTCCTTCACGCCCCTACTAGGGATCGAGCCCGCATTCCTGGCATGTGCCCTTGAGTGGAATTGAACCCAGGACCATTTAGTCCACCGGCTGATGTTCTATCCACTGAGGCACCAGGCCCCAAGTCATTTCTTAAGTAGCTAAGTGTGGTCACATTCATTCCACAAATACTGACTGAGTTGTTTCTATGCCTGGGTGAGACACTGTAGATACAAAGATGACTAAGATACTGTGTCTTTTAAAAAGTATTTACACATAACTTTAAAATGTCATATCTGCCCCCCCCCCTCCAAAAGAACATAAAATGTCATCCCACAAATTTCTGTTGAAGGGTTGTTTGAAAATGTAATTATGGAAAAACTATATTCAATGTGTTTTGCTTGGTGTAGTATTAGGATCTTCTTATATACTGATGTTCT
>NW_006283544.1:2017578-2018885 GCF_000327345.1 Myotis davidii
GAAGCAACCATTAGGGTGGAAGGACTGGTTGCTATGATGCGCACTGACCACCAGGGATCAGACGCTCAAAACAGGAGCTGTCCCCTGGTGGTCAGTGTGCTCCCACAGGGGGAGCACTGCTCAGCCAGAAGCTGGGCTCACAGCTGGCGAGCGCAGTGGTGGTGGCAGGAGCCTCTCCACCTCTGCGACAGCACTAAGGAGCAGCAAGCCAAGCACTAAGGAGCAGCATACATATGAGCGGTAAGGAGCAAGGCATCCTGGACTGTGAGAGGGATCCCGGGCTGAGGGGCCCCCACCCAGTGCACGAATTTTGTGCATTGGGCCTCTAGTTTATTATAGTATCACAACTAAGGATACTCCATCATCATCATCATCTCAAGAAACCATTTTCCATTTTTAGTTCTTTGAGGAAACGCCATACTGCCTTCCAGTGTGATCCCACTTCTACGAATATATCCCAAGAAAACAGAAACACCAATCAGAAAGGATATATGTACCCCTATGTTCATAGCAGCACAATTCACCATAGCTAAGATCTGGAAACTGCCTAAGTGCCCATCTGTAGATGAATGGATTAGAAAACTGTGGTACATCTACACGATGGAATACTATGTTGCTGTAAAAAAGAAGGAACTCTTACCTTTTGCAACAGCATGGATGGAACTGGAGAGCATTATGCTAACTGAAATAAGCCAGTCAATGAAGGAAAAATACCACATGATCTCATCATTTATGGATAATAAAGACCATTATAAAGTTATGAACAAAAAGAGATACAGAGGCAGAGCTGCCTCGAACAGTCTGTCAAACTACAGCAGGAAGGCCGGGGGGGTGGGGTAAGAGATCAACTGAAGGACTTGTATGCATGCATATAAGCATAACCAATGGACATAAGACACTGAGCGGATAGGGGAGACCAGGGGATTGTCAAGGGCGGGGAAAAAAAAGGAGACATATGTAATATTCTTTGTAATACTTTAAGCAATAATAAAAAAAAGGCTGGGAAGTTCAAAAAAAAAAAAGAAACCACTTTCTTTGCTCATCCATGAGAAGCAATACCTCATGAGATAGCAGCAATTCAGTCACATCTTTAGGCTTTACTTCTAATTTTAGTTCTCTTGCTATTTCCACCACATCTGCAATTACTTCCTCCACTGAAGTCTTCCTCCAAAAAGTCATCCTTTAGGGTTGGAATAAGCTTCTTCCAAACTCCTATTATTGTTTGATATTTTAACCTCTTCCTATGAATCATGAATGTTCTTTAAATACACACACACACACACACACACACACACACACACACACAA
>NW_006283544.1:2018915-2025092 GCF_000327345.1 Myotis davidii
AAGGGACAGGGAGAGAGAGATACAAGCATCCACAATAATAGAATCTTTGATCAGCTGCCTCCAGCATGCCCCACCCTGGGGATTGAGCCAACAACCACGGAATATGCCCTAACCGGGAATCAAACCATGACCTTCTGGTTCATAGGTCAGTGCTCAACTACTCAGCCTCACCAGCTGGGCATGAATGTTTTTAATGACATCTAGAATAATGAATCCTTTCCAGGCTTCAAAATGTACTTTGCCCAGATCTATCACAGGAATCACTATCTATGGCACCTATAGCCTTAAGAAATGTATATCTTAAATCAAATGAGGCTTGAAAATAGAAATTCCTCCTCTTTCCATGGGCTGCAGAATGAATGTTGTGCTCGCAGACATGAAAATAACATTGATCTAGTTGTACATTTCCATTAGAGCTCTTGGTTGATCAAGTGCATTGTCAATGACCAGTAATATTTTCCAAGGAATCTTTCTTTTTCTAAGCAATAGGTGTCAATGATGGGCTTACAACACTAGTAAACCATGTTGTAGACAGATATGCTGTCATCCAGGCTTTGTTTTTCCATTTGTAGAGCATATGCAGAGTAGATTTAACATAATTCTTAAGGACCCTAGGATTTCTGGAATGGTAAATAAGAACTGGCTTCAACTTAACCCCTTCCCCAACAATTTTTTTGTTAAAAACGTTTCTTTTTCAGACTAATTTTTTTATTTTGGTTCTATATAGTATTTTTGATGCTGGTTATGAAAACAGTTTGTAACTCATCTTCCTATAAACCATATTTTTTTACCATATTTCCTTAGTATACTCGTCGACGACTGAAAAAGAACATTTTGTGAAAACGAGTATACACGTTTCTGCCAGGGAAGGGGTTAAAGACACCAGCTGCATTAGCCCCTAACAAGAGAGTCAGCCTTTGTTTTGTAGCTTTGAAGCCAGGCACTGACTTCTCTATAGCTATGAAAATCCCAGATGGCATCTTCTTCCAATATAATGCTGTTCCTCCTACATTGAAAATCTGTTTAGTATAGCCACCTTCATTAATTATCTTAGCTGTATCTTCTGGATATCTTGCTGCAGCTTCTACATCAGCACTTGCTAATTTACATTGCGCTTTTATTATAGACATGGCTTCTTTTCTTAAAACTCATGAACTAGCCTCTACTAGCTTCAAACACTTTCTTCTGCAGCTTCCTCACCTCTCTCAGCCTTCATACTGAAGAGAGTTAGGGCCTTGCTCTGGATTAGGCTTTGGCTTAAGCAGCGGTTCTCAACCTGTGGGCCGCGACCTCTTTGGCGGTTGAATGACCCTTTCACAGGGGTCGCCTAAGACCATTCTGCATATCAGATATTTACATTACGATTCATAACAGTAGCAACATTACAGTTATGAAGTAGCAACGAAAATAATTTTATGGTTAAGTCACAACACGAGGAACTGTATTTAAAGGGCCAGAAGGTTGAGAACCACTGGCTTAAGGGAATGTTGTGGCTGGTTTGATCTTCTAAACTTTATACATGTCTGTGATAAGGCTGTTTTGCCTTCTCATCATTCATGTGTTCAGTGAGTGGCATTTTTAATTTCCTTCAAGAATTTTTCCTTTGCATTTACAACTTGGCTAACTGTTTGATGCAAGAGGTCCAGCTTTTGACCTAGCTTTCTTGGCCCATGACATGGTTTCCTGACTAAGTTTAACCATTTTCAGCTTTTGTTTTAAAGAGATGTGAGACTGTTTGTTTCCTTAAAAATGTAAAGGCCATTGTAGGATTATTAATTGGCCTAATTTCACTATTGTTGTGTCAGGGAATAGGAGAGAGGCAAAGGAGGGAGGGAGGGAGGGAGGGAGGGAGAGAGAGATGAGAGGAATGAGAGAGAGAGATGAGAGAGATGAGAGATAAGAGATGAGAGATGAGAGATGAGAGATAAGAGATGAGATGAGATGAGATGAGATGAGAGAGAGAGAGAGAGAGAGAGAGAGAGAGACAGATTCTACCAACAGCCAGAACATACACGTTTATCTGTTAAGTTCACTGTCTTATATGGGAGTTGTTCATGGCACTCAAAAACAATTACAATAGTAACATCAAAAAGCACTGATCACAGATCACCATAAGAAATACCATAATGAAAAAGTTTCAAATATTGTGAGATTTACCAAAATGTGACAGAGACACAAAGTGAGCAAATGTTATTGGAAAAATGGTGCCAACAGACTTGCTCGATACAGGATTGCCACAAATCAATTTATGAAAAGCACAGTATCTACAAAGCACACAGCAAAGAAAAATAAAATGAAGTATTCTGTATTAAAAACAAGTTTAAAGCCCTTAGCACTTACAGAACTACTTATTACCCTACTGCTTCACATATTTATACTACTCACTTGATTTCTAAAGGCATATGATTTTCCATTCCTTGAAAGCAAAACTCTTCCCACTATACTTACAACAAGCAAAACAGAATGAGTACAGATATAAAAATGTTTGTAGGTTTGTGGCAGGCAATTGTGAGAGTTTCATCTGAGGATTTCTATTTTCTCTATGAAATGGAATACTACCAAAATCGTCGTCTGAGTGAGAAAGTGGTGAATACTTAAAATAACCTCTGTGAAAAATAAGAGGACTAGAAAAAAAAGAAAAGAATTTCAGCACAATTTTGTGGGCCCATTTGAAGTTGGTTACAATAAACTTATAGTGTTTATTACTACCTGATTCTCTCTAGTGGTGCTTAGTCAGAAAAATGATGAATAAGGTTTTATCAGGCAGGGTTTGATAAAAACACAGTTGGGGAGGAATTAGAGAACACTGGTAAGAGAAAGGTTTAAGACTGATAAGATGATGAAGAGGGATGTAAATAAATTTAGGAAGAGACTGATAAATAAATCACATGGACTGTTTCTATTTTGTTAACTATAAATTGGAAGCAGATGACTGAGAAACATGGATATATTGAAAGTAATATGTTTAATCATCAACCTGAATAGACAACTTCAGAAGTAAATCAGTCTGGGTGACAAGGAACAGACTGTGGGCCAGGAGACTAAGTGCTGAAGTAGAGAAGAGGCAATCACTAAATTTGAGAAAATCAATAAAATGCATGGCCAAGGTTGTGGATGAGTCATAGAAGTAACCAAGGCAGGAGTAAGATGAAAAGGAAGACTTAACTCTAGAGCAAGCTTTCCACTTTAAATAAAGAAGAATGTCCCAGTGGTCTGCAAATGAGAAAAGTTATAAGTCTAGAGTACATGAATGCCCAAGAAATAGGGGTTTTCTAAGTGTGCAAGTGCCAAGATCTAAAATGTAAAGATTTAAGAGGACCTCAGAATCTGGTTCTAAAAAATAAGGGATATAAAATCCTGGTCCAGAGAGCAACTCTTCAGGAGGTATGACTACACACACACACACACACACACACACACACACACTATACATACATGTTTTCTTTAAATATGAACACCATATAACCAAACATAAGCAGGCATTCAGTACAGGAAGGTATATATATATATTCTACCAACACTTTCTATTAGAACTTATTAGGTGAAAAAAAATTCTCTTTAAATAAAATTAATGCTTTTATATTTTGAAAAAAATCTACTATTAGCAACTATAATAGATTAAAGCATAACATTGGAAAATAAAAAAGTAGCATCCTTCTTCAAAATGAACCAAATCCAATGATTGTGGAGAATTTTGAAGTTAAGACTAAAGAGAGGAGAAAAGGCTATTTTTCTATTATCCCTGCGTGTTCTTTCCTGTCTTAATCTCAACATCAATTTCTATGGTGAGACTCCAAGCCCCAAATCTGAGTTAGATGTCTGTCTTATATTTCTACACAGTATCTGTTTTTTACTTCTGTCAGAAAATGTATCATATGTGCTGTGAGCAGGCATTACTTGCCTCTCACATCATAAGGAAAGTTTTAAGAAAGTTTTCTATCTTAATACCTAGTATTCTACCTTTTTATTATATAGATTTTCAATTAATATAATTGCAAATCTTCTATATAATATAATAAATTTATTAATAGAATAATGTTAGCTATTCTATTAATGTAACAATAAATTTATTATGTAGAAGAAGCAAGAGAGGACATTAAATAGACTAAAACAAAAGAAGTAAACCTTTCAAACATTAAAAAAGAGACACACAAAATTTCCAGTCACCAGCCCTTTCTAATAGGACATTTCTATAAAATAATAAATGGGTTAACAGAAAATCTCCTTTTCCTTCTATGATAATAAAAATAAAAATACGTAAGAAAAATAAGGACAATCCAAGTCCAAGAAAAGATTTCAATTGTTCGCCAATTTTTTATATATCTAGAATGGAACTGATTTTGACTGCCAAGGTTAATGTTATCTTTCATCTCCTAAATTATTCACACAAAAAATAATAGCAGGCTATGTCTAGCCTTAAAAAGGTAAATCTGTTATTGTAATTGCATGTTTTCTTGACTTGCAAATAACCCTTACCTTTTCTACATTCATCTAAGGCCTGGAGTTCCTTGAAGACCTGCCTTATCTTTATATATCTGGTAATACTTGCACAGTAGTTATACTGGAAATGTTTGCAGAATAAACTAATATTAAAATTTCAATGGGGTTGGTGCATTTAAAATAACTAGCTTGAAATGTAGAAAAAGTGACTTTAAAATTAATAATTATCTGTAATAATAAAAGAGTAATAGGCTAATTAGACCAGACATCCTTTCAGATGACTTTCTGGACAAAGCCAGCCGGGGCTGCGAGGGAAGCCTGGGTCCCGGGTGCCTGCTGGCGGCCAGAGGGAAGCCCGGGTCCTGGGTGCCAGAGGGAAACCGGTGCTGGCAGCCTGGGGAAGGAAGGCCTGCTTTTGCACAAATTTTGTGTATCGGGCCTCTAGTATATTTATATGCAGAAAATTTTTGAATATTTTAAGAAAGACAGCATAAAAGGAACTTCCATTTCTTGATGGGGATGGTGGTTAACTGGGTGTATTCACTTTGTGAAAATTCAATTAAGATTTCTTCTGTATGTAACAAACATTTTAAAGCAGTGAAATAAGTTCTGCAAGGAAGCTTGTATTTGTCCTGGAGAGGAGGACATGTGAGAGTCACACATCAAAGGGGAAAGGGAGCAGGAAGGGGGTAGTGAGTAGGTTCTCACATTTTTTACTTGATATATGTCTCTACTGTTTGGCTGACACAAAATATTGAAAATTTTATATTATAGTGTTTGGTTATCAACTATTAGAACTTTCATATGTATAATTAGTGGCCCAGTGCACAAAATTCGTGCATGGGGAGGAGGGGTGTCGCTCAGCCCAGCCTGCACCCTCTCCATGCTAACATCCCTCTCACAATCCAGGACCGCTGGCTCCTAACCTCTCACCTGCCTGCCTGCCTGATCGCCTATAACCACTCTGCCTGTCGGCCTTCTTGCTCCCAACTGCCCCCCCACCATTGGCCTTCTCACCCTCACTGTCCCCTTGCTGGCCTGATTGTCCCCTGCTGGCCTGATAGCCGTCAACTGCATACCCCTGGTGGCTTGATCGCCCCCAACTGTCTACCCTGCTGGCCTGCTCGCCCCCTATTGCCCTCCCCCCCACTGGCCTGCTCAGGCCCAACTGCCCCTCCTGCCGGCATGCTTGACCCAAACTGCCCCTCTCTCTGGCCTGATCACGCCCAACAGCCCCCCACTGCTGGCCTGCTCACCCCCAATTGCCCCCCCTGCTGGCCTGCTTGCCCCCAATTGGCCCCCGCGCCGGCTTGCTTGCCCCCAACTTCCCCCACCACCAGCCTGATCATTCCCAACTGCCCTCTCCTCCTGGCCTGATTGCCTCTAACTGCCTCTGCCTCGGCCCTGCCACTATGGCTTTCTCTGGGTGGTGGCCACAGAGCTGGCTGGGGCAACCAAGGAAGCCAAGCCTCTTGCCTGCTCCAGCCAGCTCCGTGGTTCTGGCTGGCGCCTCCATCTTTGTTGCATCAATTTGCATATTCCCTCTCCTGCCGGCATGCTTGACCCAAACTGCCCCTCTCTCTGGCCTGATCACGCCCAACAGCCCCCCACTGCTGGCCTGCTCACCCCCAATTGCCCCCCCTGCTGGCCTGCTTGCCCCCAATTGGCCCCCGCGCTGGCTTGCTTGCCCCCAACTTCCCCCACCACCAGCCTGATCATTCCCAACTGCCCTCTCCC
>NW_006283544.1:2026454-2048033 GCF_000327345.1 Myotis davidii
TGTCTGGCCTGGAGTCTGCAGGCTGGGGGCATCTCCTGTGTTGAGTGTCTGCCCCCTGGTGGTCAGTGTGTGTCACAGTGACTGGTCATTCCACCGGTCATTCTGCCTTTCGGTCTATTTGCATATTAGGCTTTTATTATATAGGATGCCTTTCCCTCCCAAACCTCTGGTTTCTAAACATCAGCACCTAAGCATTTCAGATTTATAGAATTTCAGAGGTAAAAGACACCCTGGAGATAATCTACTACTATCTTCTTATTTTCAAGATAAAAACATTAAGGCCTAGAGGAGTTAAATGATTTGTCCAGAATTCCAGGGCAAGCAGAAATAGAACTAGAATCTAGTTTTTCTTGAGTTCATACATAGTTTTTTCTTTTCTTAATTTCAAGTTCCTATTTATTCAGGAATCTGTTCTGTGGAAATTATAAAACAATTGACTAGTGGTAATGTTATTATTTACTGCTCAAATCCAGGGTGTTAAAGAACTTTAGTTGCAAATTGTATGGGTTCAAATATGGTACATGTATAAATCATACTGATTTTGGACTCCTTTTAAAACAATTATTCCTTAAATACATATTTAAAAATCATTTGGCAAAATAACATCAAACCTAAATGTTTTCTACAAAATGTAAAACATTATTCAAAGATGCAATTATACAGGCTCATTTTAAACAGTTAGCAGCTGTGTAAACCAAAAGGCACTTACTTTAGATATAATACATTTCTTTAAATCTTTTGTCTCACCCTATGTAAACTGAAAAGAGAGTGGTAACCTATGTGTCAAAATAAGTCTTTGATAAATGAAGTGATCTCCTGCCTGTGGGGAGATAGAAGAGCTAAGGCAATTGCAAACGAGATATAGTGACATTTACCTTAAGGTCAATGGTTCAAATCAGAATTAGTTTACAGTAGTTAGGAGTTTAGTAAATGAGAAGAAATGGTGTGATTAACTATTTTGGTAAAGTGAGAATTCACTCCTCAGAATTCTCACAAGTTGGGCAGGATAAAAAAGAAACTTCAGAAAACAGCTAACATTCCCTGAAATATAAAAACCTGAATAACAAGTATATATCATTAATGAAATATATCATTTTCATACAAAAAGAATTAACTGGATTACTCACATATGATTACTTAAAATGAGATTCAAGGTAATCTTACAGGATTTTTCTCAGTAAATGTAACTATGTTTCTAAACAAGGAAGTTATCTTGAACAAAACACTCTTTTTGCTTCCTAGTTACCAAAGTTCTCATAAGAGAAAATGATTTCATCATTTCCTCATGAAACTTAATAGCTTTATTAAGTACAGACTCATCAATGCCCTCCTTACATAGTATTAATATTTTTTTTAAATGAAAGAAGCATGATGAAGTGAATCTACAATACAAAACAGCTGCACATAATTTAACTACATGTACTGGTTCAAAATTGTGACTTGTTATAAAGAGATCTCATAATTAGGAGGTAAAAATATAGCACTTATGAAAACACTAAGTATCATACACAAGCACATGTACATTATACAGCTCAAAACATGCTAGAGACTCTTATTGACATTTATAACCAAACTCTAAATTTGAAGTAAAAGGTAAACCCTATTTTCCAGTGTTAGTATCTAGCTATCATTTCCAAATAAAAAAAGATGAGGGAATAAATTATGAAAGAGGATCTCAGAAATCCACTAACATTGGCATTTCAGGAAGACTGACTTCTTTTTCAAAGGTCAAAAATCACATTCTTGCCCTACCCGGTTTGGCTCAGTGGATAGAGCGTATGCCTGTGGACTCAAGGGTCCTACGTTTGATTCCAGTCAAAGGCACATGCTATGACTGTGGGCTCGATCCCCTAGTAAGGAGCGTGCAGGAGGCAGCCAATCAATGACTCTCTCATCATTGATGTTTCTATCTCTCTCTCTCCCTTCCTCTCTGAAATCAATAAAAATATATTTTAAAAAATCACATTCTATTACATTTCTAAAACAGTTTCACCTCCTATCTGCCATGAACCAGCAGGTTATATGAACAAAAGCAGAATTAACTGTACGTGGGCTTTTTGTTAGGCATAATTATAAATTCAATGTAATAACTGAGATACGCTTAATCTGAAGAGTACATGTTATGCCAGAAAGGTTTGTTTTTATAATACTTTCTCCCAGTTATAAGTCTACTGAATCATATTAGTTTGGTTTAGACAGTTGATATGAAATTTGGGCTCTAAATAAAAATAAGGTAACCTAGTGTAATACTTTGGCCTGTAGGTAAAAAGTGGCAAGATTTTCTGAGTAGCTGAAAGCAGCTGAAGAAATAGGTGGATACATGCTGCCACCGTGTGGTAACAGAAAACAACTGAAATCATTTTGGAAAAAGATAATCCAGAAAAAGTGGCAAATTTGTTTTCCTAATCCCCAGTCTCAAAACTCAGAGACACAGCTAACAAGATCTGAGTTTCTCTTGGTAACTACTATGGAATTGTGATAGTGGAGCAAATAAAATGGAATGAACAATGCTAAGAGAATCACTAAAAGAGAGTCAGGAGGCTACTAAGGAGTGATGCCCATGCTCTGCTCAAAACATCCGGGAGCCATGAACATCCCGGATCAATTGCTCCATGGACACACATGGACGCTACTTCCTTCCTTGTAGTTTTCACCTCCTCCATTTGCATATTGGAATTAACCATTCTCTGGTAACATAACCAGCAATCCTTCATATTTATGAAAAAAATTACCTTTTGCGATTTTGTCTTTATAAACCCTGCCTGTCTTTGTTCTCCCCAGAGTAGTTGCTACCTAGGTTTGCATCTCTGGGATTGAAATCCTTTTATTCAGATAAATGCTTCTGACTCTGTATGACAGCCTAAACTTTTTTTTCGGTTGACAGCTGTCATTATCAGGTAATTTTTCAGTCAACTTTATTTGTTGGCTATTGTGCCCTCTTTTAAGTTTCTATTAATTTATACTTGTTCTATGAAATAGTAGTAGCACCTTCTTATATTTGTCTTGAGTTTATCCTCTTGCAAGTCAATCCTTACCTTATCTGTACTGTAATTTTTATGAACTTCAATTGCTTTTTTACAGCTGTTGTTTTTTTTTCCTCTGCAGTTGTCACCTTTCACCATACTATGTGATATGCTTATTTACACTTTGTTTCCCTGCTCTCCTTTTAAAATATAAACTCCATGAGAGCAGAGATCATAGTCTTGTTCACTGATGTATCCCAAGCAGCTCCAGCCTGGGCAAACTACGGCCCGCAGGCCGGATCCGGCCCGTTTGAAATGAATAAAACTAAAAAAAAAAAGACGGTACCCTTTTATGTAATGATGTTTACTTTGAATTTATATTAGTTCACACAAACACTCCATCCATGCTTTTGTTCCGGCCCTCTGGTCCAGTTTAAGAACCCATTGTGGCCCTCGAGTCAAAAAGTTTGCCCACCCCTGAGCTAGAACAATGCTTGCCACTTCCTATATAATAAAGAACTAATATGCAAATGGTCATCATGCCCTTGCTCCCTCATGCTGGGACCAGGGGACCTGAGGCCACCGCCCCGCCCCAGCGCCAGGGCTGGGGGACCTGAGGCCAGGTTGGGAGACCTGAGGCTGCGACCCTTGCCCCGAGGGACCTGAGGCTGCACCCCCCACACGGCGGGGCTTAATGGGGGACCCGAGGCTGCTCCCCCTGCCCTGCGGGCTTGACAGGGGTGGGGCCAGCTGGGTCTGGGTCTCGTGTGATTTTGAGGCGCACATGGGTGGGCAGGGACTTGACTCTGGGTCCCACGGCACGCCCCAGACTCTGACAGGAGGGAGATTTTCATATACATTTTACTAATTTTCTTTCATCTCTGACACTTCTATTATAGCGAAAGGGCAAATAGCAATATTAAAATATTTCCTCTAATTAATTCCCTTTTAATGTGCACAGATTTTGTGCGCTGGGCCACTAGATGTATAATAACTATTTAATGAATGATTTTCATTCTCATAATAATGACCACGTGAAGCAGGTGTTATATATTATCATCCCAATTTTACAGATGGGGAAGTTTTAAGGTTTGGGGACAAGAGGAGTAGAGAAGACTAAGTTTTTTGTTTTTTTTTAATCTAAGGTCATCATGCCATTGTCAAGTTGCAGTAATGAAACTCAAATGAATATCTTTTAATTCTCCAAATATTATAGCAGTAATTTAATAAAATCAACACAATGTATAATTAAGCTAAAATTCTTTTAGTATTAAATATTAATACTTATTCATTATATCCTTATAAAAAAGTCTTCACTCAAGAGACTTTAATTTTAAAATAATTATTTTTTCTCAGTGTTGGGCAAGTTGACCTGTACTAGGCCTTGACAGAGCATAAGAACCAAACTTTAGGGGTGGCTTTAATATAAAAATAATTCTATTGTGTCTAAATCATATTCCCTGAATTTCTAAGACCTTTTATTAAGTAGATAAGATAGCATTTAATTATTTTTTCTAATTGTGATTCAATTCTGTTTATATTATTATTAAACTAGAGGCCCAGTGCATGAAAATTCATGCACTGGAGGGAGGGTCCTTCAGCGTGGCCTGCCCCCTCTCACAGTCCGGGAGCCCTCAGGGGTGGGAGGCAACCAGGCCATCAGGGGAAGGTGACCCCCCATTACACCTCTGCTGCTGCTACTGCCAGCAGCCAAGCCTCGGCCTGCCCTGGTTACCTGAGCCTCGGGCAGCCCTGGGTGGCTGGACAGCCGCCAGCTGGGGGGCTGAGGGGATTGGGGGTCTCCAGAGGCAGGCATGCAAAGCTGTGGGCGCCACCATCTTTGAGGGTGTGGCAGTCAATTAGCATATTCCTCCTATTGGCTGTGGGCACCACCATCTTTGCGACGGCATGAGGGTCAATTAGCATATTCCCTCTTTATTAGATAGGATTTAGGAAAAGGATTACATTTATAGTTGAGAGGTGATAAACCTCTAACAAACATGCACAAGGAAGAAGTCTGATGGTTAATTTTACGTGTGCTCTGACTAGGCCACAGTAACCAAATATTTGGTCAAACATTATTTTAGATGTTTCTGTGAGGTATTCTGTAATGAGATTAACATTTAAATCAGCAGGCTGTGAGTAAAGCAGATTATTCTCCGTAATGTGGTGGGCCTAACCCAATCAGCTGAGGGCCTTACTAGAATAAAGACTGACCTCCCCTGAGCAAGAAGGAATTTTGTCAGCAGACTGTTTTGGGATTCGAACTACAACTTTTCCCTGAATCACCACCCTGTCAGCCTAACCGTCAGATTCTGTACTTGGCAAGCCTCCATAATAATGTGAACCACTTCCTTAAAATCAGTATCTGTCTATGTATGTCTATGTCTATGTATGTCGATGTCTATGGATGTCGATGTCTATGATGTCGATGTCTATGATGTCGATGTCGATGATGTCTATGTCTATGTGTATGTGTATGTCTATGTCTATGTATGTCGATGTCGATGTATGTCGATGTCGATGTCGATGTCGATGTCGATGTCGATGTCGATGTCGATGTCGATGTCTATGTCTATGTCTATGTCTATGTCTATGTCTATGTGTATGTGTATGTCTAGTCTATGTGTATGTGTATGTGTATGTGTATGTGTATGTGTATGTGTATGTCTATGTCTATGTGTATGTCTAGTCTATCTATGTGTCTATGTGTCTATGTGTCTATGTGTAGTAAAAAAAAAAAAAAAAAGAAAGATATCACATGCTAATGATAATTCTAGAATTTAAGCCTTTTTGTGTGTGTGTGGCCCCAGGAATCCTTTGTTCAAGAGAAACCACTTTTAGAATCCCCAAATGTTAAAGTGATTAAAAAAGAGATATGATATAAAAAAGAATAGAAAACTCCTCCAGCTTTTTAAAACTAAAAAGTCCTTCAGTTATGCTGAGGTACCACAAGGTGTTGCAGAACCAAGTATGAAAGTTTGTCTAACTTGTCTTGTCTCTAATAAATCCTGTACTGCAAATACCACCACCATCCGGGACATTTTACAGAAACAATAGAGATTAAAAGATTTGTCTAAGGCTATAATATTAGTTAGCCAAACTGAGGCCTTCTAATTTTGTTCATTATTACTTTGACTATACAAGCAAATTTTTTAAAAAAGTAAAAGCTATCTTCTAAATATACAAAATAGTTTACTTCACAATGTGGCAGATTAGCAGAAGGAAAGCAACAACAACAACAATATATAGAACCTTATAGTCGTGTTCACACAGGCACATCTGCCTCTCAGGCCTTGCTCCTGAGGACTTCATCACTCCTATAAGAGGAGGAAGCTAAGACTTTATTTTGCCTGTAATATTGGCTCAATATTAATGACATAAGTCTATTCTGTCCAGCACTAATAGTGCAGCAAATTACAGCATCAAAATATAAATTAAATTATAGCTATTTACTTATGAATAATAGATCTTTGGTAAATGCTGTCCTCAAAGTAAAACACAAAATAAATATTTATATGCAACTTTGCTAAAAATCACATTTTTACTTTGAAACAGAAACACTGACAATTCAATGAAATAAATAAACAGTATTATTTTTTCCATTTGACAGAGTAGGAAACATTAAATAATTTGTTCAAGGTCACACAGGAAATGAGAGTGCCAAGATCTCATCCAAGGTTCTAACTCTAATCTACTAAAATTTCAACTCTCAAAGGGCAAACCATTCCCTTTTGGGTTCACTGCTGCCAGCACCGAGCACAGCACCATGATCATCACTGGGGCCAATGCTAGTATCAGTGCACATGCTCTGAACAAGTATTAGGAGAGCTAACTATGTTTGATGAAGAGGCAAAGTGACCAATAAGTAGATAGTAGCTCCTTTCATATCTCACAAACAAGGCTAATCTATAATGAAGAACTGAAAATAAAATGAGTTTACAACAAAATGTTTAACCATGATTACAGGTCAATATCATAGACTTACCTTGTCAATCATTAAGATGACTACTTCTTAATGATTTAACTTCCTCCCACCATTTATGAAGAATCACAACAATCAGAATCACCATGTCCTATTTTTCTATCATTGACTTTTACATTTCTATCATAAATTTTGAGGAATCCCTTATAGAAAAACTTGGCGCCTCTTGCCACCAGTGATCAAAATCATACAAACCTCTGTCAGTTGTTTCAGTTGGCTTTTGTTTTCAGTTAATTCTTCTGATAGGTAATTCTTTTTCACTTGTAGTTCAGAGATTTCCTTCTTTAATGGATCCATTAGTTCATAGAACCGAATCTTTAAAAATATTAAATAAGCAGGTTTTAAACCCAAATTAAAATTAAAATGTGCTAATTTACAGTACTTTCAATCCTTAGTAATAAAAGTAAAATATTAAAGTCATAAAAGAAAAGTGTTAAGGAGTTTCAGATTAAGAGCCTGTATAAAAAAATGTTATTTGTACAAAACTAAAATAAGACAGTTGTTAATTGACCTGACTACTAATACTTGAAATCTCAATGTTCAATTCAGTTCTAATCTTATGTTACTACTTACTCCTGTCTCCTATCACTCCTCACTCTACAGCAAGCATGTCAAACTCAAAGGCTAACACAGGCCAAATAAACGAGGCATGTAGCCCGCAGGCCACAAGTTTGACATGCTTGCTCTACACCAGCAGTCACTAACCTTTCGAACCTCACGGACCAGCGGTTGGCAATTGCTGCTACACTATATGCTTGTTATTTCCTGAACACATCAAGTATTCAAGACTTTTGCTCTTGCCGTTTCCTCTGACAAAGAAGTTTTGTTTTCCCCACATACAAATGCAAGGCTCATGCTTTCCCTCTATTCAGGGCTCTGATCAAATGTCACCCTATCAGTAAAGCTCTCCCTGGTTCCCCCAACATGATTTCAAATAGTATGCCCATCTGGCGGCCATCCCTAATCTTCGCTCTTGCTCTTTTCTCTATAGCATGTAGACAAACATTCCAAATATTTTACCTTTAATTTATTGCCTGTGTTGTTCCACTAACATGTAAGCTCCATGAGGGCAGACGTATTTGTCTGCTTTGGACATTGCTCTATCTCCAATGCCTAAATATATGATAAGCCCACATCTAGGTTCTTAGTGAAGCTCTATGTACTGCTACCACTGCAATACAAGGGACAATCACAATGAATTGGAAGGTATCTCACAGATCACTACTTCCATTCAGTTCAGACCTCTCTTCCCACTCATAATTCTCTTAGGAGAATTTGCCTGACATCAATTATGAATAAGGTCTCAAGAACAGCACTTAATATATTTGCTTTGGACAGTACATGTGGGCAGAAGCATTATATTTAAGTTGTTTCAATAAAAAGCTGGCCAAAAACTAATACATTTTGTAGGAAATCATTAATCTAGAAGCCTTATCCAAATGAGAACCAAGAGTAGCAATCACCACTGCAGCAAAATAATAGGTAATATTTTATTGTTTACTATGTTCTAAGGACTAAGCTAAGCATTTTACATAATCACAGTTAATCTCCATAATTACCTCAATAGAAAGGCTTATTATTATAATTAACCCTTTTATAAATGAAAAAAATTCAAGCCTATTACAGTGAAATGACATCGACCTATCTATCTATCATAAACCAGTAGTTCTCAATGTGTAGACTGGGGACCGCTGCCCTTACCCCACCACTCTGAGAACCTTTCAGGGAATTTATAAGATCAAATCTATTTTCCTAGTAATACTAAAATTTTTTGCCAGTTTTGCTCTCATTCTCATGCTTGTTCAATGTCATCTGCCGGTGGCTACATGATGTGTGAAGATATCAACGTCCTTATGGCTAACGTGTGCTTATATAGTCTTGTGTTTAAAAAATGTCTCTTTTAATTTCTAATATGGTAAATATTAACAGATATAGCCCATATAAACAAAAGCTCATTGGTGTACTCAGTAATTTTTAGAGTGTATGGGATGCTGATACCAAAACATTGAAACTACTGCCACAGATCAATCCTACGTGTAGATTTGTATAACCAACGCTACAGTCAAAATCCAGAATTAGATCCAGAAAGCTCTCCCTCATTCGACCCCTTTATAATCACACGAATTCCCCTCTTCTCTACTATCCTTAACCCCCACAACCACTTATAACTGTTATGTCTATAATTTTTCATGCTGAGAATGTTACAAACCACCAGTTTATGATAAAATAATTCATTTCTATAGACGATGCAGCTGTTAACTTCAGAGCTCTATTTATTGCTTGCCTTTGGAGATCAATGATCAAGACCCTTAAAATTTGGTGATCTGAAATGAACACCATTCACCATCTTCAGATCAGGGCCATAAAATAATTGGGTACTTCAGAAGTTATGGCTAACATAAATGGTAAATGTTAGTCTGAAAACACGTGGTTTTGTTTGTTTTTTTAATGATATAAGACACTTACAGATACATATTCAGGAATAGAGAGCTGATCTTCAGGAAAACCTTTTAGTTTCATATATTGTTCTTCTGTCAATTCAAAGTCACGCAGGTTTCGACGAATATCTCCAGCTTTCTCTCTTAGCTGAAGATTTGTCTCTTCTAGTTGTTTCTGTCTCAATAAAATAGTTTCCATTTCTTGTTTCATCAGTTCTTGATATTTTCTATTAAGAGATAATTTGTGGCAAGCTTAAAAAACTCAAGATTTACTTTTTATAGTGACATAAGATTAGAAAATGAGAAGCTCAAATAGTATATTTGGTTCTAGCTAAAATCTTATTTACTTAATCAGTTAAACATAAAATGACAATTCTATATCAATTACTAAATGTGCAGCCACATTGCTGAGAGGAGACGGAGTGGAAAGAGGTGTATGGAGGATAAACGGTGATGGACAGAGACTTGACTTAGAGTGGTGAACACACAATACAGCATACAGATAATGTGTTATAGAATTGTGCACATGAAACCTGTATAATTTTGTTAACCAGTGTCACCCTAAGACATTCAATAAAAAGGAAAAAAAAATGTGTAGCCACATAAATGATTAAATAGAGAGTTAATATTCTAATTTCAGTCTTGGCCAGTGTGGCTCAGCTGGTTAGTGTCATCCCATGCACGGAAGGGTCACAGGTTCGATCCCTAGTCAGGGCGCTTACGGGGCAACGAATCAATGTTTCTCTCTCACACTGATGTTTCTCTTTCTTTCTCCCTCTCTCTTCCTCTCTCTCTCTCTCTCTCTCAAAACTTGTTTTTCAATAAAAACATTTTTTAAAAGAATAATTTCAAAAATTTAAATAATAAAACTATACATCTTTTCTGCTTAAGGTTTAAGTCTTATATCTCGGTTTTGAATCCTACTCATTAAAGTATAGTCAAATCTCGGTTCTCGAAAGTTTTCTATCTTGAATAATTCAGTTCTTGACCAAGCTGTTCCTGGAAAAAATGTCTTGGCTGTTGAACAAAACTTTGGTTCTGCAACTGACAACCCTACATGATACATCAGCATGACAAAAAGTGTCTCAGGCTACAAAGGAGAGAATTCAGGTCAGTTTACTGCTAAACCTCATGTTGTTAACATCTCAGGAAATTATGCTGTAAATATTTTTGTGGGGTTTTTCTTTGCTCTTGTTGCTGGGAAGTTGGACAATTAGCACAATTTTAAAACATAAAGAGGCTAACAAGAGTCCTAATATTGTAAAGTTTCTTTCACAAATGATCACAGGCAACTGAAGAGGTAGAAAAACTGTTGTTAATAAACAAAAAGCAGTTAGCTAGAGACATTTTGGAGGCAGTGATATATGAACAAGCAAAGGTGCTAAATGCTGACCTGAAACAAGAGCTGAAAGTGATTCATTTAAGGCTACTAGCGGGTGGTTTGATAAATTTAAGAAGTGTTTACAGGTTAAACAGTACATTAGACATATACGTATATAAGAAAGGTTAAAACAGGGAAACATTTGGGGGTCTGGAATGAATTCATTCAATTTACATGATTTCTAATGGGAAGAAATAATTCTATTTTGAATTGCTTCTTGAACAGTTTTTCAAAATGAGTTAAGTTTGAGAACAGAGGTTCCAAAGTAATTTTCATTTCTCTTTGTCCAGGTACTAAAACGTATACCTCTTTAAGATGGTAACACTGAATGACCTAAGATAATACTTCAAACATTATGAGGTAATGAAAACAGTAATCTGCACATAATCATCATTCTCAAAGAATACATGTAGTAGACACTGCTACTGTTAGTTGCCTACCCAAAGATTTTGAGCAGGAAGGGACCATCTGATTTGTTTCTCTCCCTAATACATCACTCCCATCAACTTCAAATATGCTGCTATTTCTGTCTTAAAAGAAATGAACAAAAAAACCCCACAACTTTTGACCTCATTTCAATGCCCTCTTTGTTTGCTCCCTCACGGAAAAAAACTTCTCAAAAGTTGTCAATGCTCACTGCCTCTGATGCTTCTGTTTTTCTTTTCTTGACGTACTAAAATCACA
Source organism: Myotis davidii (assembly GCF_000327345.1). Classification (NCBI taxonomy): domain Eukaryota; kingdom Metazoa; phylum Chordata; class Mammalia; order Chiroptera; family Vespertilionidae; genus Myotis; species Myotis davidii. The sequence continues at coordinate 2,037,906 of NW_006283544.1, forward strand.
GATTATTTTATTAAGTTCATATTTTGGAAAAATTCAAAACTACATTTTGTACTACTTTTCATTTTAAGCATAACATTATAACTTGCACATAACAGCAGGCTTCTGGTTATTATTTTCCATACTGTATTTTTAAAATATATTTTTATTGATTTCAGAGAGAGGAAAGGAGGAGAGAAATAGAAACATCAATAATGAGAGAAAATCACTGTTTGGCTGCCTCCTCCATGCCCCATATTGGGGATTGAGCCCGCAACCCGGGCATGTGCCCTGACCGGGAATTAAACTCTGACCTCCTGGTTCATAGGTCAATGCTCAACCACTGAGCCACGCTGGCTAGGATGTATTTTTTCTTTTTCTTTTTAAATATATTTTATTGAGTTTTTACAGAGAGGAAAGGAGAGAGATAGAGAGTTAGAAACATCAATGAGAGAGAAACATCGACCAGCTGCCTCCTGCACACTCCCCACTGGGGATGTGCCCGCAACCAAGGTACATGCCCTTGACCGGAATCGAACCCGGGACCTCTCAGTCCGCAGGCCGACGCTCTATCCACTGAGCCAAACCGGTTTCGGCTGTATTTTTTCTTTAAAAAATTTTTTTATTTATTTTTCAATTACAGTTGACACTGAGTACTATATTAGTTTCAGGTGTACAACATAGTGATTAGACATTTGTATAACTTACGGAGTGATCATCCTGGTAAGTCTAGTAGCCAACTTATACCATATATGCTTATTACAATACTAGAGGCCTGGTGCAGAAAATTCATGCACAGCACTAAATCCTAAGTGGTACTTTACATACCCATGACTATTTTTATAACTGGTAATTTTCACATCTTAATCCCTTCCCCCTTTTCATCCATCTACCCAACTGGCTGTGAGGACCAAATGTGTCTACAGTTGAAGAACAGCTGTGCAGAAGACACCTCTATGGAGCACTGTCGGCCCCATACCGCCCCCTGGTGGTCAGCACACATTACAGTGAGCGATCGAACTCCCAGTCTCCTGGTTGCCTTGAGTGTGTTGGTCCGAAACTGCATATGGAAAAGCTGCTGCAAACAGGGGTGGGGCTGCAAATTGGATTGGGCAGGGTCTCAGGGATCACCAGGGCAGAGCCAACAGTGTGAGCCAGGCTGATGGAAACTCAGCTATGGCTGCCCATCAGCTCTGTGACTGTGGAGGTCTCAGAATAAGAATAATGACTTCTGCGAGCACTCCTGTCTGGGAGAAAGCCGCCCCTGAGTTCTTGCCCCAATGCCAGGCAATCCAGTTCCTCCCCAGATGTCCCTGGATCCTCCTCAAGCCCTTGCCCTAGCATTGGAGCTCAGACGGAGCTAGTTCCAGTAAGTCATGCACTGGCTTTTTAAGAGAAACTGCCTGGGTCTCCAGCAGCCTCCATGTCACTCAGCCACAATCCCTGCTGGTTTTTACAGCCCGAAGCTACAGGGGCTTCTCTCCTCGGCACTAGGACCTGAGCTGGGAATCTGGTGTGGGGCTTGGGCCCCTTGTTCCTCACAGGAGGCTGCCGCAGCCTAGATATCCCTCCTGATTAGAAACATGCCCTATGTGGGCGTTGGACCAGCCCACTCTGTGCCTCTGCTCCTCCTACCAGTCTCAGTGTGCTTTCTTCTTTACTTCTCTAGTTGTAGGACTTCCATTCAGCCAGATTTTAGGTGGTTCTAAATGATGGTTCTTCGGTAATTTAGTTGTAATTTTGATGTGTCTGTGGGAGGCAGCAAGTACTCGTGTTTACCTACACTTGCATCTTGGTCCTCCGCACCTTTTAGTTATGATGTGTGTTGGTGTGGGCCGCTTTGGGTTCACCATGGCTGGGACTCTGTGCTTTCCGGAATTGTATGTCTATTTACTTCACCAGGTTAGGGAAGCTTTCTATCATTATTTCTTCAAATAGGTTTTCAATTCTTTATTCACTCTCTTTTTTCTGATACCCCTATGATATGAATGTTGGTATGCTTGATGTTATTCCATAGGCCCCTTAAATTATCCTAAATTTTTTGGATTCTTTTTTTTCCTGCTATTTTGATTGGGTGTTTTCTGTTGCCTTATCTTCCAAATTGCTGATTTGATCCTTTGCTTCAGCTAATCTACTGTTGTTTCCCTCCTGTATTCTTCATTTCTGACCTGATATTTTTTATGTTTTCTATCTCCTTTTTTGTTTCTTATCTGTTAAAGTTTTCATTCAGTTCATTGAGCATTCTTATAACCAGTGTTTTGTACTTTGCATATGGTAGATTGCTTGTTTCCATTTTGTTTAGTTCTTTTTCTGGAGTTCTGTCTTGTCCTTTCATTTGGTAACATGTGTCTTTGTTTTCTTATTCTGGCTGCCTCCCTTTTTTTTTAATGTATTAGGCAGAGCTGCTGTCTCTTGTCTTGGTTAGAGAGGCTTAATGTTATAGGTGTCCTGTGGGAGCCAGATGCTCCTGATGTGTCCCTTGTGTGGGCTGTATGTTCCTTCCTATTCTACTTGAGCCTTGATTGCTGTTGGCATATCAATGAGAGGGATTGACCTTCAGGCTGATTGGCTGTAAGACTGGCTGTGACTATAGCAGAGGAGCTGTTGTGCAGATGATGACCCCATGGAGCAGGATTTGCTTTGGCGGGACTCTAGTGCCTGCCAAGTGTGCCCTTCGTGTGTGTCATGCGGTGGCAGTTTGGTGGTGTTCTTGTATGATAAGATCTGAAGCTGGCCACGGGTGTGTTAGTTCTAGAGCCTCGTGGGAGCGCTCTGGTGCAAACCAACATCAGCCTCTGCCTTGCTCTGCCTTGGGCCACTTGGTATGAGCTACAAAGTGATCTAGAGATGCCACCTGTGCTGGGCTTGGAGGTATCAGGGAGAGGCCAAGATGTGAACTGATACCAGCTGCCACTAGTGTCAGGTTTGCACGCACTTTGCAAGAGGCAGTCTCCAATGCTTTTATTAAACCCATGTCAGTCAGGTTTTCAACCCCCTCCTTCATTCACACCGAAATTTCAATGTTACCAATGACATCTACATTGCTAATGGTCAATTTTCAGTTCTTTGCATCCCTAACCTAATGATAACACAATACAACTAATCTCTCTTTTCTTATACACTTTCTTTGCCTATCTTCCCTAATTTCTTAATTTTTCTCCTTTTACTGATGGTGTTTTTTCAGTCTTCTTGTTTGGTTTGTATTAATTCTGGAGTACCTGGTCCTCCCTTGGAGAATTAATCCAGTCTCATGACTAAAATACTGTCTATAATACTAATGACTCCCAGATTTTTATGTCCAGACCAGACTTTTCATACAATTCCAATGGATTTCTAATTAGATAATTCTAACTTAACATGTCCAAAATGAACTCTTGCTTTTCACTCACAAACCTATTCCACTGTATTGTTGTTGTTGTTTTTTTGTCAAAACTGATAGCCACTCCATTCTTTCATTTATTCAGGCCAAAGATGTAGGCACAATCTTTGGCTCCACATTTTCTCTTAAATCCTACATCTAATCCATTAAGACATTTTATCAGCTTTCCCTTCAATATATTCAGAATCATATACTTTTTACTCCCATCAGTGATCAAGAGGATTATCGCAATAGCCTCCTAACTGCATTCTCAGCATCATTCAATCTGATAAATTTCTAAAGAATGAGAATAGGAACCCTATTACCGAATGCAGTGGTTTTCAAAGTGTTTCAAAGTATTACCCTGAACCAGCAGCATCACCTGGGAACTTAGCAGAATTGGAAATTTGCTGGATGCCAACCCAAATCAGAACCTGAGAATGGGACCCAACAATGTTTCTTAACAAGACTTCTAGATGGTTCTGATGCATCTAAAGTTTGAGAGCCACTAATAATAGTGGCTAATAAATCAAGTCAGATAACTTTTTTTAAATATCAGCTAAAGAGTGAAATGTTATAAAGGGAAAAAATACATAATTTACACATTTACCTCTAATTAAAATATAGAAATAAACATTCACCTTCAAATTTTTTACATAGATCCCAGATTTTTAAAAATATGGATGTATGTTTTTTGTATGTATGTGTGTAAATCATTGTTCATAATTTCCTAGTTCAATTTCTTTACAGTGGCAAAAGACCTTAAAAGACACTTGGGAAGAAATTGAGAGGATACTTTTTATGGATTTAATTTTTGCCTCCCAATTTCTAAATCTGTTTTGTTTACTCTTACTTTGATGATTTTTTGTTAGTCACTCCTTTTTATTGAATGTTTCCACAGAATTAATCATAGTTTTTATAAAAAAGAAACATCTTTTTTTGTACTCATATTTGTTTACATAATTGTAATTAAGTTACACAAGTATAATAATTACAACTGGCATAGGCATATTTGTGAGTAAACACAATGGATTCTTGGTAAGCAGATAATTGAGCTGGAGAAAGTATGTAGGCAAAAAGAGACACTTTATGCCAGAAGAGTTCAAAGGGCCATGAAAATCAATCAGTATGTTTTGCAGAGAAAATGAAAAAAGGTTAATCAAGATAGCAGGTTAAGTGGCGATCAGTTTAGAGAGCTCCCATTGTCACTTACGGTTCACTTACATTGGCAACGTTTGTTGAATAAATGTTGAATTTTGACTTTATTTTGTGGACTGTATCAAATAACCTACTTTTTTGTTGTTCTGTACGTAAAATTTTTGTTGTTCTGTACATGACTTAAAATTTCTCTATTTTAGCTTATAGTCACATGCATGAACAGGTAATGACATTACTTTTAACTGCTAAGTAGGTATTGATGCATCTTAAAAACTTACCTGGCATCCTTCTGCTGAAATGTCAATTGGTTATCTAATCTCAAGGTCAGTACCTGCTTCTGGTGAAGTGCATCATTAAGTTTCTCCTCCAATTCTTCAATCTTAATAAAGAAGAAAAGGTAAGTTATTTGGTAATCTTTCAAATTATTATTAAAAAGCACTTAAATACACTTGTAAATAGAGCAGTGGTTCTCAACCTGTGGGTCGCGACCCCTTTGGGGGTCGAACGACCCTTTCACAGGGGTCGCCTAAGACCATCAGAAAACACATATGTAATTACATATTATTTTTGTGATTAATCACTATGCTTTAATTATGTTCAATTTGTATCAATATTATTGGGGGGTCACCACAACATGAGGAACTGTATTAAAGTGTCGCGGCACTAGGAAGGTTGAGAACCACTGAGATAAAGGGTGTTTTTGCAGTAGTGTGTCCACAAACTGTAGTCTGTTCATCCAAATTATTTTTAAACTGTGGTTTAAAACTGCTGCCATAAATGTTCTTTTTTGCCAGGTGTCATTAAGACTATTTTTCCCCCTTAACCTACTCTGAATAGAAGCCTATCGACAACTGGGATTTTATGTTGATGTCTCATCCAGATAATTACTTCCAAGCCAGACCCTCCATTTGTACTTTATTTTCATACTAGTAGCCCAGTACACGGATTTGTGCACATTGAAAGGACATTAATTATAAGAAATATTTTAATATCACTACTCACCCTTTCTCTATAATAGAAAATCAGTAAAATGTATATGAAAATAATATGTAAATTGATTAATAAACAATAACATGATATAACAAAGACATGCTATAAAAAACATATAAAAACAAAACCATGATATAAAAACAACATTGATAAAAACAATGACTGATAAATTGATTAAACTTATTCTAATATCTCCCTGTATACCACATCAAGAGTAAAAACACTTTCAGAGTGCTTGACTAATTTCTCTTGTAATGCAGTATTTACAACTTTAAGGTCACACACTCTTCGAACTCGAGAGAAAGCAACATATAACTGACCATGTCCGAAAACGGGTTCCTACTCTGTTTAGAGTTTGTCCTTGTGATTTATTAATAGCCATCGCAAATGCTGGCATCACGGGAAACTGTCTTCGAATTAAACAGGAGGCCAGTGTCAGATGGGGACAGCTGTTTTAATAGTTGGTCTTCAGACATATTCTGTCGATGATGTCGCTTTCTTTCAGCTTCAGAATGTCAACAAAAACAACCAAATTCACGATCAACAATGACGGATCGAAACACACGCATGTGATTGGCGCCAGTGAGAGCATTATATGTATTGCACATGCGCAAGTCAATGTTTATTTTTAAATTGCCAGTGTGTGTTATATGTAGCAGCCAGTCAGTCGGACAGTCTGACGGATGGATGGTCGGTCACTTAGCCTTTTATATATATAGATTTATATATATAGATATAGATATCTGATTACTACCCATCTTCAATTGACCGAAATGAAACTAGTCATTAACCTTACCTAGTTTTATATCCCTCTTGCATTTCCTTAATCTCCAAAGCAAAAAAACATGAGCCACCTTTGATATGGCAAGTTCTCCCTCACTGCTTTTGTCCCATATTATTCCAGTAAAACTATTCTTGTCAAAATTATGAATCACCTCCATAATGCCCAGTCCAATGACTATTTCTACATATTTATCATACCCAACAGCATGTTTTGACAGAGCTGACTGCTCCATCCTCTTTTGGCTTCCTTGGTAATCCTCTTGGTTTTCCTCCTAACTCTGTGCACTTTCAAGTTTTTCAAGTTTGCTGCATTTGGGGCTCTTTGCTCTCCCTAGGAAATGTCACCCAACCCCATGACTTTAAGTGCCATCTATATACCAATGCATATTACATACATGCACACTCACACTCCTAGTCATGGACTCTTTCCTAAACTCTAACTGACAATTCCAATTATGAGTCTAACTGGAATCTAAAGTTTAACATGCTCAAAACCAAACTTATATTTTATCTCCCAGATCTGTGTTCTCCCAGGCTTTGATTTCTCAGTAAATGGCATCAGGTGATGAAGCCAAAAACTTAGAAGTCTTATATAAGGCAGCCTAATTATTATCTTTTGCTTCTATGTTATCGGCCCTTAGTTTATTGATTCAGTGCTATTTTGAATACAAAATCAGGATATGTAACTCCAATTGCCTAAAATCTGCCAATGGCTTCTCTGACTACATAAGCTAAAATAAAGCAAAGGTTAAACAATGGTGATGGGCTCATATCCAGTCCATGTCCTGTTTTTGTACAGCCCTTGAGCTAAGAATGGGTTTTTAATTTGTAAAGTGTTGTTTAAAAAAACAACAACAAAGAAAAATATGTGCTAGACAATATGTGGCATGCAAAGCATGAAATGTTTAATTTCTGGCCTTAGCATGTTTGGCTCAGTGGATAGAGTGTTGGCCCTCGGACTGGAATTGAACATTCCCAGGTTCAATTCCAGTCAAGGGAATGTATCTTGTTGCAGGTTTGATCCCCTGCCCTGGTCAAGGTGTGTGTGGGAGGCAATCAAACAATGTGTCTTTCTCATATAGATGTTTCTCTCTGTGTCTCTCCCTCTCCCTTCCACTCTCTCTAAAAATCAATGGAAAACTATCCTCGGGTGAGGATTAACAACAATTATATATATACATATACATTCTGGCCCTTTACAGAAAAGGTCTGTGACTCCTATCTAAAGTAGACATTGCTGCCCTGGCCAGTTTTACGCAATGGTTAGAGCATCAGCCCTCAAATTGAAGGGTCCCAGGTTTGTTTCCCGGTCAAGGGCACTTACCTTCTTACTTGGCAAATACCACTTGTTAAAGACTATGGTAACTGAATTTACACTTGCTACTATAATACAGTAACTATCAAATTAAAAGACAAATATAGTAACTATCAAATAGAAAAATATCAAAGAAACCTAATCTCCACAGTAGACAACTATATAGATCCAATAATTATGATCTTGATTCTTCCCTATCAAACTAGTCACATCAGGGTTATTTCTCAATAAAGCAGAAAACTTGGCTAGAAAAAAACACGTAAGAAAACATATCTCACACATGCTAGATTTAAAAAATGGAGTCTACAGAAGCAATTCATCCCTGCCCACCTTTAAGTCACCTCTTCTTTCAGTACTTTTTGATACACAGAAATATTCACACACACCCTTCCAAAACCAGTGTTTTAAAGCTATGCAAGAAAATATAATTACTTTCCTGACATGATAAATTTATAATTTCAAATTCTGGGCATATATATATATAAATTTAATTCTTATTTACCTGCAGCTTAAAAAATTTACAGCTGATCTTACCTTTGTAAGATAATCTACTTTCAAATTGTCAATCATCATATTTTTTTGGGATAGCTCTATTTTCAGTAACTGAATATTATGAAGTAGTTCTTTTCGTTCAATTAGCTGCCTGGTGATTTTGATTTTACCATCTCTCTCTTCTGATGAGGAAATGTCATCGGTAGGAACTGTTGTTTCTAAACTAATATCTTCAGATTCCAGAGAGCTGGAGACATTCACTGTTTTTGATGCCTTGGCAATTTTTCGAGACATTATTATGGATCAGTTTTCTTCTCCAATTCTATTTCAGTTTTCTGTAGGTTAAAAAATATCAAGTTAAATGTACTCAAACATTCTCTGTGGAAAGCATATTACAGAGACCCTAAGGATTCCCCAAGGCAATCTGAGGACCCCAAATCTAGGACACACTAGTAAATTATTGCTCAGGTCGAACACATTAAATCAAACTCATTAAATCCTATTATGAACTCAGGCACTTGGATGAATAAGAAACCCAGTTCCTGGGCACAGGAATACTTGGAGGAGACAAAGAAATATGTAGGAGACAAAGGATAAAGCTCTAATACTCCCAATAAAAGCAGCACATGTTCACTATTAGAGAGATCACTTCCGAGTTGGTCAGGGGAAGGTTATACAAAGATAGAAGATAGAATCTTGGAGGATTTGGGGAGGAGTAGGAAGAAGGGGAAAGCATGCAGGTGCTAAGATTGGTGGAGAGGTGGTGAAAGTGTAAAGATAACGGGAGAGAGAGAGGGGTCAGGCTGGGGTCGAGTCTTTGTGAATCCCAGTAGTTAGCGACTCCTTAACCCACCGAACACACACACAGCCTTAATAATCCAGGCTGTGGAGGGCCTTGAATGTCAAATGCGTTAGAAATCTATTCTGCAGGCAATGAGGCATCACTGAAGATGTTTTAAAAGGGGCAGCAGTGACATAAAAGCATTTTTCATAGGCTTGCAGATAGCAGATGGAAACAAGAGGGTCGAAGAGAAACACTCAAGAATTCTAAATCGAACTTCTTACCCTTCCAGAAGAGTTGAACAACTCCTCTATTTTAATACTACACGATATAATGAGTTGCTTACGGTATTGCTGATAACAGTTTTTCTAAACACAAGGCTGTGTGTATGGAGGGGAAATGGCAAGCACTTTGGCTGAATCGGCTTCCCTCCTTTTTAAAGGGCAAAGGATAAGAACTGGATGAAATCAAAACAGGCAACACCACCTGGTCTCAAAGGATCAGGGACTGATACTGCCCACACATGCGGGGAGAAGAAAACCCAAACTTGGCAGCATCGGGGGATTCCTTTCCCTCCATCCCTCCCCCGCCCCCCGCGGGAAAGGGACAGCCGAGAGCTACCTCGAAAGCTTCAATTACTCCACGTCGAAGGCTGGACCAGCCGCCACTGCCGGGAGCTGAAGGTGTCTTCAATCAGCCGCTCAGGTTGCAGCACCTCAAAAGTGAATTTCAGGTGGGGGACCGTTGGGACCCGTAACCAAGACAACCATTTGGGCGCCCAGAGGAGGACCTTGGAAGCGGCAGTCTGCAAACGCCCAAGCCGCCGGAACTTAGCCGGGATCCGCCCAGGCGCCGGAAGCAACGCATGCTGGGAGCTGGAGTCCAGAGGCGGGCCACGCCCACATCGTGGGCGGAAATGGCTCCGAGATCCGCTCATCCTCCTTGGCTCCTAGCTTTTGCTCAATCCCCGTAGCCTTCGGAGAGCCAACCAGCATCAATCTCGACGTTTTCCCGCGAGAAGTGTTCGCTAGTGTCTCGGAGCGGGAAGGCGGGAACCTCCGGGTAAAGTATAGTCGTGCGACAGGGCTCCGAACTGACTCCGGTCGCCGGAAGCGCGCGGTAGCCATCGGGCTTCCGCGCCGCGAGGCAAGATGCTGAAGTCTAAGACTTTCTTAAAGAAGACCCGGGCGGGCGGCGTGATGAAGATCGTGCGCGAGCACTACCTGCGGGATGACATCGGCTGCGGGGCGCCGGGGTGCGCGGCCTGCGGCGGGG
>NW_006283544.1:2048046-2057264 GCF_000327345.1 Myotis davidii
CCCTGGACCCCGCGAGCAGCCTTTGCCCGCAGCCTCACTACCTGCTGCCTGACACCAACGTGCTGCTGCACCAGGTGCGTGGGCGGGCGAGCCTGGTCCACGCGGCCCGGCCGCGGAAGGGGTGTGACAGGCAGGGAAACTGAGCCCGCGGAGGCCGGTCTCGGGCAGCATCACGCGCCTGGGAGAGGCAGACCATTGGGACGCATGCCTCCTGACCTCCAGGACGAGCTTCTCGTCCTTGTAGGTGGTGTTTTGAGTTCTTGGAATCATAAGGACTTTAGAAACGTTATTTCTCTAACTCCTGGTGTCTCTTCTGCCTTAGATTGTAACTGTCTAGAGGCCGGGGACTTGGCTTCTGTGGCCTCCAGCCTGCGACCCCCAGGCAGCTTGTAAGTGCCTACTAACGAAAATATGTGGGCCGACGTATTTCTTCATTAATGGACTTAGTTCTGCGAAGTTTTAGAATTAATCTGTTTACCTGTGCTTTTACATGTCTAAGGGCTTTCTATAGCAAAGTCTCTCCATACCTTAATATGCATTTAGTGTGTGTGTGTGTTAGTCCTCACCCGAGGTTATGTGTCATTTATTTTTAGAGAAAGAAAGGGAGAGAGAAAGAGGGAACCATTGATGTGAGAGAGAAACATCCATCGGTTGCCTCGCACACGCCCCCGAGCAGAATGACCAGGATTGAACCGAAACCTTAGGGATGTTCCCTGACCGGAAATCGGAAACGCAACCTTTTGGGGTACCCGGAGGCTCTAACCACTGAACAACCCGGCCAGGCTATTGTTACTGTTTTGTTTTGTTTTTACACCCATGGCGTTTTATTTTTGACAAACAATTTACGAATGAACATAGGAAAGTTAATTTTTCTTTTTTCTGCGTCTTTTCTTTAAGATTGATGTTCTTGAGGACCCTGCCATCAGGAATGTAATTGTACTACAAACAGTTCTGCAAGAAGTGAGAAATCGCAGTGCCCCGGTATATAAACGAATCCGAGATTTGACTAGTAACCAGGAGAAGCATTTCTATACGTTCACCAACGAGCACCATAGGTAGGAGGAAAATTATGATAATTATCAGAAAACCACAGAATTATCTACATGTGGAGGAGGGCTCCTGTCAGTCATGCGTGATGCCAGAAGCTCTCTGATAGGGTTTGTACTCACAGGAATTTTATTTGGTTTTCAAACAGCTGTACAGAAGGTAATGCTAAGCAGACCTAATTAAGGTCCCCTAAGCACTGATTGCATCAAACCTGGTAGAACCAGGGTCTCCTGCTCCTATGCTATAGTAGGTACTTTTATTTCTAAAATGTTTTCATTTTGAATTGATTTTAGCATGAGTCCAGCAATAGAATGATGGCAGATAAAATTTGCCTAGGTTCCTGGAATACCATGTTATATGAATAGACAGCATAGGTTAAAAAAAGTGTAAGTTTGTGAAGGAGGTTTTAAATATAAAGCAGCTTTATCCTCCATGGGCTTTTACAAGTTAAACTAATACCTTATAACTGAGCACATTGAAGAAGATATGGTTCAAGTATAGAATTCTTTGTTATGTTTCGAATTCATGACCTGTGTTTGAACATAACATGTGATCTTCGAAAATAGATGTCACGATGTATGTTACGTAAATCTGTGATGCGTCTTAGTATGCTTTTATTAGGTTAGGTTAGGGCTTCTGAACCTTGGCACGGCTGGCATTTTGAGCTGGACAATTCTTTGCTGTGGGTGGGCTGCCTTCCTGTGTTATAGGATGTTTAGCAGCATCCCTGGCCTCTACCCATTAGAAGCCAGTAGCAACCTTCCCCCTCATCCACAGAGTTGTAACAACCCAAATGTTTCCAGACATTGTCAAACGTTCACAGGGGGCAAAATCACCCCCATTTAGACCACTGGATTGGCTGGTAGATTTGGTAATGAAATCCCATTGGAATGTGCAAATTAAAAAGTTAGTTTCACGAGACAGAACTTAGAAGACAGAACCTAGACACAGAACCTAGAGACAGAACCTAGACACAGAACCTAGAGACAGAACCTAGACCCAGAACCTAGACACAGAACCTAGAGACAGAACCAAGAGAGAGAACATGCAAAAGATCCTGGACAGAACCTGGCTACAGAACCTGGCAAAAGAACCTAGAGACAGAACCTGGCTGGAGAACCTGGAGAACCTGGCTGGAGAACCTAGCAAGAGAACCCGGCTATGATGATCACCTGAACGCTGCCTCTGTGTCATTCCTTCTTCGCCGACTCCGTCCACACCTTTGGGGACCCCCGGACCTGCTGGGTTTGGACCCCAGCATTTTTAAACACAGACGGAGGTCTTTCTGAGATAGGAATAAATTTTTAAACCACCAACCCTGTCATATAAAAATCATACAATTAATCTAAAAAAAAAAAGTTTCACAATTTTTTTCTTTTTTCTTATATCCCAAGCTTAAAAAAAAAAAGTTGTTCTTGTAAAGAACATCTGCCCAGCCAGTGTTCAGTGGTTGAGCTTAGACTCATGAATCTGGAGGTCATCGTTCAATTCCTGGTCAGAGCACAAGTCCAGTTTGCAGGCCCAGTCCCCAATAGGGGGCGTGCAGGAGGCAGCCGATCAATGATGTTTTTCATTATTGATGTTTCTGTCCCTTTCTCCCTCTCCCATCCTCTCTCTGAAATCAATTAAAAAAAACACATATTTTAAAAAGCCAGACTTTCTTTAAAAAGAACATCAGTAAAACACGTATAGCCATCTTATTCCTAGCTTGAAATCTAGAAGTAGAAATGTTACTTGTTTTTCAGTGGAGAAAGACCAAGTTTCTGTGGAGCATGGTCATCAGATCCCTAATCAGAGGTTATTTTGTTAAGCGCAGTGAATAGAGTTTAGCAATACTGGGGTTAACAGGAAAAATCTTAGATCTTAGGACGCTTAGGTAAATATCTAAGATTCTTTTCCTTAAGTCATGCTAAAACCAATTCAAAAATTTACGACAGTGTCATTGATTGTTACATTTAAAGGTGTAAATGGTGAATAAAATATTCTAAAAACTATTATAAATAAGTCTAAAATTTTTAAATTGAATCTATTATTTTTAAGCACTAGAAGTTACTGTACTGAGTTTTGTTATTGTACTTAAATTTGGCTTGTAAAATAGATTCAAGTAAATGATGAGTATGCTGAAATATTTGGGAGTTCAGAGTAAATAGTCTTAGAAAGGAAATTTGCAGTCATATCTGTAGCTGGTCTTTTATTCTCTAGATAGCCTCTGGCATTACTAGTGTGTTTATCATGGATAATTTCCACTCATTATATATTTATAGACTGATATAATAAATTATGTAATTGTACTATCTTATAGCTTTTAGGAATTACTGTTAACCTACAGTTCAAATGAAATCTCACTATCAGACCTGCAAAGTTTTATTACAGTTTTTTCCAAGAAACCATTACTTATTTGATGTTCTAACCTGAGTATAAATTCTGATCTTGATTTTCCTTCTGGTGAAATAAAATTAGCCTTTTAATCATTCCATTAATAACACGATTTTCTTTTTCTAAGCAAATTTTGTCTTAGAAATTTAACTATAAGGATCCTATTTATTTCCTCTCTGAGTTATAAATCTGAATTACATTCAAGAGAAAAAGATATACCCTTGACTTTTAAGTTTAGTGCTTATTAAGCATTTATATCCTAATAGTTTTTACATATGCTTATTTTTATTGATTTTCATTTCTTTTTTAAAATAATTTTTCTTTCCTTTACATTTAGAGAAACTTACATAGAACAAAAACAGGGAGAAAATTCTAATGACAGGAATGATAGAGCCATTAGAGTAGCAGCAAAATGGTACAATGAACATTTGAAGAAAATGTCAGCAGAGAATGAACTGCAAGTCATCTTAATAACAAATGACAGGAAAAACAAAGAAAAAGCCATAGAAGAAGGAATACCAGCTTTCACTTGTAAGTCTAAATGTAGAAACTGTTAATACATGTTTCAAATGTATATAAAAGTTATCAGGCCATGGTTAGAAATTCACTTGGCTGTATTATATTTTCATAGTCTTTTAGTACCTCGTGATATTTTTGCATATTTTAAAAAATATATATTTTATTGATTTTTTTACAGAGAGGAAGGGAGAGGGGTAGAGAATCAGAAACATCTATGAGAGAGAAACATCGATCGGCTGCCTCCAGCACACCCCCCACTGGGGATGTGCCCACAACCAAGGCACATGCCCTTGACCGGAATTGAACCTGGGACCCTTCAGTCCGCAGGCCAACGCTCTATCCACTGAGCCAAACCGGTTAGGGCTATTTTTGCATTTTTAAATTTCTCTGCCTTTCTAAGCTCAGTGTGTTGTGCCCACTTTCCCCATCACTGTTTGGAATTGGTTTAGCAATAAAAGCTCATAGGTAGGCTTGACCCACTGTCTACTCTCACTGATGTGGGCATGATCACATCAACAGATATGGACTTCCTTCTCACCCCCCAAAAAGATGATTGATGTTCTTCCATATCTAAGAAAAAACAAATAAGCAAAAAACAGTTGAATTTATCAAGAATTATAAAACTTATTTTTCAGGTGAAGAATATGTAAAGAGCCTAACTGCTAACCCTGAACTCATAGATCGTCTTGCTTGTTTGTCTGAAGAAGGGGTATGTTTGAGTTTGTTTTATTTTGTTTCTGAAAAGTAAAAATATTAAAATAGCCATTTTGAAATGTAATATAACTTTATGAAATATAAAAATTGGAATGTTGGTGGGAATTGGAATAGTAGTTGGGTTATAGATAGTAAGAGGGTCTGTAATAGCCTTATGAAAATACCATTTCTAAAAGACATGATGCTCTAAAATAGCATTGCTTGCCAATATATCCTCAGCAACCTGATTAGAGCCTGGCACTTGGTAGCACTGTTTGATGAATATATAAAAGAATCTATGGCTGGTTTGTGAATAGGGGTAGCTATTTGACAAAGAAGTGGCAGGTACTGAAGATAGAGCATACTGTAGTGGTAATCCCAAAGGAGGAGAGAAGGCAGTCATAAGAGATAGACTAGGAAGGGCAGGGGTCTGATAACGAGAACCCTGTAGGTCAGTGATTTTTATATTGCCTTACAAAGATCTCCCTAAAGGGCTGCAATGAAGAGACTAGAGGCCTGGTGCACGAAATTCGTGCATGGCTACGGTCCCTAGGCCTGGCCGGCAATCATGGCCTATCTGTGGGGTGACTGGCAGGGTGATTGGGGGCAGGGAAGTCCGCTGGCATCTGCCTTAGCTAGTCTGACGCCACCTGCTCACCGACCCTGCCCACAGCCACCACCACTGGTTACCTCCCTATGCAGGGTAACTGGCGGGGCGATCAGGGGCCCCCACTGGCACCTGCCTTGGCTGGCGGCCTGGCACTGTCCACTCGCCAACCCTGCCCTCCATCGACAACGCTGGTCGGGGCCTGCAGCCTCCTGCGTTGATCGTCTGCCCCTGGGTGGTCAGAGAGCATCATAGCGACCAGTCATTCCGCCAGTCTTTCTGCCATTTGGTCAGTTTGCTTATTAGGGTTTTATTCTATAGGATAATAGCATATAGGATTCTAGGCTCCCTACCTTATACTGGGTGGCTAAAAGAAATTAAGGGTATATAAGAGTGTACCTGGGAGGGATGGAGGAGAATGATCAGAAATGTTATTTATTTGAAAGAACACTCTAATATTGATATGTAAAATGATTCACTGTATCGGGCAAGATTAGAGGCAGAGGGATCACTGTAATAGCAGATGTGAGAGGGCATGCTACAGGAATCATTAAACTTTGTGAGCCCTCATTTCCTTACATGTAAAGTGTGTTTAGCAATAGTCACTTGATAATGTTGTTATGAGGATTGAATGAGAGAATAACGGTAGTATTAAAATTCTTATCTCAGTGCCTAGCACAGAGTAAGTGTATAAATGGTAGCTATTGTTGTTATAGAAATAGATTTTAATAGAGCATTATACATACATCCAGTCTTTACAATATTTTTCCCATTTCTGTTTGCCTTCAACCAGCTACTTTAGAAAACAAAATGTGAGAAAATAAAAGCTGGGCTTGATTTTTGGAGTACAGATTTAGAATTGCCCTGTCTAATATGTAGCCCCTAGTTGCATGTAGCTGTTTAAATTTAATTCAAGTTAAAAATTCATTTTCTCAGTTGCATTATCCACTTCAAATTCTCAAGAGCCACTTGTGCATAGTGGCTTCCATTTTGGACATCACAAAAAGAATATTCCCTTCATCACAAAGTTGTTTTGAATAGCACTGATCTAGGAGAAGAAACAAGTAATCTAACATTGGTAATACATAGTATTTGATTAAGTATTATGGTACTAAATGTTGGGTATGGTGAAATTATAGTGAGTTTTGTTGTAATATAACATGTGTGTTCCTCAAATTCACTGTGCTATGCAACATCCTATATAATAAAAGGCTAATATGCAAATCAACCAAATGGCAGAAAGACCGGTTGCTGTGATGCGCACTGACCACCGGG
This sequence comes from Myotis davidii, assembly GCF_000327345.1. NCBI lineage: Eukaryota > Metazoa > Chordata > Mammalia > Chiroptera > Vespertilionidae > Myotis > Myotis davidii. The sequence continues at coordinate 2,054,564 of NW_006283544.1, forward strand.
GGCAGACGCTCAGTGCAGGAGCTGCCCCCTGGTGGTCAGTGGGCTCCCACAGGGGGAGCACTGCTCAGCCAGAAGCCAGGCTCACAGCTGGTGAGCACAGTGGCAGTGGCTGGAGCCTCTCGTGCCTCTGTGGCAACGCTAAGGATGTCTGACTGCCAGCTTAGGGAGTGAGCCTAAGCTGGCAGTCAGACATCCTCCAAGGGCTCCCGGACTGTGAGAGGACACAGGGATGCCCCCCATGCGAGTGCATGAATTTCGTGCACTGGGCCTCTAGTCATGTAATAAGAACCACAGAGCTTATGGGAAAATGTGGTTAGAGGTACATACTCAAAAACTTCAGGAAGTGGTGGAAAGAGGATTATCTAAATTCAGACAGGAAGTTGTTAACAGCAGGTGAAGATGGTGGGGCTCAGAACATATGGTGATCTGAGGTCATTGTGAAGATGTTTGGGGGAGGTATGTGTGTGTTTTGTGGATTCCTATGCAGCTTGGTTCACCTGGTACAGTTTTGTTCATTCACCTAGTATTTTCTAATTTATCAGTCACATTGGAACAATTTGTGTTTTCAAAACAAGCAGTATAGTAGAGTGGGCTGTACTTAACAAGGGCACCAGATTTGGGATGTCAGGGCTTCTCAATAGAAATAATATCTAAGCTGGGATGTGAAGAGTGTTAACTAAGCAAGTTGGCTTTGAGGCAGTCACTTTAGTTCAGTTATGTAAAGGAGTAAGCCATGGTGATAACTAGGGGAAGAGCATTTCAAGCAGAGGAAACAGCAAGTTCAAAGATTAGAATAAGTAGGTAAGATTAAGAAAGAGAAAATGGGATGGAGTGAGAAAATTAGTAATGAAGTTAGAACTGTAGATAGGGCAAAGTAATATATATAAAAAAAGTCATGGGGAAAATATTAGTCTTCTATGTTGGATAGCTGTTGAGCAGGGGAATAATATGACTTATCTGGCTGTTCTAAGAATATATTAGAAACAAGAGTTTCCAGGTAGGAGAATATTTTAGTACTTTTGGTGAGAGAAGACAAAATTGGACCAAGGTAATAGCAGTTAAGGTAGTGAGAAGTACTGAGATATTGGGTGTATTTTATAGATAAGTGTCTTAGGACTTGGTGATAGATTAGATGGGGCTGTGAAGTAATATGGATGACTTTAGGTGTTTCACCTAAGCATCTACATAAATAGTATCATTTTATTTATATAAAATGGAAGAAATGGGATTAGGTAGAAAATCACAAGTATAATTTTAGACATTTTAAGTTTGAGATACCTATCAGAGCTCCAAGTACTTTTATGGTACATATAGTTGGGTATACAAATCTGTAGTTCATGAGGGAAGGAGGGTTAGGACTAGACAAATTTGGAAGTTACAATATATATATATAGTATATAAAGTGATAAGACCAAATGAGATTATCTAGGGCAGGGATTAGTAAACCTTTTTTTTACAAAAAAAAAAGTGTATTCACAGAATTCTGTAACTATCACCACAATCTAATTTTAGAATGTTTTCTTCCCCTGTCAAAGAAACTCCATACCCGTTACCACTCTGTTCCAATCTCCTCCTGAAATGCTGTTGCTCCAGCCCGAAGCAACCACTGATTTTTCTGTCTATAACTTTATCTATTCTGGACATTTCACATAAATGAAATAATGCAGTATGTGGTCTTTAGTGACTGGCTTTTTTTCTCTTAGCCTAATATTTTCAGTTTTCTCCTGTTATAGCATATATCAATACTTAATTTATTTTTATTGCCAAATAACATTTTATTTATCCATTTTCCAGTTGATAGATACTGGTATTTTAGTTGTTTTCACTCACTGGCTATTAATTTAGGATGCTGCTATGAACATTTAAGTTTTTGTATGGATATGTGTTTTCATTTCTCTTCGATATATACAAGTGGGTTTGCTGGGCCATAGGATAATTTTATGTTTAACTTTCTGATGGACTGCCAAACTACTTTTCAAGTATTTCAGATATATTTGTGATTTCCAAAGTGCATTCCCAAAGCAATGTATGAGGGTTCCAATTTATTCATTTTCTCACCAATACGTTATTGTCTTTTTTATTATAGCCATTCTAATGGGTTTGAAGTGATACCTAATTGGGTTTTGATTGCATTTTCCTAATGATTGGTGATGAACATTTTTTCATGAGCTTGTTGGCGTGCCTATGTGTACATGAGTGTACATGAGTGTCTTTTTGAGAAAATGTTTATTAAAATCCTTTGCCCATTTTGTAGTTGGGTTACCGTTTTGTCTTTTTATTGAGTTGTAAGGGTTCTTTACATATTTTGTGTACAGGTTCTTTATCATGGATATGCAAATATTTTCTCCCAGGCAAACTTTTTTTGTGAAGGATAAATAGTATTTTTTTTATAGCTTTGCAAGCAATGATCTCTGTGGCAAGTACTCAACTTACGCTATTGTAGTGCAGAAACAGCCGTCAACCATCCTATTTTAATAATAGACATAATGCACATTGACTGTGCCTTAGCTACGCCCACAATAGGTTAATCAGAGCAATATGCAAATTAACCACCAACAAAGATGGTGGTTAATTTGTATACGTAGGCGCGAAGCGCAGAGCGAAGACTGAAGGCGGCTCCGGCTGGAGCAGCGAAGACTGAAGGCAGCTCCGGCTGGAGCGCAGGCCTGGGTCCCAGGTGCCGGAGGAAAACCGGCGCCAG
>NW_006283544.1:2057413-2058284 GCF_000327345.1 Myotis davidii
GCTGTAATCGAAGGGAGAGAAGTTGGTATTTGCAGAGCAAGTGGGATCAAGAGGGGTCTTTTATGGTTGTGTTGGGTTTTTTTTTAAGACGGGAGGCAATAAGGGAATAAATGTAGATAAAGAAAGAAAAGGGCCTATTGCTGAGCCTTGGGATACGACAATTAGAGATCAGGAACAGAAGAATTGACAGAAGAAGCGAATCAGTGAAGTAGTACAGAAACCAAAGGAATGATGATTTGGATGCTGATGTGTCTTGGGGAAGGAAAGATCTTTTTAAAAAAAAATTCATAGGACTGAGAACAGAGCATTTACATTGCTAAGATCATATACTAGTGACCTTGGCAATTTGGTTTCAGTTGACTGAGGACGCCGCTTGATTATAGTGGATTTGGGAGAAAGTGCAGGTAAGTAAGTGGATACACAGCTATTCTAGAGAAGACTGTTGTAGTATTTTGGTATGAATTGAACAGATGATCAGGCCAGTATCTGGAAGGAGACCAAAATTTTATGTACGTATGTATGTATGTATGTATGTATTAATATGTTTTTATTGATTTCAGAGAGAGGAAGTGAGAGGGAGATAGAAACATCAATGAGAATAATTGATCAACTGCCTCCTGCATACCCCCTACTGGGGATCAAGCTCACAGCTTTGGCTCTGACCAGGAATTGAACCATGACCTCCTGGTTCACAGGTTGATGCTCAGCCATTGAGCCACACTAGCCTGGCTATTTATTTTTAATGGATTATCTTATGTTTATATGATGGTGAAAATGTTTGATTCTAAAGGCAGAAGATATTAAAAGACTAAGTTCTTGAGTAGAAGAGCGTAGATGGGCTCTCACCGGTTTGGCTCAGTGGATAGAGCGT
>NW_006283544.1:2058297-2067277 GCF_000327345.1 Myotis davidii
GTCCTGCGGACTGAAGGGTCCCAGGTTCGATTCTGGTCAAGGGCATGTATCTTGGTTGCGGCCACATCCCCAGTAGTGGGTGTGCAGGAGGCAGCTGATCGATTGTTTCTCTCTCGTTGATGTTTCTGACTCTCTTCCTCTCTGTAAAAATACCAATAAAATATATTTTTTTAAAAGAGAGAGAGTAGTTTGTAGTGTTCAGTTGAAAGAACAGAAACAGTCAATGTGGTCAGTTCTTTGGGTGTCATCCCGTGCACCAACAGGTTGCCGTTTCAACTCCTGGTCAGGGCACATGCCAGGCTGTGGGCTTGATCGGCGTACAGGAGACGGCCGATTGATGTTTTGCTCTCACATCAATGTTTCTCTCTTCCTCTCTCAAGAAAAACATCAGTAAAAAATGTTTTAAAAAATGAAAGAACAGAAATACTGTATTTATTGATACAGGAGAGAAAGCTGAGATTTTGGTGTTGATGCAAGTAAATAGGCAGATTCAGTAGTAGGAAGATGAAGTAGGTCTCTACTGACTGCTTCTGAGTCTCAGTATTAATATTGAGGTCCCCCATCTGAGAGTGGGGAAGGAAGATGGGGACGTTAGACAGGTAAGCAAAAAGGAGAAGGTATAACGTATTTTCCTTGGAAGGTGAAAAATTGTGGGAAATAGAGAAGGAAATGAAAGGAGCCATGCAGTTATGATTTTGCATGTAATAGTATTTTTCTTATGCTTTAATAGCCAAAGCCTTTTCATGAAATTGAGGGTTCGATTTAGCCTCTACATATCTACCCACCCACTTAAGTATTCACACCTTTGTTTTGGGAGGCCTGTACTGGGCAGTGGTTTCTTAGTGACATACATCTGTGGATAAAAACCTTAAATGTAATGAAATTGAAATATTTTGTAAGTTGCCTATGAACTGAAAGCATTTTTTTCTGTCACTGTGCTATATTATATTCTCTTATTCATGGAGTTGTATATACCATGATGTGGAAGGTATTTAAAAGAAAGTACTTGATAATGATAATAGTTATATATTTAGTGTACAGAAGACTTACACATTAACTGCATTTTTTGGTTTGCTTATTTCACAGAATGAAATAGAAAGTGGAAAAATAATATTTTCAGAGCATCTTCCCTTAAGTAAGTTACAACAAGGCATAAAATCTGGTACATACCTTCAAGGAACATTTAGAGCCAGCAGGGAAAATTACTTAGAAGCTACAGTATGGGTTCATGGAGATGCTGAAGAAAATAAAGAGGCAAGTGTGTAAATATATTCCTTATATACTAAATACTTTTTGTTCATTATTTTCTTTTATAAGTGTTTAAAATTTTATATGAGAATTTAAATTTGCTTTGTACTCCCAGTTTATCAGCTTGAAAGCAGTTTGTGGGAGGTATAGATACTAGAATTAATCACTTTTTTAGAAAACTACTTATTGAAGAAAATAATTTCTATTACCCTACTTTTTATTGTTTAGTCAATCAAATATTAATGAATAGGATACCTCTTTTTTATATATTAAGACCAGTTATGGGGAAAACTATTTACATAACATGTAATTGCTTCAGAAGACTACATACTTTAAAGTGAATAGCAATTATTTTGGGATACTTACTGTTTGCCGTATACTCTGCTAACTGCTTTGCATGCTGCATTTCATTTAATCTTCAACCCAGCCTATAAAAGTGGTACTCTTTGTGTTTCACCAATCGGGACCCTGAGGTTTAGAGAGGTTAAGAAATTTCCCTAAGGTCTCTTGATACTAATGTAAGAGTTATGGCAGAGCCATGAACACAACCCATGTTTTCTGACTATGTTTTTTTCTACTTGATATTGAGAAATTATGAGGGTGTAGTAAAGGGACACGATAAGGAAGAAAAATATAAAGGAGGACAAATAGAAATACATAGCGACATTCAGAGTATATCTAAACTTCTTTTAGGTAACCTTCCAATTATTACCATTAGAATATCTGGACACATGCCATTTACTGTTTTACAGATAATCTTACAAGGGCTTAAAAATTTAAATCGAGCTATTCATGAAGACATTGTGGCTGTGGAGCTTCTCCCCAAAAATCAGTGGGTAGCACCATCTTCTGTGGTTTTACAAGATGAAGGTCAAAATGAAGATGATGTGGAGAAAGAAGAGGAAACAGAACGCATTGTATGAAACCAAGCAAGTTTTAATTTTTGTCTGTGTAATTTTTGTGTAATTAGTCAATGTGTTACTTTTGGAGAATATTACACAGATCTCATTGCTTTCAGATTTATTGAACAAAATTATAGTTCTACACAGAGTTGATTTTTTTCCCCCCTCTATTTCAGTAGTCTTCTTTTAAATCAATATCTGAATTGGCTCAAGTAAACAGGTTTAAGTACAAAAAGACTGTTAACTTGAGTATGAAACTGGAACCAGTGAGTTTTAAGTAAATAAAATTAAAATTTTCTGAAATGCTTTTATGTAATGTTAAAATTCCCTTAGTATAATAGAAGTTCTACTGGGCCTTTATATTTGGGTCTGTTTAATAAGCCCTTCTCTATTACCATATTTATTATGAAAGAGAATACTTTCGGGTGTTCTTAGGAGCCAAAGTTTACCTGATACGATCAGTTTATTTCCCTATTTTAGAATTAACAAGAATAATGTAATTATTCATACATTAGTGGTTCTTTTTCCATGAATTACATTCTGGAGTCTTACTATGACATTGTGCCTGTAGAGTCTAGGCCAAAGAAGAGTGTTTAGAGGTGAAGTACCATAAGATTCTTTTGCTGTTTCTAATAAGAAATATTCTTTGGATTTTTATTTTGGATAAAAAAGAACCGTTAAAGATATATCTCTTTTTTTAAGGATTTAATAAATGCCACGCAGCTAATTAGTGCATACTACTACTAAAATCCTCGTCTATTAATTCCCAGACCTCTGTATGTGTTAGTAAATCATGATATTAAAATTGAAAAAGAGTTGAATTCTGACATACTTATTCAGTTATATTAATTTTTTTCAATTATCTCTTTGTAGTCCCTTATTATTATGGAAAATGTCTATGCTTTGGTTTGGCATGCATTGCCTAGAATTTTGAAACATCAAGATTCTGTATTTTTATGACATAATTTAGGGCCTGAAAATATTAGTATCCATATTTGTATTTTAATTATGAAGGGAAATTGTGTCATTGTACTTAAAAGAAAAATAACAAGATTTTTATTTTTAAATCCCAGCTGAAGACTGCTGTAAATGAAAAAATGTTAAAACCTACAGGTAGAGTTGTAGGAATAATAAAAAGGAATTGGAGACCATATTGTGGCATGCTTTCCAAGTCTGATATTAAGGAGGTGAGTATATAATAAAAAATGATATAATTTAATAGAACTTCGAGCCTTCATCCTGTGATTTTTTGTGTGTATGTGAAATACTTTTTTTCTAATTTTCTCTAGTCAAGAAGACATCTCTTTACACCTGCGGAGAAGAGAATTCCTCGAATTCGGATAGAAACCAGACAGGCGTCTGCTTTGGAAGGACGGAGAATTATCGTTGCTATTGATGGATGGCCCCGAAATTCCAGATATCCGAACGTAAGTTTGAATTAGTAATTTTATTTTAGAGTAATTTATTTAAAATTTGGGAATAAAATTGATTCACTTAGTGAAACTAGAATATGCTTGTTTGTAAACTTCATACTTAAATTTAGGAATATTTCACAGAATTACTTGATAAGTAGTGCATCCAATTTGAAAATTAATCTTATGAAATTCCAATGTAAATCATTTGGTTACTTTTATTCAATTTTTCAAACAAATAACTTTTGATAGTGACTACAAAAATGGTGTTTAAGACCTAAGTAGATGCCAATAAACAGATTTTAAAGCTAGTATATTTGAAGCACATTTTAAACTTGAATGATTATAGGAAATAATCTAGGCCGTCACTAAAGTCTTCATCATAAACACTTGAGAATTATTATCTTTATCAGCTTTAATTTACCAAGGAGTCATTTCTAAGAAGTAGTTATGGGTACATTTAGAAATATTAAGGTTACAAATAAATGCTCAAGAGCTCAGTGTGATAATAAAATATAAATTACCTAATAAAAAGTGATAAAATATACCTTTCTAATAATAACTTTTGGTTTTAGGGACACTTTGTGAAAAATTTAGGTGAAGTTGGAGATAAAGAGACTGAAACAGAAGTTTTGTTACTTGAGCATGACGTTCCCCACCAGCCTTTTTCACAGGCTGTCCTTAGCTTTCTACCCAAGATGCCCTGGAGCATTACTGAAAAGGTAAGTTGATAAGAATTCTTAGTGATTTTATAAATGACTACATCTGGTTTAATTTTGTTTGAATTCTGTATGTGGTTTTAAATATGCAGAAACTGATTTCCCCCTCCCCCACATTTAGTTAGTTAAAGGTCTCTTAGCTATTACAGAAATCACTTCCTTTACTAAAAGATAATTTTTCTAGAGGACCCACTACCTTATATCAAATTTTTCAAAGGCAAGGAAACCACAAGTTGCAAATCATGTCTGGTAATCAGTAAGTCATAAGATGAAGTTGTTGTTTTGTTTGTTTGTTTTAAATTCAGGGTGTCCCCCTGTATATTGTTGATTTCATAAAAGCTGTGCTGCATTTGTACTACCAAAACAGTTTTTTATTTCTTAATCATGTGGCATCTTGTAGGACATGAAAAACCGAGAAGACCTGAGACATCTATGTGTTTGTAGTGTGGACCCACCAGGATGTACTGATATAGATGATGCTCTGCATTGTAGAGAGCTTGAAAATGGAAATTTGGAGGTATTCATTTTGTAATTACATTCTTAATTAAATATAGTTTTGTTTTTCAGTTCATTTTCTTTTCACCCATCGTAGAATTTATTTTTGAATTATTAGTGCCAAGTATAGTTGGTTGTAGCTGCAGAGACTAATGGGCATGTTTTAAAAATTGAAATGGTGAATGTGACAGTCTTTTTTCAATTTAACTAAATTTATTAAAACTCTATCCAATTAAACATGTTGATATCTTTTTATTTTTATCTTTTTAAGGTTGGTGTTCATATTGCTGATGTTAGCCATTTTATTAGGCCAGGAAATGCTTTGGATCAGGAATCAGCCAGAAGAGGAACAACTGTGTATCTTTGTGAAAAGGTAACATCATCTGTTTCTTTTTTTTTTTTTTTTGGTATTGATTTCAGGGAGGAAGAAAAGAGGGAGAGAGATAGGAACATCAATGATGAGAGAGAATCATTGATCAGTTGCCTCCTGCATATCCCCTACTGGGGATCAAGCCTGCAACCGGGCATGTGCCCTGACCAGGAATCAAACTGTGACCTCTGTTTCATAGGTTGATGCTCAACCACTGAGCTGCACCAGCCAGGCATGTTTCATTCCTAATAATAAAATCATCTGAGGTGTTTGCTTAGGAAAAGACAGCCTCAGTATTTAGTGAAATTTGATGAATAACTATTATAGTAATTGTCCAGTTAGTTCATAGGGACCATGTGCACTTGTGAATTCTTGAATAGTCGAAGTTTGGAATAGTACATGAATTAGCTAAAAGACTAATAATATATAGAATAAGGTAACCTTAAATCAATGAAAATATTGCAATGTTTTTTGTTATTGAGTGGTCCAAATAACAGGTATGTATAGCTGATAGAATTATTCAGTAGCATTTAACTTATACTATTTATGGGTAACTAATTAAAATGTACTTTTTGTTTTTTATAAAGTTAAGTAATGAATTTACTCTGTCACAGTTTGCTATTTATTCTTCTTTATGTATAGTCTCATAAAGTTACAGGGAAAAATTGTGATAGTAGAGGGGAAAATTAAGCTTAGTCTGTTATGAATTCATTGTCAAAGTTCTATGTAGTTTTTTTACATAAAAATTTAGTGTCATCTTTTTTAGTATTTTAAAAACACCATATCGTTTGTGGAAAGCCTTGGAGAAAGGTCCAGTCATAGAGCTAGCAGGTCTTGTGTCAGTTATCTAGTATACACTTCATATCCAGACTAGAGATTTCAGACTCTCAGAGGACAGCTAGGTGTTTAGTGTAGAGGACTTATCCTTAGATCCACTAATATGAAGTCCACTTTCCTTTCATTGCTTTCATTTAATAACAATTTTTTGTAAGTACTTTTCTAGAAATAGACTTTTTATTTTATGTTTTCTTAATTCTATTCACAGAGACCAGAATATTCCTCCTTCCTTACTAAATTAATGCTGCTTGAGAATAGAACCTCAAATAAAAAAATGTATGGAAATAGCTAAGTAATCTGCAACTCTCTTTTATCTGTTCCAGAGGATTGACATGGTTCCAGAGTTGCTTAGTTCTAACTTATGCTCCTTAAGATGTAATGTTGACAGGTATTTATGCTTGTTTTTTCATAAGAATATAGTAGTTACTATTTTAACTGATTCCCATGAACAATTATTATCTATTTCTCCCCATAGGCTGGCATTTTCATGTATTTGGGAAATGAATCACAATGCTGAAATCTTAAAAACGAGGTTTACCAAAAGTGCCATTAATTCGAAGGTTAGTTTCATGGTTAATATTTGTTGTTTAAAATCTTTGCTACTTTTGACAGTGTTCTAGAATGTTTTGAAAAAGCTTAGGCTTAAGAATAGTTAAGAATTTTTTCCCTAGTGTTACAACAAAATCTAGATTTTTGAAGTTACCTGCTTAATTCTTTTTTTTTTAATTCTTGATGTTATTTAGAAATGAGTTTATGTAGCCACTAGAGGCCCAGTGCACAAAATTCATGCACAGGTAGGATCCCTAGGCCCTGCTGGCGATCAGGGCCGATCAGGGCCTTCCGGCTGCCAGCCAGGGCCTCCCTTTGTTCCACACAACCCCCTGGTAGTCAGTGCACATCATAGCAAGCAATTAAACTCCTGATCTCCTGGTCAAATTCCCGAGGGGACACTCTGCATGTTAGCCTTTTATATAGAGAGATTTTCCTGTATTCAGACACTGAAAGCCTGTATACTTAACATACTGTGGCCCAGTAGTTTAATTGCTAGCTTTACCCAGTGGCCAGATAAGTTTCTACTGAACAAGTACAAAAACGTTTTACATAAATGTTAAAGGCACGCTTTAAAATTAAATACCCATTGCATTTTGAAGTTATTTATTACATGTTCTTACAAGCTAATATCTTTTTAAAGTATGATACTCTGTAAAACACTGTAATACGAAGCGAGAATTCTTATGATCCGTCTGCAATGTGTTAAAAAGACCAAATAGGTGGTTTTTGCCCTGACTCAGGAATCCCATTCATTATCTGAAGCAGTCCCAACTCATGATTGGTTAGCATTTTCAAAGTTGGCCTGTATACTATCTTCATATTTATTCATAGAAATTATCTTACTAATCAGTGTTGGGTTGCAGCAGACCTAGCCTGAGATTTGTGTTCACAGAATGTCTTCCTCATCTTTTTCCGTTTTTTGTACTTCTCCCCAATTCCCTTTATTTTTATTTTACCCTGAGTCTTCCCCTAAGGTTTGCTAAACCCCTTTCCTTCCAGTGTTCCATTTCTAAAATTTACCTTCTTTTTCTCTGCATTTAACAACATTCTTTCTGTTATAATGAACTAGCAGTTGGCGAGAAAGCTGTGTTAGACTGACAGTGCTATGTGAATGATTTAAGCCTTCCTAGATTTTATATTTAAACTAGAGGCCCGATGCACTTAATAAAGTTTTCTTTAATTGTTCACCATTGTGTAGGGGATTAATATCTTGTAGGAAGTATTTCACTCTACAGTTATTATCAGAGAATAATCAAATCTTATTTTCGCCTTACCTGAGTATTTATACATTATTTATATGAAAGTAAGATGAGTTTCAGCAATGTATATACCAACAATACTGCCATATTATTTTAACTTAAGTTTGCTTATGTAGCATAATGCATCAGATAAGTTAATGAACCAGAAATCAGATGTGGAATATAAATATTACACTTAGGAATGTCTCTTTTGTTAATGATACTTAGTTTTTTCAAAAGCATGGATTTTATGTATTGCAAATATAAGAAATGTAGTAAACTAGTTTTTATAATTTGAAAGGGTTATATTAACATATGGTTTCTTCTTTAGGCTTCCCTTACATATGCTGAAGCTCAAATGAGAATTGATTCAGCAACCATGAATGATGACATTACCATTAGTCTCCGTGGACTAAATAAATTAGCTAAAATTTTGAAAAAAAGAAGAATCGAAAAAGGGTACATTTCAAAATTATCTATTAATATAGTTCTTAATTCATTTATCTTGTTAAGATAACTTTCAAACTCTTTAAAGTGTCTTATCATGGATAATGATTATTTATTTAATAGGATGAATAAGGTCTATTATGTAGAGCAAGCATATCAAACTGGCGGCCCAAGGCCACATGCCTCATTTATTTGACCCCTGTTAGCCTTTGAGTTTGACATGCTTGATATAGACACATCTACTTCTACCTACCTTTTTAAAATATATATATTTTTATTTATATCAGAGAGGAAGGGAGAGATAGAAACATCAGTGATGAGAGAATCATTGATCTGTTGCTTCCTGCACACACCCTACTGGGGATTGAGCCCCAACTGGGGCACGTGCCCTTGACCAGAATTGAACCTGGGAACCTTCAGTCCCCAGGCCAATGCTCTATCCACTGAGCTAAACCAGGTGGGGCTATTTTCATGGTGGGTTTTTTTGTTTGTTTTTTTTTTTTGTTTTGTTTAAAGGGATCCTTATTTTCTGCAAGATGCTCTAGGTCAGTGGTCACCAAACTCATTAGTCAACAGAGCCAAATATCAACAGTACAACGATTGAAATTTCTTTTGAGAGCCAATTTTTTTAAACTTAAACTATGTAGGTAAGTACATTGTTATTAACTTAATTAAGGTACTCCTAAGGCTTAGGAAGAGCCACACTCAAGGGGCCAAAGAGCAGCATGTGGCTCGCGAGCTGCAGTTTGCCGCCCATGGC
>NW_006283544.1:2067733-2083045 GCF_000327345.1 Myotis davidii
GCCATCAGTGATTGTAACAGTTGTAGTTATCAGTCTCTTCTCCATTGGTTGGGTTTATGGGGAAGATACTTTTGAACTGTGGATCTTCTAATGTCAGTGATCTACCCATAGCAGCTTCCTTTTGGCCTCTCTTCATCATCCCTCACCCCAATATATGGTTTTCCATGGTAAATAATATGCCAATAACCTTCTTTATTTGTAAAAGTGATTACAAACCCATGTAACTGAAATCTCATAGTTTGGGGACAAGAAGATATGGAAAACCTCAAAGGCATAGGGACTCTTATTGTGTTGCTCTTATGCTTTCTTAAGTGTATTGTAGATCTGTAAAACTTAACAGGTGGTCCAAAGCCTTCAGAAGAATAATTTGCATACTTGCTATAATCATTTTCTGTTTTAAAAGAATCACTTCCAGAATTAAGTCTATTATTGGTTCACTTGAGTAATTGACCTCATTAATTTTTATTTAGGGCTTTGACTCTTTCTTCTCCAGAAGTTCGATTTCACATGGACAGTGAAACTCATGATCCTATAGACCTACAGACCAAGGAACTTAGGTATGCAGTTTTTTTGATGGCCATTAGATAAGATTTTGATTTTAAATGTAATGTCTGGTTTTTTAGTAAATAAAACATAATTTAGACCAAATTAGAATTTGACTAGAAATAGTTATGGTAAGTAAAAGAGGATTGCTCTGATTAATTTCCTAAGTATTTAGTGTAGAATATACTGTGGTAGGATGGAATAGTGGTCACAAGGCTTAGAAGCCAGACTGCTGAGGTTTGGATACCACTTCTGCCACTATTGCCTGTACAACGCTGGGCAAGTTATTTGACTTCTCGGTGCCTCAGACTAATAGCACTACAAAAACTCAGAGGTATTGTCAAGAGTGCTCAGATGTTATACTCAGCTACTGTTGTTATTGTTTTACTAGAGGCCCAGTGCACAACATTCGTGCACTCGAGGGGTGGGGGGGTCCCTTAGCCTGGCCTTTTGCAGCCCTGGAGCCCTCAGGGGATGTCCAATTGACAGTCTGACATCCTTAGCATTGCTGCTGAGGCGGGAGAGGCTCCTGCCACCGCCAATGTGCTCGCCAGCCGTCAGCCCAGCTTCTGACTAAGCAGCGCTCCCCCTGTGGGAGTGCACTGACCACCAGAGGGCAGCTCCTGCGTTGAGTGTCTGCCCCCTGGTGGTCAGTGCACGTCATAGCAACTGGTCATTCCGCTGTTTGGTCGATTTGCATATTACCCTTTTATTATATAATAGCGGTTCTCAACCTGTGGGTCGTGGCCCCTTTGGGGCTCAAACGACCCTTTCACAGGGGTTGCCTAAGACCATCGGAAAACACATATGTAATTACATGTTGTTTTTGTGATTAATCACTATGCTTTAATTATGTTCAGTTTGTAACAATGAAAATGCATCCTGCATATCAGATATTTACATTACGATTCATAACAGTAGCAAAATTAAAGTTATGAAGTAGCAACGAAAATAATTTTATGGTTGGGGGTCACCACAACATGAGGAACTGTATTAAAGGGTCTCGGCATTAAGAAGGTTGAGAACCACTGTTATATAGGATTGATTTAGTTAAGATTTAGGAAGTAAGAAAATGGTTGGTTAAATCAGAATTAGGCCTCTTTTCCATGCCTCTTATATAAGGTAATTCTGAAATTAATTTTGCGTTTATACTTTTCTTAGATGACTGAGAATTGAAATGGGAATATACTTGTTGGTTAGTTAGAATCAGTATGTGCCTCATAGCATTAGAACTAAAATTTAAAAAATACCTTGGCGGGGAGGAACTTCTGTGCAAATAAGTTTTAATGTTAGTATGAACAGTGTGCCCAACAGTAAGAGCTTTTTTGAAGGAAAAAATTGAATCTAATGCCAAAATAGAACACTATATATTTCTTACTACCAATTAGAAGAAAAGATTTCTAAGAGATTGTCCCCATAAGTTTTAAAGGTATAGGAGATGTTAGTAATACTTTAAAAATTAATAAACTTTAGCAATCTTGTCAAGAAGTTATAAGATGTTATTTAAAATGGAAACAGGAATGAAAGATTAATAATGCATGTTCAGTGACTTGGGAGAAATAAACCATGTAAACAGAAGGCAGATAATTTATTAAACTAAGTTTTAAGTGGACATAGACTATATTAAAAGGCAATATCAGATTGCTTAAGAGTTTTGATGTAAGTTATGTGGACTTGGATCATGTTACTATTTTTTTAAATATATTTTTATTGATTTCAGAGAGGAAGGGAGAGGAGGGAGAGAGATAGAAACATCAGTGATGAGAGAGAATCATTCATTGGCTGCCTCCTCCACGCCTCTTACTGGGGATTGAGCCCACTACCCCAGTATGTGCCCTTGACCAGAATTGAACCCGGGACCCGTTAGTCTATAGGCCAACACTCTATCCACTGAGCCAAACCACCTAGGGCAGATCCTGCTACTGTTAATAACTCTGACCTTGAGCAGAGAAAAATACTCAGTCTTCTTATCTGCAGAAGAATAAATTATATACGTGTGTGTGTGTGTGTGTACACACATACATATACATACACATATATATGACACAATACATATAGCACTCATAGCACAATGCCTGACCCATAATAAGCATCTAGAGTAGTTATAAATATGATCTCTTCATTTGGCTGATTTATCCGTGAAAGTTTCAATTTTTAAACCAAAATTTGCATGATAAACTTTTAATTTTTCTTAGTAAACTTTATTTTTATGAATTTATAGTTAAATAAAAATCTATTTTAATTTGGGCTCAGTAAGGAGGTAAAAATGTTTATGATTTAGATTTTATATATTAAAATTAGCAAAACTTCTGTTTTTTAATGCAATTTGTAAAGTCTTCTCTAGCACAAGATTTTCTTACACAGTAGCTACATAGTGAAAGATTGTTAGCATAATAGAGAAATGAAAGAGCCCTAAGTTATAAAAATATACATGTGCACACACGTGTGTATGTTTATATAGGAAATTTTTCTATTATCTTGTAGGTAGAAAAGGTATCCTGTAAATAAATATGATATATAGAAGTCTCAGATTCTCCTTCCTTATTTAATGATTTTTTTCATTGGCAGAGAAACAAATTCCATGGTTGAAGAATTTATGTTACTTGCCAATATCTCTGTTGCAAAAAAAATTCATGATGAGTTTTCTGAACATGCTCTGCTTCGAAAACATCCTGCTCCTCCTCCATCAAATTATGAAATTCTTGTTAAGGCAGCTAAATCCAAGGTAAGGTCCTGTAGTTTGAAAAGTTATCTATACTTGTGTTGTGATCTATCCATGACACTGAATAATCTACTTACATCTCCATAAAAATGTTCTTGTTTCTTGATGCAAAAATATGCCATTAGTTCTTAGTTTTTAATTACTGAAATATACTTCACAAAAAACATTGTGTACATTTAAGGTGTACAACATATTAATTTGATTCATTTATGTAGACTTAAGTTATTTGCAATACCCTAAACATAATAAGCTCTTCCATATCTCTGTGCCATTATACATGTTCCTCATGCCTATGTTACCTCATGCCTCCTCTGAACTGCCTAAGAGACTTATAAATAATTTCTTTCTCTTTAGCTTTAACTCAGTTAAACCCTCTTTATATCATGTTCCTAAGAAGGAAGTCCACTTATTGCACATATGGAAAAAGGAAAAATATAGAAAGGGCAGCATTTTCTCAGCCTCATATACTCCCATTGCTTCTAGTTAGTAGATTTTCATTTGGGCATAAATACCGTTACCCTTGGGGTGACTATGGCATACATTGATTTTCTTTGTATCACTTGTTCAGGTCTCATCTTTCCTGTTCAGAAGACAGCTGGAAGGAGTTGTTTTGAATTGTTCTAATAGGATGTTGTTGGTTTCTGAGTTTTTAGACCATTATGGTGGGCTTATCCCTATCATAGCCATCAGAACAAATTCAGCATCTTCTCTGCTCTAAGGCTTATGCTAGAAATTGGGGCATTTATTCCTGTCTTATTTCTTCCTAAAACCTGGGTAGAGGAAGGAGGGTTTAAGTATGTTTGCCACATCTCCCAGTGAATAATAATGCAGCTAAATTCGATGTACCACAACATTGAGTGGTAGTGACCAATATAGTTTGTCTCTGGCCTTTAATTCTAATTTGAATGGAAGGAAAATGTCTGCAGACATACAAATCTGTTTTGATTTTTTTTTTCCTACCCAGCAGAGATTAGGAAGATACAAATTGGGCTTTGAGAAATAGCACTGCTGCTCCCACCATCCTTTCTTGAGAATGTTGATACTTCAGTGTATTTAAATGCATTCAGAAAATGTTAAGCTTTGATGTTGCACAGAACAATTATTGCTTTTTATAAATTTACTAGAGGCCCAGTGCATGAAATTTGTCCCAGGGCACAGGGGTGGGGGGGGGGCGGTAATGTCCGACTGCCGGTTTAGGCCTGATCCCCTAAACTGGCAGTCGGACATCCCTCTCACAATCCTGGACTGCTGGCTCCTAATTGCTCACCTGCCTGCCTGCCTGGTTGCCCCTAATTGCTCCCCCCCCCCCCTCCCCCTGCAGGCCTGATCGCCCCTCACTGCATCTTCGAGCCGGCCTGATCACCCCTAACTGCCCCCCCTGCCGGCCAAGTAGCCCCCAATTGCCCCCTCCCTGCTGGCCTGGTCGCTCCTAAGTGCTTTCCCTCCCTGCCGGGCTGGTCACCCCTTGCCTGGTCATAGGCAGCCATCTTGTGAGGGCATGAGGGTTAATTTGTATATTACCTCTTTATTATATAGGCCTAGGGGCCCGATGCACAAAATTTGTACACGAGTAGGTCTTCCTTCCCCTGGCTGCCAGCATTGGCTTTCCTCCAGCACCCGAGACCTGGGCTTCCCTGTGGCCACTGGCAGGCACCCGGGACCTGTGCTTCCCTCACAGCCCCGGCTTCACCTGGAAGGTTATCCAGAAGGACATCTGGTCTAATTAGCATATTACGCTTTTTATAAATTTATTTTTAGTCTCCTAGGTGAAGGATAAAAGGCATAAACACATATCTGATCAGAAATAAACACTTATAATCTGTTCAATTTGATTTGTTCTATTTTGGATACATGATGGTACTGATTTTAAAATGTAGTGCTCATTCCCTCTTCTTTTTCACAGAATTTGGAAGTTAAAACTGATACTGCCAAGGCTTTGGCTGACTCTTTGGATCAGGCTGATTCTGCTACTTTCCCATATCTAAACACTCTGTTAAGAATATTAGCCACTCGCTGCATGATGCAAGCTGTGTACTTCTGCTCTGGAATGGATAATGATTTTCATCACTACGGCTTAGCATCCCCAATATACACACATTTTACTTCACCCATCAGAAGGTACTTTTTCCTTTTGAAATGAAAGGAAATAGAAAATAGTTAATTTTGACAAGACATTTTAATGCTGATGTTGCATGGTTCTTGTTTCACCTTTATATATCTAGATATGCGGACATCATTGTTCATCGGCTGTTGGCTGTGGCTATTGGGGCTGACTGTACTTATCCAGAGTTGACAGACAAACATAAGCTTGCAGATTTATGTAAAAATCTTAATTTTCGGCACAAAATGGCTCAATATGCCCAACGTGCATCAGTGGCTTTTCATACCCAGGTATTGCCCTCTCTTGATAATATTAGGAGAGTTGAAGTTTTGTTCATTTTTAATTTATGTTCAGAATTGCTTTGTTCATTTAAAAATATTTAAGACAATTCTTAAGGTTGTATGTTATTTTACAGCTATTTTTCAAAAGCAAAGGAATAGTAAGTGAAGAGGCCTATATTCTTTTTGTGAAAAAAAATGCTATTGTGGTGTTAATTCCAAAATATGGATTAGAAGGTACAGTCTTTTTTGAAGAAAAGGACAAACCCAAGCCACGGCTTATTTATGATGATGAGGTATAGTATTTCTAATTTTTTTATTTCTGTTTTCTTTTGGTGGTGGGGGGGGGGGGGGGGGGGGACGCAGACGGAAGGGCCAGGAGAAGACATGTTTTTTGATAGGTTACAAATGGTACCTATAAAGGGTAAAATTGTTTTTTGTACCCTGCAGAATTTAATTGTGCCAAACAATTATACTGTTTCTCAGCATATTGTCCAGCATACAACATTGGCCATGGTTTCTTTTATACCATGTAAAGTTTCCCTCTCTAAGGAAAAGTTTCCCTCCCTAAGGAATAAATAAATGACTGTTTAGAGCCCAGCGAAGGGAATTTTTTAACTTGTTTACAATGTCGCTTACCTGACATACTCCCTACTTCCCTAACTTTAGTAGAACTGTAAAACAATAATCTCTGCCTTCAGTACCTTTGTGTATTGTTCTCAACAATGTGCTGGTGAGAATCCTGAGAGTAATGAATATATACTGGGACCATTTTTTTTTTTATTCTTTATTTATCTTGGGACCATCTTAATGAGAGGAGGAAGTATGGTAGCTTACATTTGTCTGAGGTTACTAAATTAGTGGTTTTTGTTATATTTTGAACATCATATTAAATATTAAAGTAAAATTTAAATTAATATGAAAGGTAAATTATAAAGAATTGGAACAAATCCCAAAGTCCGTAGAAGTAATTAAACATTGCAAAATGTCTCTTGTTTAGATACCTTCACTTAAAATAGAAAATACTGTGTTCCATATATTTGATAAAGTTAAAGTGAAAATCATGTTAGACTCGTCGAATCTTCAGCATCAGAAAATTCGAATGTCCCTGGTAGAACCACAGGTAAGGCAAACTATGTTGTAATGGAATGTATTTTGTGAAAGACGGATATAATCATAAGTTATTTCTGTTTAGTGATAGAGGGAATTCTTTAAGTGTGGAGGACAAATATTTGCATAGCAATTCTTTTTTATTTTTAAAATATATTTTATTGATTTTTTACAGAGAGGAAGGGAGAAGGATAGAGAGTTAGAAACATGGATGAGAGAGAAACATCGATCAGCTGCCTCCTGCACACCCCCTAACTGGGGATGTGCCCACAACCAAGGCATATGCCCTTGACCGGAATCGAACCTGGGACCCTTCAGTCTGCAGGCCGATGCTCTGTCCACTGAGCCAAACCGGTTAGGGCTGCATAGCAATTCTTATTTCTCACTGATCTCCCTAGGCCATAGGATCCTAGTTACCTAGGTTTCTTCTTTTGTCATTGGTACCAAAAGCAGAGCTCTTTGAGATCTCTCGCCTAGTCAATTTTCAGTTTTATCAGTTTTAAAGTTGCATTTTTGAAGATAAGACATTGGTTCTTAACTTTTATTTTGCCCCAACACACCTGCTCTGATGCTGACAGTCACAGTGCCTCAGCTAGGATAATTGGATGTGTTAAACACACACTTCCCAAATGACTTATTTCTCATGTGTTGATATCAAGTGTAACATTTTGAACCACTGTTACCCTGTGTGTGAAATATATACTTTGTATGAAATATAACCTTTTCCCCATCTACCCCTATATCCTTTTGAAATTGAAAGTATCAGTGGGGAAAGGGGAAATGAGAATGAGATTTATTCCTTATTTTATACTTTTACTCAACCTAATTTTCCCCCATTTGTATTACTTTAGATACCAGGAATAAGTATTCCTATTAATACTTCAAACATGGACATCAGTGAACCAGAGAAAAAGAAGAAAAAGCTTGAAAAATAGCTATAGCCAGCAAAAAAATTTCAAGGGTTGGTTTCCTTTTAATAAAATTAAAAACAAACAAACAAACAAAAAACTGAGAGGATATTTCTAATCCTAAGAAGTGTGTGAAACAGTTTATTATTTTAAAGTGCATTTTAATAATTTTAAAAATGTACATTTTTATTGAACTGTTGTCTGTGTCTGTCCCATCATTTATTTCTGGACTGAACAAAGCTATTTATGCAGAAAAATTGAGTTGAATATCCATCACTTAAATAGTGAGGATAGCAAATTCAGGGATCTGTAAAGATCATTTAAAGGGAGCATTCATGCTCTCATTGAAGAGCAGATTAACTTTGCAAAAGTGATTTGACTATTTAATATTGATAGAAAAAAACTACCATTTCCCTATGGAGAAAAATAGAATGTTTTTAGAAGCAAAGAACCATCTAACTAAATCTTGAAAGCTGTGTTGTTTAGTATGGCAGTGTTTGGATTTCAAGACAATTAAGATATGTTGGGAATTCAGTAATCTGTGCTGTCTTTAATTTACCTAACTTACATTATGTACTCTCTGTTAGAAAGCCTATTGCAGTTCCTAAATGATGCTTGAACAGTTGTGTGTGTTTGGGAGTTGGATATTGTAGGAAGGCAAGACTGGGAAAATAGTTGCTTTGTACTAGGTAATAAGAGTGATCATCATTCTTGACCTTCACCTCAAATATCTCCCCCAAATAAGGGATTAAGACCCAAAGAAGGACTGAAGAGTATTTTAAATGTCACATCATGTTACTTATAAAATAAAAGGAGGTAATGAATGGCTTTTAAACTGCCTGTGTATTAGATTATATTGGAAAGGGGAATTGTGTAAATAAATATTAAAGGGAACAAATTGAAGTTTTACAATTTGACGTGTCAGAGTGACTCCTTGTTAACCACAAATATTAGTAATGATAAATTGGTGCTTTCAAAAATATTTTGAGATAGTTACCTTAAAACATTTTACTTGGCTTATTCAATCTCTAAAGTACCTACAGTGTACCAGGCATATCACCAGATAAGTAAACTGCCTGTGCCTTGAAGGAACTTGCGGCACAATGAGAGAATTGGCATATATGTCAGAGGTATACTAAGTGGGAATAATTACAGTGTGTACTTTTAGGCGCTCAGAAATTATTAAATGATTTGTTCCAGTGTCCTGTTACTGAGGAAAACACCCACATACTGAGGCAGAAATTGTTTCAGTTGAAAGAAGATAGGTTTGAGTTGTCTTGGGTCCAAGTAATGGACAAAGACAAGGGCAGAAGTCAACAACCTTTTTGTAAGGGCCAGACATTTAAGGATCTGCTAGCGTGCAGTCTGTTACCACCTGAGTACTCAACTCGCCTGCTCTTACAATGTGAAGCAGCCATAGACTATGTAAACAAATGAGCATGGCTATGTTCCAACAAAACAGACACAAATTTAAATTTCATAATTTTCATGTGTCATATTATCCATTTGATTTCTCCCTCCCCAAACTACTTTAAAATTCTTGGCCAATGAACCATAGTTTACCTGCAGTAGAGGAACAGGGAGGCTTCTTGGTAAAGCAAGGAAACTATAACTGACCTTTTGTCTATCTTTCCAAGTTTGTTCTCTTCTGTCTCATTTATGAGGAAGGCCTAATTCAGGCATCAGTCCCTATTGAGTAGTTCAAGATGTCCAGAAACCTTTTCCCCCTTTAAAGCCTTTGCCTTAGTATCTAAAATGCTACTCCTGCCAGTTCTTATGCTAAGTAGCTTACTTGAAATATTTTACTTAAGAAGCTCTGTTAGGTAGGACTATTATCCCTTTAACAGATTAGAAGATAGAGGTTTTCATGGCCCAATTCTAGTAGTTAAGTGACAGAGGTGGTGTTTGAATCCACGTTATAGTCACTATTTGTTCACTGTTTCACCTGTGCTATTAAAAAAAACTCACACAAAACATAGCCAGGGAAGCTCCTACCCGTAGAATTTAGAACTCTTAAGTATAGCAATAGTCTTAAGTTGATATCAATTTAAAACCTATGTGATTAAGGACTCAACTTCCTAATGAAGTATCTTTAGCAATGGACCTAGAGCAGGGGTGGGCAACCTTTGCCAAAACCAGCAAAATTTCTGACTCAAAATTCTTCTGCATGCCAACCCTAATGTTTTGAGAACATGTTACGCCTACTTGATATCTCTTAAGGTGTACGTATGTTAAGAACCTTGAAGAAATAATAAAATTCATTCGAGCGACAAAAACACAGTATATAATGATGAAAAATACATTTATTTTTTAATGTATACCTGTACACTGATAGTCCGACAGAACCAACATGTCTATGTTTAAGATAACTTGTTATGTAAAATTATTTATCTAAGATGCACCTACACCGAATTTATCTGAAAAATAAAAAAGTCGAGATTAAGAAAAAAATTGTAAATGGAAGATTATAAGAGAGGGTTTCGTGTGCCAGCAGAAGTTACTGGCGTGCCATGTTTGGCACAGGTGCCAGGGATTGCCCACCCCTGACCTAGAGGCTAATGACTTTAATGATTAGTGTGCTGGGGGACAGGAGGAGCTAAGTACTCGTTAAGAACACTTTTTGTTTCTGGGAGCATGTTCATGCAGCATCCACTTACTCTGCCGCCGTTTTTAATTTCCTCAAGAAATAGTTTTTGGACATTCATGATAAGCTTAAAAGGTGCAAAAAAAAGAGGTAAAAATGACACAAAGTTACTAGGTCTTTATTTCCTAGGGCTGCACAAGAACTGTTACTCATTTATGAATCAGGTAATTTTAAAAAGGTGATTTATAAATATGAGTATACATTCTCCAAAGGTAAAGAATATTCCTTGATGTAGCCAGTCAAATACAAATTTTTTACAAGTTAGTTACATATCTGCCCAACTATTCCTAGGTCTAAAGCCCTAACAGGAACTCCACTGTCACCCAGTTCCCACTGTTGATCCTGGTTCTACCATGTTCCTATTCCTCTTCCTAGCCAAATTGACTTGGAAAGGATGTCTTTACCCTAAGGATGGAGAATATTCTGGGCATCCACATTTATCCACTAATGAGAACAGTAATACATAATATGAAGATGCTGATAGTACTACCTTTCTAGTATTTACACTTTTTAAAGTAGTCACTAGGCCAGTTAACACTAGAACTAAAAATTTCCACATAGAAATGAACAGAGTCCAAAATGAAAAATTTTGGAAACCTGCCTTACCTCCTTCCTACCTCTTTGATAAATTTGTTTTGTATCTAAATCAGATTTACATCTTTCACATAGGTTATAAATTTAAATTCATCTGGACTTTCACAGTTCCACGTTCTCAGAACTGCTAAGTGCAGTAAGGCTTACTAATAAGCAGTTTATTAACCCTGTAGTGATATCGTTATAATTAGCTAGTTATTAATGATAGGAAAGGAGCAAGACATTGTAGGCATGTCATTTGCGCAGCTTCACCAGGAAGCTGCTACAGCTTTCACTCCCCAAGGAAACACCAGCTTATTTCCTGCAAAACATTGGGGGAAAGGACTGGACAAAGAGAAGATAGCCACATGCCTAGTAAAGTTGGGGTGACAGGGAAGGTGCTTATCTGTTCATTACACCTGGGAACAGAAATTAACCAGAATGGGTGTGACCACTGCAAGTACTTGAAAATTTGGGAAGACACAATGGCTTAAACAGGAGTCCTCTCTTCTTGCTCTTGACACATTCTCTTGGCTTTCCTGCCTTCGCCTCTATGGCCCGGGGCCATGGGGACCCCCTATACAACGGACAGTGGGGAAATAAGCTAGGTAGTTGCTGGGCTGCACCTGGCTTCATCATGGGAAGGACATTGACACTGGCTCTGATTTTAGCTCTACTGAAGTCCCAGCTACACTTCTTTTATGACTGGACTAAAGGAAAGGGGAGTTAGGAAACCCAAGGGTGTATTTCCACAGAAATAAAGCTTTCTATCCTTTCTCATCCTCCTGTGGGGGCCTCCAGAAATTCTTACTCCAGCAGTACCCCAAGAACTCCACTTCCACAAGCTACCAGGAGAAACGAGGCCTTTCCTCCTCCCCGATATGACAGAGGATAGAGCAGTCAACGCTCTTAAGTTTTTTACTGTAAAACACATCACTCAAGGTTAGTACAAAAATATTTATTGACAAAAAATAAACTTGTACTTCAGCAACTTGTTGAAAGCTCCAGGTGCTTTTCTGATGTTCCTAGGTCACTAAGTCCTTGATTTGTCACATTGAGGAGGGAAAGAAAAAAAGCTATGCTTGTTAGTTGAAGCAATTTTCCCCAATAATGATCATAAATAATAAGCAAGAAAAAAAATAAGTGAGGAGCTATTCAACGATAGTCTTTGGTTCTGACAGAGGTGCTCTGTGGACTGCTGCATTGAGGATTTGCTGCTTTCATCCAATACCTCTGGGTCTTATGGTCTTGCTGTGAATGAAGAAAATACCTTATTTTCAGTTTCAATAGGACTGTTAGAGGATGCAACTATTATGAGAACTTTTTAAAACCCAAATGCAGATTCTAAAGGGACAGTGAAGATAGGGTTTTTTACTAATGTAGTATCAAAAAGTACTTCCTGTATCTTATTTTGAAATGGACTATAATCCCATTGTAGTTGTGGCTCCGTATTAAGTCTTGACTCTCATTTGGAGAGTTCTCTTCACTAGCACACTTGCTGATATTTATTTACATATGGCTTTAAGACAAAATTAGAGGCAAAAACCTCTCAGTTTCCTCCTCTTTGGCACCTTCTACTCCTATTCCATTAGTTTTAAGGAACTGATTTCAAGGACCAATTCCAAAGTAGAACTAATTCTCCCTCTCAACCCCTTCTTTAACACTCTCAAGCAGAGTTAGGAAAACAAAGTTGTTTCCATTTAAAAATCATCTTCACCTGCTATTAAATGACCTGAAGGATTAGGTATAAACATGATAGTCAACAAAATTTTAAGCAAAATAGGAGAAAAAGTAGAAAAAAGTCACATTTAGTGAACACTTAGGGTCTACAACCACATCAAGTTTTCTGTTTTTTCCATACCTTTATATTAAAAACTTGAGGTTTGGTCTCGACTTCCAAAGTTTGTGCATCATTTTCTTTGTAGTAACTTTCTGCCCCAACCGTATCCATAATATTGCTTCCATAATTCTGGGTATTATAGCCACTATCCATCTGACAGAAATGAGGAGGGGAAAAAACACACTAAGAATAACATTGCAAACTAATTCACTTATCCACAAAATTTTGAGGAGCTTTTATGTTTAAGTAAATTTAAAAATATTTAAGTGAATAGTTACACTATCATAACTAATAGTTGATCATACTGAATGAAATCTAAAAGTAATATCCTATCTAATAAATAGGAAATATGCTAATTGACCCTCACGCCATCGCAAAGATGGCGGTGCCCATAGTCAATGAGAGAATATGCTAATTGACTGCCCCGCCCTCAAAGATGGCAGCACCCACAGCCAAGAAGGAGGTAATATGCTAATTGCTGCCATGCCCTCAAAGATAGCAGCGCCCACAGCCACAAGATGGCAGTGCCCAGTCCCCTCAGCCCCGCTGTGGCGGCAGGCACGCAGCAAGGCCAGGCCCACCCCCACTGAGCATCTGCCTCGAGTCCCCCAGTCCTCTCTCAGCCCCCCAGCCGCCCAAGGCACAGGTAACCAGGGCCGACTGAGGCTTGTGCTGCCGGCAGTGGCAGCAGCAGAGATGTGATGGGGGTGTCGCCTTACCCGATCGCCGGATCGCCTCCTGCCCCTGAGGGCTCCTGGACTGTGAGAGGGGGCAGGCTGGGCTGAGGGACCCCCCCCCACCACCACCACCACTGCATGAATTTTCATGCACCGGACATCTAGTATAAACATAAAAGGTAGTTCTACATAGAACTGGTTCTTCAAAGTAGTCACTTTACTATCTTGCTATTTTCTTTAGAATAAAGAAATAAGTGAATAAGCCACTAAACATGCTTTCCTGCTACCTTGTGATTATACTCAGTAGATGAAAGTGAGGATTACAATCATTTTCACCTCCAACTCATTTACCAAGCTTGTATCCAAATGGCTTGGTTGCATCTCTAAATACAATCTACCTTTATGAGTATTCAAACTTCAGTTTTGGTATATATATTTTTATGAGTGCCTAAAAAAATGCTAGGCCTTCTATATGGCACCCCATATCATACCATTCTTATTTTCTCCTTACAACAACCCTCTTCACAGATGAGAAAGCTAAGACTCAGAAAGGTTAACTTTCACAATGTCAGGGAAAATGAGGTAATAAAGACTGAGGCTCTCAAGTTCCTATCTACTACACACACTGCATTTACCTGAGCACCAAACCACACAAAACCCCACAAGGATTCACCTTGCACTTAAGCCCGTTTTTGCAAATTAGGGTCAGAGGGAAGGGAAAGGTGTGTACTCTTGCCCCCATCACAAGCATTAGACTAGCTTAGGAAGTGCATTCTATCATCTTAAGAAAAATGTTTCCAGTATTCAGGGATGGATGTGTATGTGTTCACTACAGAGTCACATTCCATTTGAACGAAACCCTTGTGATGTGTAAAATAAAAAAAAATCTTGTACTACCTCCCAGGGGAAACACCCTATTCTGCTATCATTCCGCAACTGTTTGGTCAAAAATGTAATTATCAGATTGCCTCCAGAGACTCTGCCAATAACTCTTCCTTTTATTCACCAGTGCCAAGCAAATGGCTTATAAACTCAAAACTGAATACATAACTGAATATATTAAGGAAAAAGTTAATTGTCCAGTAGAGAGCAACTATGGCACACCAGAGTCTGTCCCACCCTGGAGGAAGGAAAGGATTAATGGTACCCTGTAAGATGTGGCTGACCACTGCTCTCATCAAGACGACTACTACTGCCATGCCTACTATGTGTCAGCTAGATCATCTCCTTACTCCCCAGACAAAAAGGTAGGCATCAGTATCATGTTAAAGCTCAGAAGATGAGGTGCTCAAAAAGGTTAACAAGTCATACTCCACTCACTGTCAAGTGTATCCTGCCTTAAGATCCCACCGGCCATAAATAACTTTAATTCAAATTTAGTTCTGATTGTAATATTTATATTCTTCCAGTTGTACTGTGCTGCCTTTACATGGTGTCTCTACCAGTCATGCTACACATTATTACTAAATTTATTTTTCTCCCACATAAATCAGATGTGGTTTTCTATAAACCTTTAAGGTTCATAACTAACAATAGTTGTGGTTTACCAAGTGTTCCTTGAAATCTGGCCTCAGCACTCTAGCCCTTCCCTCATCACTCTCATCATTGTCTGTCCCTCTTGCTTGCTCACTACCTTTCAGGGAGGATTCTGTCTAATTACTTATTGAAAACTAATGCTCACATTAAACACAATGATCACAGCATTATTCTATAATCCTACTGACGGGAGCCGGTCCATCCTTGCTGTTTCAAGGGACCTGGCATATATGGAATACTGTTCTTAATATGTTTGCTCACCTTCTTGGCACTGTGTTTTAACCAAGGTCACCTCTCCGAGAAAGGTTGTTTCCCCAGGTAGGGATTTTCCCCTGAAGTTAGGGAGGGAATAAAACCTCTTAACCCCTTCCCCAGCAGAA
>NW_006283544.1:2083262-2087265 GCF_000327345.1 Myotis davidii
TGAACGCTGTCTCCGTGTCATTCCTTCTTCGCCGACTCCGTCCACACCTTTGGGGACCCCTGGACCCGCTGGGGCTGGACCCCAGCATCCTACTACCATCCCCATCCTATATAATAAAAGCCTAATATGCAAATTGTCCCCTCGACCAGGAGTGTGACCGGGAGTTCAATTAGTTGGTGGCGGCGGTGGCAGGCAGCCAGTGGAAGGGAGGCCCTGGCCGGCAGCCAGCAGCTGCTAGAGACCCTACCCATGCATGGATTTAGTGCACTGGGCCTCTAGTTTTTTAAATAAGAGGGAACAAGCTCAAAGAAGTTACTTTCAGAAATTGATAGAATAGCTGGGAAAGAAACTGAAATCTGCCATCTGGGTTCCCCAAGCTCATGTTCCCCATGTTCTTTAAAACCATGTGAACTCTCCCCGCCCCCAGCTCCAAATACTTGCAGTGACACCCTTCCTTGCTCTCTGCCATCTTCCTATGAAAGTGGAAGGGTTACCTCTGCTAATCCTGCTACTGGAGCTCTAGATTCTATCCCATCTTGCACGCTTCAGCTCCCTCATGTATAAAATGAATCACTCTTTTACATCTGCTGTAAATAGCATGAGGGCTAGATTCTGACCATAAAATACTTGAAAAGGACACATAACCTATACCCATCATTAATTATCCTGCCAATTACTAGTTTTCTTTGTTCTTTTTACTCTTATCCATCTCATTCATATAAATATGCTAGTTTCTCCCATCTAAAGTAAAAGTGCCATAAAAAGAAAAACTACAAAAATGTAGTTTTGGACTTTAATGTACTCCCTAGCTATCATAAATCTAAGGTCTTCAAAGAAGTTATCTACACATATTTTTTCATTACTATACCTTCCTTCCATTTACCTTTTACCTCTCACCTTGAGGTTGCTCACTCACCAAATTACTTGTTATTAATCCAACAGCCACTTTTCAAGCCCTACAACCCTTGCTTTTGTTTTGAAGGTACAGGTATACCTCAGAAATATTGCAGGTTTGGTTCCAGACCACTGCATAAAAGTGAGTATCGCAATAAAGCCACTGTCATCTTTTTGCTGATAGAGGGCCTGGCCTTCAATTTGTAAAAATGCAATATCTGAGAAGCACAATAAAATGAAATAGCATCTACTAAGTATTCTTTCCTCAAAATATTCCATCACACTTCGCTTTCCTAGAGTCCCCACTTACTCTCTGGCCGGTCCTCAGTCCCTTTCAGGGACTCTGCTTCCTTTATCCATTCCCTCAATTCTTTCTCAGGATTCTAAACCTTGGCCCATATTCTCACTTCATATGTCCTTCTGGTTGAACTCATATATGCACTCATTCGGCTCTCATTCCACAAATATTTAATGAGCAGCTATTACATGCCAAGTTTTTTTTTAGTTTGTTTGTTTTTTAGTAACTTCTGGGATAAACAGAAAGACATGATTGCTGGATTAACAGTCTGATTGGAAAGAATGCAAAATGTCCATGGAATTAGGAAAGCACATAATGAGACATGGCGAGGCTAGGGTGATCAGGGAAGGCTATTCTGATGACATGACCATGAAGTTGTAAACTAAAAAATAAACAGGAGTTAAGTAGGTAAAGTGAGATAGGAAGAAATTCTACACTGCGTGCAAAGGTTCTTCAACAAGAAGGAACATGACTATTCAAAACTCTGTAAAGCCACTGGGGACTGGAACAACAGAGACTGGAGAAAACAAAACGAGGCTGGAAAGTAAGGCCAAGGCCATGCCAAATATTCTAAAAACAACACCAAAACAACGCCCCCCACCCCCCGCCCTAGTCAGAAGAATTACATAAAATTGAGGAAACTTCACAAAAGTTAGAAAAGGAGATAAAAAATATAGTGAAAAATTTTTCAAAAATTGAAGAATCAATAGGAGTTCCAGAGAGAACAGTGACAATAACAGAAAAGAAACCTAAGATATTATAAGAAAAGAGCCAATAAGTGAAGGGCATGAATTGACAGTTAAGAGCCCTCTGAATACCCAGGACAGCTGATGAAAAGAAACCCACACCAAAGAATCGCTGGAATTTCGGAAGACTGGACGAAGTAAACATCCTATGTTCTGAAGAGACATATATAGTATCCAAAAGATAAAAGTATTGCCGTGGTTTCAGATCTCTCACCAGCAATACTGAACAGAATCAATGAAACCATGCCTTCAAAGTCTAAAGGACAATTATTTCCAAATTCTCAAATGTGAGACAATAAAGAATACATGATCAGATATGCAATGTAGTATCTTGGAAAATGTACTTGGTCTTTGGAAAGCTACCAGAAAATGTGTTCCAGTAAAGTGAGAAATAAATCAGGAAAGAGAAGAGGGGGATATAGAAAACAGAATACAGAACACAGGAGAGATTAAGGGGGATTCCCAGTATGTTGAAGGAATTTTCCAAGATGGTAATGCAGCATCAAACTCCTGCCCAACCACGCGCGCAATCTCCTGGTGATCGCTCATTGTGGCCAGAGGGCATCATGGCATGAGGGCGTGACGACCACATAGGCTTTTATTAAAAGGAATAGAGGTACGGGGGGCAGGGGGGGTCCCTCAGCCCGGCCTGCATCCTCTCCAATCCGGGACCCCTTGGGGGATGTCCGACTGCCTCTCACAATCTGGGACCACTGGCCCCTAACCACTAGCCTGCCTGCCTGCCTAATCGCCCCTAACTGCTCCCTACTGGCCTGATGGCCCCTAACTGCCCCCTTCTGGCCTGATCACCCCTAACTGCCTTTGCCTCACCCCGCACCTAGGACCCAGGATTCCCTCCTCCAGCTAGTGGCAGGCACCCGGGACCCAGGCTTCCCTCCCTCTGACTGGCCGTAGGCACCCAGGACCCGGCCGGCTTTGCCCGGGCTGGCCACAGCTGCAGGGGACCATGGGTGGGCAGCTTGTCCCAATCCTGGGCCGCAGATTGGCTGGTCCCCATTCCTCTCTCCCCAGTGTTGAGTGTCTGAGCCATTAAGGTGTGAGGGCGTGATGACTATTTGCATATTAGCTCTTTATTATATAGGATGAGAAGTTCCAAAACGGACTACAGGTATTCATTCTCTTCCTAGAGTGGATGAAAATTTAGTAGAGAGATAGGCTTCCAATGGCTAGGATGGTTAAGGTGTATTTCAATGAAAGTATTTTATAATTCCTCTGTAAATGCTGTGAAAAGCAGAGCGGTAGTGAGAAAAATAAGCTCACAATACCTTTAAAACCAAGTTTGTATGTGCTTTTTCATTTAACCCCTTGAGTGCCAGCGAGCGCGATTGCGCTCCTCCTGTCTTTCGCCAAAAGTGCTGGGAGCACTATCAAAGCTTCGAAATGGCGTCCAGTTCTAAGTCTGCTTTTATTAGTGATGATGATATTGCTAAATATGTCAATGTAGTAAAGGTTTCCTTAAGTTTTTGAATATGTAACTTCATTTACTTGCGATTCATAATTTTTTTTCCTAAACTGCTGTAAAATCAGCAAAAATGCCTTGGCAATTTTAGCATAGTTCTTAGGATATTGGTTGGCACTCAAAGGGTTAAGAACCAACTTTAGAAGCTAAATTGTAAAAGTAATTCTAGTGTATTTTATTTTATTTTTTTAGCGATGATCCTGTAAGTCAGGATATACAGTTTAGGCACAAAAATATGAGCAAAAGATTATACTTAATTTGGGGTCATTTAGAATCCCTCCATGAGTTTTAAATTTTAGCATGCCAAAACTGACAGCACTAAAGCATTATAGGGTTGTTGTGAAAATTAAATGAGTGCCTGGCACACTGAAACACGGCGTTAGTAGTTATTGCTATGAGTCAGCATAAACTTGAATTAAACTATATGAACTCTAAAGCCAGAGTGTCAGGATTCAAATATTGGCTCTGCCACTTACTGGCCATATGGCAATTTACTTAACCTCCCCGACCCTCAGTTTCCTCATCTGTAAAATGGGGGTAATAATGGTACACCTATTTCACAGGATTGTTGTGAACATTATAAAC
>NW_006283544.1:2087470-2107353 GCF_000327345.1 Myotis davidii
AGTCAGCATAAACTTGAATTAAACTATATGAACTCTAAAGCCAGAGTGTCAGGATTCAAATATTGGCTCTACCACTTACTGGCCATATGGCAAGTGCTCTAAGCTCAATTTTTTTTTTCTCACTAAATATTACAAAGGAAAATGGTACACCTATTTCACAGGATTGTTGTGAACATTATAAACAAATTAACACATGCAAAGTGCTCAGAATTATATTAGGCATATAGTAAGAATTGCATAAGCATTATTATTACTATGAAAAGGCAGGTAATAATTGCCTTTCCGATTATTTCAAAGTTCTTTCAAAATTCTTAACTCAAAGAATATGGCAATTAATGGAACAAGTGGCTTTCTGAAAGCAAGTGCAGGCTATGAAGTCAAATGAATCATACTTTCCTGTTACCAGATATTGTAAAATTACAAATGTTGGTTATGAAATCACATTTTTTTAAAAAGTGCCAAAAAAATACATAAAAGTGCTCTAAGCTCAATTTTTTTTTCTCACTAAATATTACAAAGGAAAACCAAAACTGCATCTTCAAAATACAAAAATGCTATATAGGAAATTTGATTCCTTTGGCACTAGTTCCACATGAAAGAAAGATTAATCCTGAGAAGGTGCCTGACTCCTGCTTCTTTAAAAAAAAACAGAGCTGCTTGATTTCTTCTCTAATCTCATCTTTTCCTACTCCAAGTCAATGCTTTGGTCCTCACATTTAATGCATTTTCTTTCTTACCATACTCTTAGAAAAGAAAGGCTTAAAGAACACCAAGGGAGCAACCAAAAAAACTACAAAATACGAATATACTTTACCTGAATGTTACTGTTTTCACAAGGAATTACACTGCTTTCTGCAAGAGGTGACATACACATATGAGAGTTTTCAATACTCAAGGAATCAGTCATGGGTGAACTCCCATTATCCACCGGCTCCTTAATCCAAGTGTTCTCATCTGCCGTCTCTACAGGATCAACCATATCCACCGTGTTATTCTCCTTCTCACTTTCAACATCCTGCAGCAGAGCCAGGACTTTTGCAGAAGCACTGGACTGATTTTGTGTAACGGACATGGAAGTCACTACTAAACGAGGGCCATGAGAAACATCACTATCCAACTGCCGCAGGTGGACGCCAGTAGTGTCCATGGCAGGTGAAGAGGCATCTGTGGAAGGAACATTTGCTTTGTCTTCTTCATCTTCACTGTGAGCCTCAAGGGTAAAAGGGATTCGAAGCAGTGAGGTCCGATATTGAGTTCCATCTCTATACATCTCAAGTCTCATAGGAGACCAATTTTTAATTGGTGAGCAGCCATCTATATAAGGACTTCTGATACATGCATTACTAATTCCATTAGAATTTATTCCAGACAAAGCATCAGGAGAATGAAAAGCAAGCTTCCTTTGTTCTAAAAGATTGGGAGGGAAAAATTACATCATAAAATCTTAAAAATGGAAAAGCCATTCCTAAATGGTAATCATGTTTCATGACAGAAAAAACAGATTTATATTAACAGTTGTATTGTTTACTGAAATAAAATTTTGTTGTTAAAAACAGCACATGACTTGCTTCCATATCTTGGTTATTGTAAATAACACTGCAATGAACATAGGAGTGCATATACGCTTTCAAATTAGTATTTGGGGTTTCTTCGGATATATACCCAGAATTGGAATCGCTGGGTCATAACGCAGTTACATTTTTAATTTTTTTGAAGAATTTCCATACTGTTTTCCATAGTCACTGCACCAATCTGTATTCCCAGCAACAGTGTTTGTTGATTTATAGCTGACAGCCATTCTAACAGGTGTAAGGTGATATCTCATTATGGTTTTAATTTGTAACTATGGTTTTAATTTAATGTTGAGCATCTTTTCATATGTCTATTTGCCATCTATAAGGCATCTTTGGAGAAGTGTCTATTCAGGTCCTTTGCCCATCTATTAATTGGATAAAAACATCATCTTTTGAGTGTTGAGTTGTATGAGTTCTTCATAAATTTAGGATATTAACCCCCTATTGGATGTATCATTGGCAAATATCTTCTCCCATTCAGTAGGTTGTTTTTTTGTTTTGTTATTTACAATAGCTAAGATACAGAAGAAACCCAAGTGCCCATCAACAGACGAGTGAATATATACAGCCATAAACAAGAATTCACAACGTGAGGAACTGTATTACAGGGTCGTGGCATTAGGAAGGTTGAGAACCACTGACTTAGTGGGTATTATGCTAAGTTAAGTAAGTCGGTCAGAGAAAGACAAATACCATATGATTTCACTTATATATGGAATATAGAGAATATGAACAAAGAACAGATAGAGAACAGTGTGATGGTTGCCAGAGGAGAAGGGGTTTGGGGAACTAGGTGAAAAAGGTGAAGGGATTGATAAGTACAGATTTGTGGTAACAAAATAGTCATGGGGATATAAAGCACACATAGGGAATATAGTAATTAATACCTCAATAATATAATTACTATGCATGGTGCCAGGTGGGTACTGGCAATATTGGGGGAATCACTTTGTAGAGTATATGACTGTCTAACCACTATGATATATACCTGAAACTAACGTTGAATGTAAACTGTAACTGAAAAACAAACAAACCCAATAGCACAAATGAATGTGTCTCAATAAGTAAGACGAGGTTCTTCCTGTGGCACTCTCATTTTAAATTAAAGAGTACTCCCTGAGAATTATTTCCTTACAAGCATTTTGCTATTATAACAATATTGTCCATATACAAAGAAGATACTGGACAAATCATGTGACCGCTACAAATTAACAGCTGAACCTGATAAATGAAATACAGTGGTCTCTCTTATCCACAGTTTTGCTTTCTGTGCTTTCAGTCACCCGTGGTCAACTAAAGTCCAAAAACACTGACTGGGAAATTTACTAAAGTACTAATAATCCCCCACCCCAAAATACATGACCAATAAACATTCAGAAATAATTCAATGTCATAATAATCAGAGATAAAAAAATTAAAGCAGTAAGGGACCTTTTTGTAATTTATCAAATTAACAAACTTCAAAAAGAAAGCCCTAACCAGTTTGGATCAGTGGGTAAAGCATCAGCCCAAAGGGTCCCGGGCTTAATTCGGGGCAAGGGCACATATCTCGGTTGTAGGCTTCTCCCTGACCAGGCCCTGGTCAGGGCTCGTGCAGGAGGCAACCAATCGATGTGTTTCTCTCACATTGATATTTCTCTTTGTCTTTCCCTCTCCCACTCTCTAAAAATCAATGGAAAAATATCCTCAGGTGAGGATTTAAAAAAAAAGAATGTTAACGCCAGTGTTTCTAGATGGGGGGAAACTGATTTTCTTATAGACTATTGATGAAAATTTCAACTGATGCAACCTTTTATGAAGTAAATTTGATGAAATTCATCAAGCCTTAAAAATATTCTCCCCTTTTGACCAAATGATTCTACTTCTAAGATTTTAACTAAGGATACAAATATGTACAACACGATGTATATATAAAGATAACCAACAGTTATGTGTTTTAAAAAATTAAAAACAATTTAAATGTTTACCAACAGTTGAAACAAATACCACATCCATGAAATGGAGTATTACATAGTGATTCAAATTCATGGTTTCAGATAATAATAAATGACTTGAATGACCAATGAAAAAAAAAACTATACTAATAAAAGGGTAATATGCTAATTAGACCAGGAGACCTTCCAGATGTCCTTCTGGACAAAGCCATCGTGGTGGGGCCGCGCCCAGTGGACGAATTTTGTGCACCAGGCCACTAATTCATAATAAAATGCTTTGCAAAGAAAGCATGATAGAGAATTGTGCATATATAACACTTCACATGGGCACGTGAGGACATATGGAGACACACACACACACAATGGAAAGACTAACGAAATACATCATTTTCAGCTTTCCAATTTTCTTTACTATGAATAGGTTTTTTCTATTGT
The DNA here is from genome assembly GCF_000327345.1 of Myotis davidii. NCBI lineage: Eukaryota > Metazoa > Chordata > Mammalia > Chiroptera > Vespertilionidae > Myotis > Myotis davidii. Next base: position 2,091,414 of record NW_006283544.1, read on the forward strand.
GAATAATTTTTCAAAAGTGTTATCATCTTTTCCAGAGAAACTGACATACTGCAAAGAGAAATACTTTCTCTGAAATTTTCCATACTATATTTTCTTTAAAAACTTTACTCAAACAAATATGTTTGCAAAATATGAATATCCAATTGCCAAAGTGTGAAGCTACAGGTTAGAAGCAAAATCAAACCCGCTTATATCTAAAACTGCCATCTTTCTTTGATTCCCTTTATAAGAATGTTTGATATAAATATTATTAATCAAGTTATCTGTATTTACCAGTTAGAGTAGAACTTTGCTGAGACACTGTTTTGGAAGTTAAATTGTTCTTTTTGTAAAAAAAAAAAAAAAGTTTCTAAATTTTAAAAGGTTAGTGGTCATTAAGAGCTCTATAGTTAGTACAAGCTAAAAGGAACCTCTACAATAACAAAAATTGATAATATAAAAATTTAAATTAGGTATTATATTATGAGACATACCTGAGAGTGGTGTTTTTCCTATCTGAAATGTAATTGGTGAGAAAGTAGGTGAAGAAATAGGTGAAGGACTGGTTACACTTCCCAAACTGTATTTTTTTGCACTACCCTGAATAGGGCTGGAAGAAAACTGCCCCTATAATAAAAACAAAAAAAATTATATGGTTCTCTTCCTCAACTCTATTATGCCATATGCATCTTTGTCTACACATTTATAAAGTAGATCATGTAAACTCTGGTCATTCCCCAAAGTACAGATGCCAAAAGTCAAGGCATCTTGTAGCAAGGACAGCTAAGAAGATAGCTAGAAAGTTTTGAAACAGAATGTGCTAGTCAAAAAATATAAATACACTGGGTTCAAACAAACCACTATATTTCATACTAAGCAGCTGTTTACAAAAAATTTAAATTCAATTAATCCATTAATGCCAATCCAGTTGTATTATAGTAAAAATCTTACATAATTCAGTAAATAACTTACATTGAAATTCTCTGAGATTCATGATAAATTTGGTTATCCTGTATACCTCTAAATGCAAAATTGGAAAGTCTGACCAAAAACATTCTTGACTAGTGACAAAATGTGAACATAATCCTTATGAAATATAGAACCCAAATGGCTATTTCTCAAGTGCAATTCGGGCAACCAAGATCCAAGTATACCTATAGCAAAGTTAGCCAACCACATTTTAATACACTTCTTACCGAACTTGGTGTCTGCACGGGGCTCCTACCCTGTACAGGAGATAAATCTATTGAATAAAACACTTCAAGTGATGTTTGAGCACTACTGTGAAGACTTCTGGGAGAAGCTGGAGGTAAGCAGTCAGAGATACTCCCATTGCCATCTAAAAATAGCTTTCTTCTGAGGGATGAAGAACTGAGGTTTCCGGGAGACTGATCTGCAAATTCATCAGCTCTAAAATATTCACCTACATTTAAGGTTAACAGAATAAAAGGCAAAGCTATAGTTATTTTGAAGAGCAATTAGACTTCAGTTATCTGACTTTTGAAAAACCACCATGTACTACTATATATTTGAATTGTTTTCAAACAATAGGACAAAGTTTAATGGCATATATGATGCTTAAAATCTGAAATTATTTCTTCTTTTTCAAGTGCTTATCCTATCTAATAATAGACAAACACGGTAATTGATTGTACCTTCACTACGCTTTCCATTGGCTAATCAGGGCAATATGCAAATTAACCGCCAACAAAGATGGTGGTTAATTTGCATACATAGGTGCAATGCTGGGAGGTGAAAGGGGAAGGACGGAAGAAGCCGCCTGCTGCTGACGGTGATTGGAAACCCAGGTGGCAGGCAAGAGCCTGCCTCCCGGCCCGTGTTGAAGAACCAGGGCCACCTTTGCCCGCACCCCGGCAGGTGATCAGAGAAGCCGGGCGGGGCAGGGATGAGGTGGCCGCTAGCAGCCGACTCTTCCCTGCCCCCCACCAGCCAGTGTTCAGAGAAGTACCTGTATTTTTTTTTTCAAAGTACCTGTATTTTTAATAATTTCTTGACATGGTAAAATGCAATTGGTTTGTTACTGAGTACTATTCATGGAAAGACAGCATCCTTATTCCTTCTCTATACAGCGTATTGGGAGTAAAAATGATGCATCAAGGTGGATGGCTGCAAATACTGACTCTCCAGTAGTGATAGAATAAAAAAGTGGGGGATATCTCTGGAAGATTCAAGAGATAGGGGCAACTCTTTTATGGTTTTGACCAGCAGATTTCCACATACACACGTGTACACGCCTATGTTTGCATGCACACACATATACACATAACTGACCGCCCTCCCTGGAAGCATAGAAGAAGAAGCCACCCACCTTTGGTCCTGGTGCCAGTGCCTGCAGCTGGCTGCAGCCCAGGAGACAGACAAGCCACCCGCCCGAGGTCCCAGGCTGCAGCCACCCGGAGAAGCTGCCAGCCCTGTGGTCCAGGGTGCCAGCGCTGTGGCCAGGGAAATAGGTTCCCTCTTCTCCTACTGCAGTCATTACTTCAATATTCCCCTTCTGAATTTCTCTTTTATGCTGCAACCCAACTCCACTTTTCATCAGAAGGATATGGAACAGAGAGAGGAGTGTTAAAAACTTAAATTTTTAAGCTGGTAAGATTGGTACTTAAACATATAATGGAAAACTAGAGTCCTAAGGTAACAAAAGCTACAAAGGACAGGGACAGCGCATGACCTATTATATCCAGCAATCCATATGGGGACTGAAAACTTTGCAATGATGACAATTACTGAAGATATGAATCAACTAAAATAGTTGACAGGGACAATTCTTCCATCTTTGAAAATATCTACATCAAATCTGTTTAAATAGATTTTCATCTGCATAATATAACACATTCTGACAAGACCACCACCACCACCAAGGTGGTCAGTGTTGTGCTGATGTTTAATAACTGAGGGACCGCCCCCTCCCCCCCGAGTGCACAAATTTTTGTGCACTGGGTTACTAGTTATTAGTATAAGTAGTACCAATAAGATGCGTCCATAAATAGTTTATGTCTATAGTAAAGTTCACTTATTCAGGGCAGGTTAAAAATAAAAATTTTAGTATGATTTCCCCACTTCTTTTGAAAAAGGCACTGCCACATATTTCCATTTATAATAACCCATCGAAACAAAACCTTTTAAGTTATTAAAGATTTAAATAAGTACGATACATACCTAATACATTTTCTAAATTAAAATCCACAGGAAGAGACAGCAATGTCTGACAAGCAGCTGGAAACAAGCAGATACAAAAATACAAACATGGATAAATCATGCAAGCATATTATATACAATTTACAATGTGCTTCCCAATCAACCATCTCCCCATGATGTTCCAGCTAAACTCAATTAATTCATTTCTGCATTCTTTTATGTAATATGTCATCTTCTGGTAAGTGGCTTTCCATACTTGCTAGCACTGATATAAACCTGTTAATAGCTCAAGTTAACTCCTGGTTGTTCTGCTGGCAATTGAATAAAAAAGCCAGCCTATATCTGAGGATAAGTTTCCCAATTAAAAATTTAAAAAAACAAAGATTTTCAAAATCAGAAATCAATTCCTATGCTTTGAATAAAACAACAACACACTATTGCTATTTCTAAAACATGACTGAATGTATCTATTTTGAATAATTTTAAAAGACAGCTCTCATATAGCTCATTCATAAAAAGTAAGCAATTTCAATGCCAGCGTATTGTTATCACATGAACTGAATTTAAAATTAAATGTAGCTTAATGTGCAAGGTACTTCTTTTCAGAATATATTCATACTCACCATTGCTTTTCTCAGAATAGATGGTCAGCTTTCTTCCAATTGGAGATTCATTAGTTATGTTAATACCTGTAAAACATTTTAAGTGAAAAATCCTACATTTTATATTCTTCATTTACTTAGCATTACATTTTCTGGAGTAAAAAAATGAACAAAGTAGAAACTTAAAGAAAAATCTTTTTTTTATTTGTTGCCCAGCAGGTGTGGCTCAGTTGGCTGAGCATCATCCCATGTACCAAGATGTCACTGATTTGATTCCGAATCAAGGCACGATCCCTGGTGGGGGCATGTAGGAGGCAGCCAATCAATGATTCACTCATGGATGTTTCTCTCTCTCCTTCTCCCTTCTTCTTTCTATATAATTAATAAAAAAAATTCTTTTTGACTTATTGATTTTTCAGAGAGAGAGAAAGAGGAGAGAAATATCACTTTGTTATTTCACCACTTACACATTCTTGATTGATTTTTGTATGTGCCCTGACCGTAGATTGAAGCCGCATTCTTGGTGTAGTGGGATGATGCTCTAACCAACTGAGCTACCTGGACAGGGCTATGGAAACTTTTATTTTACATTTAAAAAAATAAATGTCTGTATATATAAGTACATAATTTGGTATTTTTCTGTTGTTTATCTTTTTTGATTTTGAGGGAGCACAAGGATAAAACTCAAAGTATTATTACTATATAGAAAAAAAGGAGGCACCATGTAATACTTTTTTAGGAAAACGTGGTTGCTCTCCATGATGTCAATCTTAAACGGCTGGGATGTGTGTTAGTCATCCTCAAACAGATCCTCTGTTGCCTAATGTTTTTGAACAATGGGTTTAGATAAATTGTCTGAATTAAAATGTCAGATTATCTTGACAAAACCTAAAATTTGATAAATAAAACCATGCTCAGTCTTTTTCACAGAAGTAAAAAATATGGCTGCAAATAATTTTTTAAAAATTAAAAGTTAATGACTAAATATTAAGCTTCATAATCTGAAAATCACCAGGTAGAAAAACTAAAACATTTAATGACAAAAATGACTAATATAAGCAAAAGAAAAAAGCAAGGAGACCAAAAAAAACAAAGAAAAAAAAACACCTCAAAAATCTTAAAATACAGTAACAGAATAAAGCCCAGTAACCTAACAAACATAAATAAATGGGTGAATGAGTAAGTGGGTGGGATGGGTGTTAAAGCCTCCGATTAAATATTATCAGAATGGGTAAAAAGTGAAATCCTAGATTCAAAAGGCCTTCTTTACTGAGGCTGTGTGACCTTCTATAAGGCACATGTAAGCAATGCACTCCATGGAAACCCTATTATGTCCTTGGTCTTTAGGCTACAAACCAAACACCTTAAACATGAAATGTGAATAATGTGACTGGGAATCTAAATTGTTAATTTAAGTGTATTTAATTTTTAAAAGCCACATTTGGTTAGGGGCTACCATGTCAAGAACTGTGAAAGGTCTGAGAACGTACCCTACTTGCACAATGACAAGTTAACGTGTCAACGTTCCATGGATGCTAGAAGACATGAGGCTTCTGCGTCAAGACACGAACTTCACTATTCCCAGCACCCAGGCAGCAGAAGCTTCATGTTCACGTCAGTTCCCTTTGCCCCTAAGTCCCAAGCACGAGAACTGAAACACCCAAAGTGGATATGGCACACACTGGATTCTCATCACAGGTGAGGAAAACTGAATTTGGGAAATCCCATTCTGTATTTATTTTTTAACTAGGAGCCCAGCGCACGATTCGAAATCACGCGGTGCTGCCCACCCTCGAGTCGCTGGTCTGGCCCTGCCCTGCTCCCCAGGCCCCACAGCAGCCACAGCCACTGCGGGTCTGGCCCTGCCTCCCTCTCCCGCCCTAGAAGCAGCCCCAGCTGCTGCTGATCAGGCCCTCCCCCAGCGCAGGCGCGGAGGCCCCACAGCCCGTCTGCTGACGCTGTGCATGCAACCTCCTCCTGTCAGGTCAACCCGTTACGGTGTCCCAGTTATTAGCATATTTCTCTATTATATAGATATATATAGATATATATATATAGAGAGAGATCTATATTATATGTATCTATATATATATCTATAGATTACAGCTGACATTCAATATTACTAGCATATTAGTTTCAGGTGCACGGCACAGTGGTTAGACATTTATACAGCTTACAAACTGATCCCCAATAAGTCTAGTCCCCTGATACAACACATCGTTATTACAACATTGTTGACTATATTCCCTATGCTGTACTTTACACCCCCCATGACTATTCTGTAACTGCCAATTTGTGGGAAGTCCCATTCTTTTAAAATAAGCTGCAAGCAAACCTGCTCCAGATGAAGACGCAAAACCTGCTCTCTGCTCTGGAGGGACTCACTATCTCTATATTCAACACCAACTATTTTTGCATCTGTAGATCATCTATGACCATCATTATATAACCGATTTTCACAATGGTCATGAAGAAAAAGTAAAATTCAGAATACAATGGCCCAAAAACCCAAATTCAGTAAATTTTAGTCAAATTTTGAATTCTAACCCTTAAATAGTTAAATCCTCAGAAATTTAATTTATAGCAAGTTCCTTACCAAAGCAGGTAAACTAGCACTTCACTACATGTTGTTTTACATTCACTGATTTTTATAATTTATGCTTCTTATTCATATGACTTTTAGTACACTCACATTTATTGGAATGATACTCTGAAACCTGTTTTCCTTCATGATCAGTCCAAGGAGAGGGCACAATGACATCCTTAGTGAAAAACTAGTAAGATAAAAGTCATATAATTAGACATAAATTCCCCCCAAAATATAATAAGGTACCCATGTTATTTTCAAATAATAAAAAACATTACATACTGACTTAATAGTTATAATTTAAAAAATTAAGATTTAAAAGCACAAGTGACCAAAGGTGAAATGGAAGAAATTTAAAGTATATATAAAGAGAAATCTTAATACTGTAAATCAACCACTTAAATTTGAAACTTGCATATTAAGCTAAGGTATTAAGCATAGAAACAATATTTTTAATTTCTTCCCCAATTGTTTTTGGGGAGAATGTTGACAAAAGTGAGGATGAAGAAGAGAAAGGAATAAATGGAGATAGTCATATACAAGTAAGCCAGTATGAGTGGTGTGTTGGATCTAGTTTCTACTGGCTCTCAAAATCTAATTATTAAATTTTCAGGAATTTTGTGCAAAGTTAATATTAAAAAGAAAATAAGCTGCAAGCAAATCTGAGTTATAGAAATGTACACTTGAAACCTATGTGATCTTTTAAGCAATGTCACCCTAATAAATTTAATTTAAAAAAATATTACAAAAGAATTCAGGACCAATGTTAATATGCTCGTAATTGGCTAGCTCTGGATGGTAATATTTGTTATGTAATTTCAGGAGTTTGTCATGTGTTTTTCCCTAAAATTAAATCAAATTGTTTGTAATTAAATATTATCAAATGTAAAAAATGGTATAAATTCATAAATTATATTAAATAAATTATATTAAAGGTAAAGATAATAAATACTAAAAATCATCACTTGCTAACTATTTTATTACATTACCAATATCTATGCCCAAGGTTATGTTTTTTGATCTGTCTGGTGGAACTCCTACATATAATGATATATCATTGCACTTCTTTTCCCATTCAGTGATATAACATTAGTAACTTAAAATTGGCTGCAGTTGGAGTATTTACATCGTAATAGCAGCAACCACTAAAACTCATACTCATCCCATAACCAAATGGCCAGTTGTTACACCAGCACTCCACTGGCTAGTATAATCAAATGGAGATAGAGCATTTGGATATATGTCTTTCCCTTTTCATTCTAGAAATAAAATTAAGCCAAATACTGTATTCTTCCTTTACCTCTATGTTTTTGCGGCAACTCTTTGTATTTTGCTATACCTAAAACAAAGAACAAGTTTGCTAAACTACCTATAATGCATGAGGAAAAGATGTAAAGGGGAGTGGGGGGAGAATGGGCAGAGATTATGATATAGTTAATTCCCAGAAGAAAAAATAAAGGACCCAAAAAATTATGCATAAGACCACTCAAAATAAAAGACATACAAATCCAAATAACATGACAAAATTTTAAAGTAATAAGAGTAGCACAAATTAAAAGGTGGGTAATAACCAGTATTTCAGATATGAGAAAACAGAAAGTATGATAATGTAGTTGGAGTAAAAACTGGTACAACCTTTTCAGGAGGCAAGATGGCAAAATACACTGAAAGTGAAAACTCAAAGCCTCTGACTTAGCAAGTCCATTTCAACTACACAAATACTTACATACAATGGTGTTCACTGAAGCATTATAAATGACAGAAAAATACTGAACACAACCTAAATAAATATCAATAGAGGCTGGGTTCATTTATGATACATTCATACAATGGAATACTATAGTATTACTAACAATTGGTCTATGCTGATAATCAAAAAAAGGCTAATAAAAATTATTAAGAAAAAAAGATTTAAAAAAATATAAGGATGATCCCACATGTGTAAAATACTTAAAAACTACAATATATTGCATACTAAAATTAATGCGTAAGTATAAATGTTCCAGTAGTTACTTTTAGGATGTGGGATGAATACCTGGTTTTCATCCGGTATTTTTTATTTGCAGTTTGAACTTCCTTTTTTTTTTTTATAATGTGCGTGTATTTATTCTATTTCAAATATGTCTATACATATGAAAAAATTTAAGCTGTTTAATACATTGACCCTAATCTTTACTATGACTTTATTTTCTTAAGTCTGATGAATTTCCTTTTAAAGTTGAGGGTTCTAAAAAGAATGCATATTTTCCAAAATGTTGGGAAAAGGGGAAGAGTCTGAGAATATTCAACGGGAGAGGAATCAAGTGATTGGATCAGAATGAAAATTTTGAATTATTTTGAATTACTAGGTAGATTACAAAGTAGATATTCTTTGGAGTAAAGCCTGTGCAATTATTTTTTAACAAATAGGCTATATATGGAATACAAGATGACAACACTGACAATGCAAAAATAAATGCAAGAGGGGCCTGTTCTCTGAAAAGAAGCATAGCTGAGGTCTCCTGGGGTACAGAAGAGCCAAGTATAGCTAAGCAATAGAGGTGGGTAGAGGAGGCTAGCGAGGGGAAAAGGAAAAATAAGAGATGTTGCCATAACATAAAGAATTTGAGGAAATAACTAAATAGCCCTTACTTACACTCTAAAAGTTCAGCAAACAAGCAAAAGTGAAAAACTCGTATTTTTATTTTAAAACACCCTATTTGTAAAACACCTCTTCTACTGATCAGTAAGACACTTTACTTCATTAAATATATTGCCTTAAAAATCCAAGTATTAACAACAACAAAAGATAAAACCATTACCAATGCCAATCTAGATTTTCACAGCCTAAAACTTCCTCTACATAAACTCCCAACTTGAAACAGAAGTTTGTGCTACTCAATATTCTGAAGGCACAAGGAAGGCACAAACCATGCTATACCCTGAGAATGAAAAGATGAATGAAGTACAGTATAAGGCAAAAAAGAATTCAGTCTAGGGAATAAAAGCAATAACTCAATCATCACAATAGTATAGGTAAGTATGAGGTGTTGAAATAGCTGAAAAACACTGGTCTTAGGGGAGAACAGAGAGGCACTAATATAGCTGGGGATGGGCAGGTTGGTGTGCCGCTAGGACAGTAAAGGGTTTGAAGGAAGTCTTCCTAAAAGGGGTGACATGCGTGGGAAATTGATGCTTAACTGCTTTAATGATCAGTAACAGTCTTAAGTTACCTCTTCAATGGCTTTTTGTCTTTTGTCTTCCACATCGTTATCTATTCTATACAAAGATAAAGAAGAAAAATAACCAGGCCATTACTTTAGCTGATTGAACATTTAAAATAATAACCTTTAAAAGAAATAACTTCTTTCTCTTGAAAACTGGCAAATGTTAAGCTCATTTTAAAAGAAAAATTGGAATCATATCACATTTAGTTAATGATATTATTTAGACATTCAGCATTGCACTGTTAGGCTTAACTCCCTCTACTCCATTCACAGTTGGAACATTTTCTTTTAAAAGGCTTTATATTGATAATACTTTACAAAAGTTGCTATTTACAACATAATGGAAGTAAGTTGAATAAACTTCATCTTTTAATCACAACATATTAATATTTCATTGCATAGAAATATAAAAATTGTCAAAACTCATTTTTTTCAATTATAGCAAGTTTATCATAGTCATAATTTTAGAATCAACTCTTATTCTGAAATAGAAACTATCACCCTTAGCTGAATAGGCAAAAATATTAAAAATGAAATAAAATATCAACAAAAAACTTTGTCCAAATGAATTTTTTGACTTTGATACAATAAGCAATTACAGTAACACTAATTTATCAGCTGAGATATAACAAAAAATGTCGGGTCTCAAGCACAAGGCATATACTTGCCAAAGGACTCAGCAGTTAGCCTTGTAGGACCACTTCTTTAATTTGTTCCAGGAAAGAGTATTTGCTTTCCATCAATTAATTAGTAAGTCACTTTTATCTCTCTAATTTTTTTCATGTATATATGTTCGTGGCTTAACAAAGCTTATATAATAATGTATACATTTCAGAAACTAAAATCAAGTGGATTTTTCAATAAAGGAGTTATGAGAAAGACTTCAATGATAATCCTCATATCCCAGCTTGAACAACAGCCATTTTGAGGATAACTCAATCCTATCATGAACATAACCAGGTCAAAATGACAGTATATAATAGCATATAGTATTAGTAAGCCCTGCTCTAGCATACCTCTTTCAGAAATGTTTTGCTGTTTGATTAGAGGGACTTTAAGGACTTGAAATATTCAGGTAACTGCTGGAAGCGGAATATCAGTTTGGCTAAATATTGTAGGGCCAGATCATGGAAGGTTGTAACAAGTCATATAGGATACAGTATCCTGACATTATGTGTACGTATATTACAGAACACTGGCATGATGCATATAGGTTACAGGTATGCCCTGAATGGATTCTTGGAGGAGGAGAAGGGGTTCAGGACTGTTTACCTTCTGTATGGGCAGACTCATTTGTTTACACCAGTGTGCCTTACAGTTATTTTTTTATGTGTAGCAAGGCATGAAAAAGATAGAAAGCAATGCATTAGGGAACTTGAATTAGACAGGAAGAGACACTGAAAGTCATTGCTAAGAATGAATCAGCCTGTTTTAAAAGTATACTCACTAACTGTGGTGGGAGCCATAACCATTCATGGAATTACGTTAGTAAGTTAAAATAAAACTAGGGTGTTTTCTCACTCTTTACCCCTATTCTGTATCTACTGGTTTACACCAAGATTCATAAACCTACCCACACAATGCATCATTAATTAGTAAGTATAGAAATGTTGTGTCACAACTTTGGTTAACAGTATTGTTAACTCTAGAGGGCAGGAATAATATACTATACTTCTTCAGTGTGTTCCTCACAGTGCCTCAGTGCTCAATAAATATCTCTTGACAGTTTACAGTTTTCCATGGTTGCATATATAAAGAGAAGAGGCAAAACAAAGCATACAGTTTATGTGAAATAAAAAATTAGTCATTTGTGAATCACTTGCTTTTAGATAGTCTTTTCACCTCTTTCAAAGGTATTTAGATTTAAGTTAAAATTCTTTTATGCTCATTCCCCATTCTATTCCTTTCTACAACACTTTAGATAGATATAATTAATTAAGAATGAATGGTCATCAAGTTACCAAGCCAAGACAAATATTTGCAAGAGCATCTCAACATGTGTACATCTTTGAGTGAGTGAATTTTAATTGGAAAAGAATTACCTATTATTTTGGACTAACAACACATGAATCTTAGGACCAAAAGTTAAAAGCTGGTCATACTATTCAAATTTTTCAAGTAAAAAAAATTAGACTATGAAACTGACAACAACAGTCTCTTAAACTCTTAATGAAATGTTATCTGTCATTTGTAATTACAGATCATTGCAATCTATATATATAAAAGCCCAACGACCGGAATGGAGAAACAACCAGAACAACCAGTGGCTATGATGCACACTGAGGCAGCCAATCAGCCTGATACAGGCCCTAATCAACCCCCAACACCCTGATTGGGGGTGGAGCCGGCCAACCGCCTGCGTCCCCTCCCCGCCTCACTGGCCTGGCCCAATGGGGCCCCATCAAGGCAGGCCAGCCGGACCCCACCTGTGCACAAATTTGTGCACCGGGCCTCTAGTTTATAATAAAAAACTAGGTCTGTTCTACCAAAGAAGTGCATATTCTCATTACACGAGGCATCGTTAAGCATCTCAAGTCAGAGGAACACTAGTGCTTGGAAACCTACACAATACGTCAACAAAGAAGTTAAGGCTCCTCTGATTACTAGCTTGAATTCAAGACAATATAATTCAGATCCCCAAATATCCTATGTCAAAGTTGGATGATGTCTATAAAAGCTCTTTCTGTTGCTAAAAGATACTGTTCCAGCCCTGGCTGGCTTCGCTCAGTAGATAGAGTGTCGGCCTGCAGACTGGGGGGTCCCAGGTTTGAATCCAGTCAAGGGCACATGCCCAGGTTGTGGGCTCCATCCCCAGTGGGGGGCGTGCAGGAGGCAGCCAATCAATGATTCTCTCTCATCATTGATGTTTCTAACTCTCTCTCCCTCTCCCTTCCTCTCTGAAATTAATTAATTAAATAAATAAATAAAAGATACTCTTCCAGTCCAGTCCATGTGTCTTAACTTGGTAAGGCTTCTCTAAATTCATGTGTCAATGAAACAGCAATATGCTTTACCCTACACCACCAAAAAAACAAAGCAACAATTCAATGGCAAAAGCCACAATCACGTAGAAATGCTCTTCCCTCTTCCAGGTGCTGAGGAGGCAGAGCTGTCCCGTAAGTGGCTGAGAGAGAAGATTACCTCTAAAAGAAAAGAACTCCTACCTAGATTTGGACTGTTTGCAGGAGAGTCATTCTGGATGTAGTTCTTTGAACTTACTCTTCATTTAGATAACATAAATCTGTATCACAATTTTTCCTCCGATATTTTTACATATAAAAATAAAACTTTGTAACTTCCGTCTCCCTTCATGTAAGGGTATGTTATTACACTTCAGTGCAAGAAGGGAAAACTTACCGAGAATGACTTAAATACAAAGCTTGACGATGAATGTCTTCTGGGTCTATTTCTACAGGATTTATTACAGCTAGTTGATCAATAGACCATCTAAATTTTCCTGGAGTCTTAATAAAAGAAAGTGAGATTATGAATAAAAGCAAATTAAAATAGTTCATCAAAGTGCTAACCTATGTCAACTTCAAAAATAATGAGAATGGTTATAGTATAAAAATATCTTACACTTCATATTTACTGTATTATTTATTTTCAATTTATTTTTTCCATCACCTCATATTTCTAAATCTGATTATATCACTAAATAAATGACAAGTGGTAATCAAATCACACTATATACTGACTTGACTGTATCTCTTTTAAAATATCAAATCTTCCCTCTGGGTGATTTTTAAAATTACATAATAATAGGATTCATAGTAGAATATTAGAGGTACAGAAAATCTACAATTAACACTCATCAGTGATGTCCAAATAAAAGTAAAAATCTCTTAGTTACCTAAGGTCTTTATTTTCAATAAGAATGAACTGAAATTAAAGTCCTAACTATAGAAGTGCCTGCAAAAGCTCATAAAATAGTTGATCCATAAAATAATTATGAATGGTAACCACTGCTTCTTTCTATATCCAACTATCTAATTAAACCAATCACTTATTCATTGGTTGATTCTTGTATGTGCCCTGACGGGACTGAACCCACAACAGTGGTGTATTGGGATAATGCTGTAAACAACTGAGCTACCTAGCTAGGGCCTAAACTGTAATTCAGAATATATTTTTGACAAATTCAGGCTTAAAAACCTGAGATACCATACATTCTGGCTTTTAGGATGAAGTTGGAGTCATTCCATTATTTTTATTAAGACTAACAGATAAACTAAGGTTTAATATGATTCAATTAAAATGAGGTCCGAGTAATGAATCAATATACATTGTATAAATAAAACTTCCCTCTGCATATCTACTTCAAACTGATATGAACAAGTAGCATAAACAGCCATACAATTTGCAGTTTTCTAGATAATTTACTAGATTTGCAGATCAGACTTCAAAAGAAATTCTCCAGGATAGCCGGTTAACAGTAAAATAAGCTAAAGTGATTAAGCACTCCCTAATCCCCAGAAGAGCACGTTCCCTTCCATATCACCCTTGTGCTTAACCACTAGTCAGCACATATATTCTTTTGAAGTTGCTAATGTAGTTGTGTCTATTCCATAATACAATTTGCAAGCTATGAAATGGTTGACAAAAACCCCAAAGAATATTAGTATTTCATGGAAATTACATGAAATTCAAGTTTCACTGCCCATAAGTAAAGCTTTATTGTTTATATATTGCCTATGACCACTTTTGTGATACAAGCAAGGCACAGGTGAGTAGTTGTTACAATAACCCGATGGTCAGCAAAGCCTAAAATATTTATAGTTGTAGGAAAAAGTTTGCTGACCCCTGCATTAGAGTATAAACTCCTTTGGAATTTGTGTCTAATGACCCTGACTTGTTTGCAGTGTCATCTCTATGCCTAGCACTGGATCTGACACATAGCAGCCTTCAAATAACGTTTGCTGAATAAATGAGAGTGGCTAACTAGATGACAGAGCTTCTTCTCAAATAGGGTATCTATATTCATATATCACCAACCATAGACAGCACAACTGCAGGAAGCTACCATGTAATCTATTTAAAAAGAGAGAGAGAGGGAAATGGTAACTTTAAAAACTCCAAGCTAAGTTGTTTTTAGGTGAAACATTAGATTATAATGAACATTACAATTAAAAAAGTACGTTCTAAGTAATATATGCTCCATGGTAAATTTTCCCCTTACTTTGTAAAGAAAGATATTCTTATTTAAAATTATTTGTAGCCCTAGCCGGTTTGGCTCAGTGGATAGAGCATCAGATTGCAGACTGAAAGGTCCAGGGTTCCATTCAGGTCATGGGCACATGCCCAAGTTGCGGGCTCCATCCCCAGTGGAGAGCGTGTAGCAGATCAATGATTCTCTCTCATCATTGATGTTTCTATCTCTCTCTCCCTCTCCCTTCCTCTCTGAAATCAATCTTTATTTATAAATAAATAAATACATAAATAAAATAAATTATTTGTGAACACTAGTCAAGAACAACTTACTGGTAATTTTGTTGATTTAAAAACAGGACTGGAAACAGTTTGTTCATGGAGATTACAATAATCACCAGGACTTTCAAAAGGATTTAAAATAGGGATCCTTCCTGGAGTTTCCGGTGTTATTTGCATTTTTGGTTCTTTGCCATCTCCCATAGCACAGAGAAGAAAACTAAAAAAGAAGTCAGAAGGACATACAATAGAACTACAAAGTTCCATAGACATTCATTTTGATAATCAAAATGTATTCAACAAACAATTCTCAAAATTAACTGAAAACCTGACGCTGTTGGAGCTAGTTTATACAGTTTACCAAAAGGCATCACATACATTTTCTCAAGGGATCCTCCCAATAACCTTGAAACCCAGAGCAGTCGGGTATTAGTAATACCATTTTATGAATTAAGCTCAGAGAACTTAAATGGCATCTAAGTTAACAGTTAACCAAATGTGAAAATGAGTTTAGGTCTGCTTTCACCGAGGCAACTAAGTGTTATAAGAGGCACAAAATTCCTTCCAACTAGAGGTCTTACACCTATATTAAGAGGTCTTACACCATGGTATTAAGTCTCTAAACACGCTGAATATCTTTCGGATATCCCAGCAATTCCCCATCAAGCTGCAGTTACTACACAACAATTATTTACAGCAAAGCAAGAGACGACAGAGCTTGTGCAGGGGAGCCTTCTGGCACATCAGCCCCGTCAAAGAAGAATGACTGATGAGAGAGAGACAAGACATTAACCGCCTTTGGCTGTCTCCTCGCCCTCCTTTCGCTAAGAGCCCCAGGGCAGCAGACGAGACTGCATGACTCCAGGCAAAGAGACCTACAAAGGGAGAGAAAGAGGAATCCACTTCTTGGGAGGCGGAAGCGCAGCTGGCTTCCTCGGGTGGAGAGCGGAGGACACTCACACCTGTCACCTCCACGCCAC
>NW_006283544.1:2108052-2123260 GCF_000327345.1 Myotis davidii
GTCCTTTTCCTCGCGCGCCGCTCCCACGCACCCAGCCTTCTCCGCGTCCCGCCCGGGTTCAAGCCACCCGGTAGTAAGGACGAAAAACGCGGTTGGCGTCACCCTGCCTCTACCCTCAGATGCGGGCGCTACCGCTTCCTACCCCTGCTGGTGAGCTCGGACCGGCCACCCCGGAGCCTGCCTCCTTCTTTCTGTAAAATGAGGTTACCTCCTAGGCCTAGGACCTAGGGGTATAACGGGAATATTTAAGATAACCAGGTAAAGGTGATCGTTGAAAGATACTGTATTTTTTTTTTAGCTTTCTTTTATTTCTGTTATTTTTTTCCCTTAAAAATTTTATTAGTAACATTTGCTCAAATGATTTTTGGCATCTGTTGCTATAATCATATTTTGTTCTCTTTATTTGTTGCTGATAAATGCCCTGATTCTGTATTATTTTTGTGTATTAGAAGATGTCATCCCGCTTAGAAACGTCTTTGTCTCCATATTATTCGCTACCACCAATATGAATGTTTGATGGATGTTAAACATTGCTTTTTAAAAATATATATTTTATTGATTTTTTTTACAGAGAGGAAGGGAGAGGGATAGAGAGTCAGAAACACCGATCAGCTGCCTCCTGCACACTCCCTACTGGGGATGTGCCCGAAACCAAGGTACATGCCCTTGACCGGAATCGAACCTGGGACCCTTGAGACGCTCTAGCCACTGAGCCAAACCGGTTAGGGCTAAACATTGCTTTTTGAACTTTCCAGGAGATACTCACATCAGCCCTGTCTCTGAAAACATACCCCCATGGGATTTTCACTGAGCAGTGTCAGCCTGCAGGCCACATCTCTGGCTCCTTCCCTGTGGTCGCCACTTCCCAGGACAGCTCCTTATGGGACTTGCGATAAGACTTCTGGCTTTTCCGGCACCAGCTGCTGCTTTCCTTTTCAAAGAATTACCTATATTGTTAGAGCCTTTTCATCTCATGTTTTATTTACCAAATATCTGCCTTTCTGTTTTTCTGAAAAGTGGAATTTTGTTCTTAACACCTTATTCATCCTATTTTCCCATCCTTCTTGATGAGTCACAGCTGATTGGTTTTATTTTGTAAGTGGATTTATGTACGCAGAAACTTCATGTATCTGACATCAGAACATCTTTGCTTGGAAGCCAGTGTGTTTTGTGAACAGGTTGGAGAGAATGAGGCCTCACTTCCAGTGAATTCTCTTTTTTTAGCTATGTTTAGGTTCCTTAACAAATGGCCATAGGATCCCATTTGAATAGAATACTCGCATTTTATCTGTGGGGGAACTACTGATGTAGAAATGAGAACTGATAGTTTGTACTGGTTACATCAGGATTTTTACTGGGAGAACTTTGTGTAAAATGAAGATTATAGAAATTGGAAGAGCAAGAAAAAAATGAAAACAGATTTAAAGAGAGAAGGAGTGAATTAGAAAATACTGCTCCTCTACACAGGGTTTGTCCACAAACCAAAAGGTAAAAAGAAAGGTCCCAGGTTGGCAGTGGATCAACATTTGTTAGATGTAACAGACACTGCCAGGCCGGTGTGCCTCAGTGGTTGAGCGTGGACCTACTATCCAAGAGGTCACCAGTTCCATTCCCAGGCAGGGCACATGCCTGGGTTTCTGGCTCGATCCCCAGTGGGGGGCATGCAGGAGGCAGCCAATGGATATTTCTCTCTCATATATGTTTCTGTCTATCTTTCTCTGTTCCTCTTTCTCTAATCAATACAAATGTATTTTAATGTTTTTTTAAAAAGTGACAGATACTGTCTTGTCCATTAGAACTTTAAACTTACATAAAATCCCTGCTAACATGCCATAATTGGGTTTAAGACAATCAGTTCCAAAATATGTGAAGTTGAATTATTGTGGTCACTGTAAAACAGCATATGTTCCATATTTTCCATGCTATCTATAATGATTGAGACACAAAGGAAAGCATAGTGATACTTACACTGTAAATAATTGACCATATAATGAACTGAAAAAGTCCTAAATGCAGTCATTTTATAATCTTACCTTCTTCCGCTCACATTGTCAGAAATAAAATTAGTTTGCCCGAGAGGCTGGGCTGACTTACTCAAACATCATTATTATTTGTAATTCTGGTAATATGGGATTTCATTTGTATTTAAATCTATCCACGAGAGCCAAACTGAAGTGGTCAAAACTTTTGGAATCTGACTACCCTCCTTCAAGGAGTGATTTAATTTATTTAATCTCTCTTTATTGTTGAAAGTATTACAGATGTCCCCTCCCCCCTCTCCCCAGAAACCACTTCTCCCCTGCTCCCATCCCCTCTCCAGGCCTTCTCCGCACTATTTTCTGTCCATGGGCTATGCATATATGCATATAAATTCATTAGTAAACCTCTCCCTCCCCCCCTTTCCCTCTGAAATATGTCAGTCTGTTGCATGCTTCAATGTCTCTGTATCTTTTCTGTTATTCATTGTTTTATTTTGTTCATTGGATTCCACATATAAGTGAGATCATGTAATACTTGTCTTTCTCTGACTGGCTTATTTCACTTAGCATAATACTCTCCAAGTCCCCATGCTGTCTCAAAGGGTAAGAAATCCTTTTTTACAGCTGCATAATATTCCATTTTGTAAACACTAGACGTCTAGTGCATGGATTTGTGAACAGGTGGGGTCCCTTAGCCTGGCCTGCGCCCTCTTGCAATCTGGGACCCCTCGGGGGAATGTCGGACTGTTGGGTTTCAGCCCGATCCCTGCAGGCTGCAGGAGGTTGTAATGGTTGCTTAGGCTTTTATATATACACCAGAGGCCCAATGCATGAAATTTGTGCAAGGGGCTTGGCGGCTGTCTGGTCTAATTAGCATATTATGCTTTTATTATTATAGATAGACTAGAGGCCCAGTGCACAGATTTGTGCACATTGAAAGGAAAATATAATATGCAAGAGTGAGATAGAGTCTATTTATGAAAACAACCAAAACTAAAAATTAAAGAAATTGATGATTCACTATCGAAATTGATAACTGGGCACTGGCTGAAACTTTCTGCTCCAAGCATATAAAATTGACAGGAAATGATGTTAAAATACAATTATCATTATTGCCATTTTTAAAAAAGGAAAGAGAAGCTTTCATTGGAACTACAGTAGGGGATTGGGAATGAAACCTCACAAAGTATACTGCCCTGTTGGAGTGAAACTGAGGCCAGAAAGATGCCATCTGCTGTGGGTAGGGATTGAGAAATACATTCATGTGTCTTGTGTGTCTAGAGCCAGGATGCTTCCACAAAACCTGATGAAGAGGGTTGAGACCAGTGTGATACTACCCATCCGAGAACACATCACCAATCCAGGACATCCAAGAAAATCTATAGAAGACAAGACACAGTGCATGAAAATTCGTGCACTCAGGGGCGGTCTCCTCGGCCTGGCCTGTGCCCTTTCACAGTCTGGGACCCTTTGGAGGATGTCTGACTGATGGCTTAGGCCCGCTCTCTACAGGGAGCGGGCCTAAGCCGTTAATCAGACATCCTTAGCGCTGCCATGGAGGCAGTAGAGGCTCCTGCCACCGCTGCTGTGCTGGCCAGCCATGAGCCCTCTTCTGGCTGAATGGCACTCCCCCTGTGGAAGCGCACTGACCACCAGGGAGCAGTTCCTGCATTGAGCATCTGCCCACTGGTGGTCAGTGCACGTCATAGCAACCGGTCGTTCAATTTGCATATTACTCTTTTATTATATAGTATGAGCTTTCAGTCAAAAATCACAAAGTACCCATGGTAGAAGAAAAATATAATAACTAACTTGAAACATAGGGGGGAAAGAAAGTATTATTGAGCGCTACCATATGCCAAACACCATTCTAACTATTCTTTAAGCCTCACTTAACTATTATTATTTTCCCCATTTTACAGAATGGCAAAATAAAGGCACAGAGAGGTTACCTGGCCTACTAAGTAATGAAAGTGGGATTTCAACCCAGGTAGTGTGGCTCTGGAGAGCACACCCTTAACCACTCTTTTTGCTACTTGCTTATATTCAAAGAAGAAGAAATCTCAAAAATGGTTTACCAAAAGAATATAACCTTAAATGGATAAGAGCAGAAACAACAGAAAATAAGAACTGGTTATAAATAAGCAGTTAGCTATGAAACAAGTAATTATGGTGGAAAATTAGAAATCTTAAAAGAGTTATTAAAATAAATTAAGCAGCCCTAGCCGGTTTGGCTCAGTGGACAGAGCGTCGGTGTGCAGACTGAGGGTCCCAGGTTCAATTCCGGTCAAGGACATGTACCTTGGTTGTGGGCACATCCCTAGTAAAGGGTGTGTAGGAGGCAGCTGATCGATGTTTCTCTCTCATCGATGTTTCTAACTCTATTCCTCTCCCTTCTTCTCTGTAAAAATCAGTAAAATATATTAATAAATAGATAAAATAAATTAAGTATATAGCATGGATAACAGCCTAACTTCAACTGAAGAGCAAAGTATTCGTCATTGGAATATCAAAACTGGAGAAATGTAAGTGGGAAGGGGCTATCAGCTTGCAGCCAAGATGAAGTAACGGACTGAATTAACCCTCCTACCTGAAACAACCAAAATACCCAGGCAAAACATGCAGAATAATGATTTCATTTCACTGGACATCAGGCAGCAAAGGCAGTGACCCCAGAGAGACAGGAAACAAGTGAAATGAGCCAGATAATTTACTCAGCTTACTGCCTTCAGAGAGTTTCCAGACCACAATGTAGTGTGGTTCAGGCAGGAATCCAGATGGAACCCAGTGGACACCCTGAATTTAGCAGAAGGAGCTTAGAGTCCAGGGAGACTACAAAAGGGAGAGCTTGCAGGACAGAGTGCCTATGAGAAAAGTTGCACCCAGAGAGAATTCTGGAGGTCTGCAGAAAGCCTCCCTCAAGTATTCAGCAGAGCATTGAATAGCACATGTATGCAGGGAAAGTATCCCAAAAGCTGAGGCAAGAACCAATCAAAAGAAATAGAGGGAACAATATGCCATGCCCACACAGGGCTGAGAATAGTGCCTTTATCTACCAACTGAAATGGAAAACTTCATAATTCACAAGACTGGGTAGAGGACTCAGGTGGATCTTACCTTAGTAATGAAGAATAATTAGCCTTATATTTAAGTAGGGCTCTGGTCCTGACTAATGAATCTTAAAAGACCCAAAAGGACCAAACTTGCCAGATAACTACCTCATTACAAAAATCAGAATATAGAAATGGAAAAACAGCCATCAGCCAACAAGATAAAATTCACCATGTCTGCCATCCAATAAAAAATTAAGTATGCAAGGCAGAAAAATACAACCCATGATGAGAAAAATTCAGTTGAAACATACCCAAAATTGCCACGGATGTTAGCATTAACTGACAAAGACAAACTATGTACTCCATGTGTTCAAAAGTTAAGTAGTGGAATGGAAGACTTAACAGTTTTTAGGAGGACTTAAATTAATAGGTGATTTAATATTGTCCATTTGTCCCAAAATAATATGTAGATTTCATGCAATTCAAGTCAGTACCCAGATGGAATCTGTTTTTGGAATTGATCAATATTTTTAAGCTTATGGAGAGAATGAAAGGGCTTATGATAATAAAAGGTAACAAAAGTTTCTTTAACCTATAAGCAATATAAAGTTAATAATTAAAATTGTGGCTCTGACACAAGGTACACATGCAACAAATCCATAGGTATATGGGAATTTATGATGATGGTAACATTGTAACTGAGTGGTAAAAGGATAGATTGTTCAATAAATAGTATTGGGCAACTGACTTATTTCTGAAAGGAAAAGTTAAGAGATTCTATTTTCCATCTAAACTCTAGGGAGTTAAATATTTATGGGGGTGGGAGGAGGGGGGGAAAGTTTTCCAAGTGCTGGAAGAGAATATTAGTGAATAACTATATAATCTTTCTAAGCATAATACCAAGGGAAAATAGTACAGGAAAACAATAGATAACACATTAACCATTGACTTAAAAATTCCTAAAAAGAAAGTTTAATGTGGCCAGTGTGTTTACTTCTTGCAGTCCTCTATGATAATGTTTGTCATTTGAAAAACATACTTTTATAAACTATAATAAAATGAAGTACTATAAAAATAAAGTTAAAAGCATAAGCTTTCATTTTTTTTATTCTTAGGCTCAATAAAGATGTATACTCAGTCAAATTGGAAAACTTTTGAAATATTTTTAAAACCTTAAGTATGTATATTACTGACTGAACAGCTGCAGTTCTAGGAATTTATCCTAATAAAATAAAGTTAGTATGTACAGATGCTTACCACCATATTATTTTAATGGGGGACAACATGAGAGCTACCTAACTCTTAAAATGGAATGGTTAAGTAATGTCTGATATTTCCATAAAATGTAATGTTATGTGACTGACTCAATTGCATTGTAAAAGAATATAAAAAGTGGGAAAATGTTCAGAATAATGATGCATAAATTTTAGATGGATATTAAGTGGGTGGTGGAATAAAAAGCAATGTGTGGAGGGAGATTGTAAGTTTATTTTGAAGTTTCTAGAGCTAAGTAAGGGCAAGACAGTATTATCTATTTCCAAATATAAGGATGCCATGCTAGTTCTTTGGTATTTATAGTAATATACAAATTAAAAACAAAGTATTATGTGCATTTTTAAAAATCTAAGATTTTGGTTTTAAAATTTTTCTTTTCCAGTTCTGCTCGAGATTTCCAGAATTTTGAACACTGGCTTAGATATGGAGACTCTGTCTATTTGTGTACGGCTTTGTGAACAAGGAATTAATCCAGAAGCTTTATCAGCAGTTATTAAGGAACTTCGCAAGGCCACTGATGCACTAAAGGTAGAGATCCAGTTGTTATTTCATTCTAAATAAAGATGCTTTTGTTTAGAAAATGATTAATGATAAAGTTATGTGAAAGATCTTAAACAAGATTAAAGTAACTTCTATCCATCATCAAGAGAAATTCTGAAGAGCAAAAGCTTAGTAGCATATGTTCAGATCACAAAAGTCATACTGTGATAGACCATGTTGTTTCTTTCCTAGTAGTCTCCCTTAGAATTTTCCCTGTGTTGTGGGTAAAATTGTGTCTGCCTGAAATAACATGTGCTCAGGTCCAGTATCTGTGAATATGACCTTATTTGGATATAGTATATCTGCAGGTATAATCAAGTTAAGGTGAGATCATAATGGATTAATGACTGATTTCCTTATAAGATGTGGGCAATTTAGACCAGATACACAAAGTATCATGTGAAGGCACAGACACAGAGGTGAGAGTGCCATGTAATGACAGAAGTAGAGATTGGAGTGATGACATCTACAGGGCAAAGAAGGCCAAGGATTATTGGCAGCCATAAGAAGCAAGGAAGGATCCTTTGTTAGAGCCTTGGAGAGTGGCTGGCCCTGCTGACACCTTGATATTTGTACTTCTGTCTCCAGAACAGTGAGAGAATTAATTTCTATTGTTTTAAATTACCCAGTTTGTGGTACTTTGTTATGGCAGATTTAGAAATCTAACACAGGTTTACTGCTGGGAAGTGGAGTGCTTCTATAAGAAACACCTACCAATGTAGAAGTCGCTTGGAATTGGGTAATGAATGGAGATTGGATGTTTTAAATGCATTTAATAGAAAAAGCCTAAATTGTCTTGAAGAGACTGTTGGTAGATTGATGGACATTAAAGACAGTTATGATAAGGGCTCAGAAAGACAGGAGAGCTGTAGAGAAAGCTTTAATCATCTTAGAGAATACATGTAACATTATGAACAGAATATTGCAAGGAATATGGACATTAGGGCTTCTGGTAAAGTGTCAGAGGGAAATGAAGTGCATAGTATTAGGCACTGGAGGAAAGACTATTCTCGCTATAAAGTGAAGGAGCCCTGGCTGAATTATGTTCTACTCTTGGAAGGAAAATAAAGCTTGTTAGTGATGAACTTGGATATTACCTTCTTGTTCCTTACAGTAAAATGTAAAAGGAATGAGAAATTGGGGAGGGAACAGTAAGCAAAAAGCAATGACACTTGCTTTGAAAAATTCTGAGCCCATTCACATAGTACATTCTGGAGAGAAGGACAGGAGTGTGGTTGAGGAACCTTTTGGTGAAGAGATGAGGTGTGTTTCATAGATGCAGTCAGCCATCTCAGCACAAAACACTGCCAGCTTGGACTGAAAGGGACCTGTAAAGTACAGAATGAAGGAAGGCTGTCAGACTTCTGACATTCCATAGGCAGGAACTTGGCAAGCGAGCTCACCAGCTGTGAACATGAATTTATTCAAGAAAAGGGAAGAATGACTCAGGGGTCTCAGAGTCCAGGGAGCTGCTGAGGGCAATTGGGCTGTACTGCCAACATGGGCCCAAAGGACCACCTTTTGTCAAATTCAAATTTAGCACCTTTAGACTGCTGATATTGGGAACAGGAAAAGCGTTCCTTCTCTTGCTTAGACACACTCTGATATAAAATCTCAGGTGATTTTTATTTTCATATTTATATAGCACCAACTCACCATGCAAGAATACTGAAATTTTCAGTTAGTCCTGTTTAAAACTTCTATAAAGACAAAGTGGCTTTTCTTTAGCTTTATTTCTTTTATTTGAGGAAATAGAACTATGTAAAACACATAGCTTACCCATCTCAGATTGTTATTCTCCAATAAGTTCCAGTGATTTGGGTTGTTTGTGTTTTTTTTTAACTTTTTGGTTATTAAAAGAATTCAAAAGATAAACATTTACAGAGCAAATATTTTTCATAAAGACGATATCTATGCAACTCACTGCCAACACCCTAGAAGTCTCTTTATGTTCCCCCCATCATTGACTTCTTTTTCCTGCTTCCCCCTCCAGTAACTACTGTCCTGATTTTTATGGTAGACACTTTGAACGTGATATAAATGTAATCTTTTTTCTTTTTTAAAAAATACATTTTTATTGATTTCAGAGAGAGGAAAGAAGGGAGAGGGAGAGAAACATTGATTAGCTGCTTCCTGCATGCCCCCTACCAGGGATCGAGCCCCCACCACCTGGACATGTGCTCAAACCCAACATGGGTCAACACTCAACCACTGAGCAACACCAGCTGGGCAGTACAATCCTTTTTTTACTGGGTTCTTTTATTTAACACTAGAGGCCTGTTGCACGAAAAGATTCGTACAATAGGCCTTCCCTTCCCCTGGCTGCTGGCACCGGTTTTCCTCTAACACCCGGGACCCAGGCCTTCGCTCCTGTCGGAGCCGCCTTCACGCCCCTCGCTGCTCCAGCCGGAGCCGCCTTCAGTCTTCGCTCCTCCTCTTTGTGTCTACATATGCAAATTAACCGCCATCTTTGTTGATGGTTAATTTGCATATCGCTCTGATTAGCCAATGGTGGGCATAGCGAAGGTATGGTCAGTTTGAATCTTTGTCTATTATTAGATAGGATGTTTGTGAGGTTCATTTATGTTGTGTGTAACTAATATATTCCTTTTCACTTTAATAATGTTTCATTGTACAAATATACTAAACTTTATTTTTTTCTACTGTGAATGGATATTAGGTTGTTTCCGGGTAGAGATTTTTTTATTGTAAGGCAGTTTGTGAGTACTATAAAGGAACCAGAAGCAAGTAACCTAGCTGAAAAGAATGTTCAGCCCAGCCACTATGGCTCAGTGGTTGAGCATTGACCCATGAACCAGGAGGTCACTTGTTGATTCCCAGTCCCAGCACATGCCTGGGTTCTAGATTTGATCCCCAGTAGGGGACATGCAGGAGGCAGTCGATCAATTATTCTCTCTCATCATTGATGTTTCTCTCTGTCTCTCTCTCCCTCTCTGAAATCAATCAAAAAAATTTTAAAAAAGATCACCCAAGAGATAACCAATGATAATAGTGAGCACCATTCTAAATAGTATAATGCTACTTTAAAAATAAAAGTATTACACTTAATTTTATTGAATGAAATACCCTTCCTTAGGTTGCTTCTCTAGATTAACGTTTATCTTGTATTTACTGCTTCTATTGGGTTGGAGTTGGGATTGGTAAAGAGTTATAAGCATAAGTTTCTACCTTTTTTGTGTGGTTGCTGCTAATGAATTTTTTTATTGTACTTTTTACTTCATTTGGTATGAAAAATAGAGTAAGGAGAATCTGTCCCTGCTGCATTCTAGCTTTACCTAGAAATCCTAGTCATTCGAATTATCTTTCTCTTTCACAGACTGGTCTATTGAGGAATCGGGGTGAGGGAGAAGAGGGCAGGGCAGAGTGGGCCGTTTGAATTAACAATAGTGAGCCCTGGCCACTGTGACAAGTGGTTAGTGTCACCCTGACCACCAAAGGGTCGTGGGTTCAGTTCCTGGTCAAGGGCACATACCAGGGTTGCTTAACACTGAATTTTTGTATTGTTTCCTCAGTGCTACTATTAATGGGTAAGCAATCATTTACATATTATAATTTCAGAAATTCTAGGCAAGACCTACTTTTCTGTACCTCTACTTTGTGCCATGGTGTCTTGAATTACACTGTCATTGATGCATTCGTTTACCTTAAGCCTTGCTCTTTCTCTTGTGGCTATCCTGAACCATCACTAATATCTAAGGGTGAGTGATATATCTCTCACTGTGTAGGCAGGTGTGCAGCACAAGGACATTCGAGCAGAATTTTAGTTGAGAGAGAAACAAGGGATTAAGTTCAATGGTCCCATCCATCCTACCAAAGAAAGGAATAAACTTGCACAGAAAAGAGTTTGGAAAAGAAGGCTACTAACACTGATTTTTCCCAGGCCCAATGCTTACAAATTTTTGGAGTCTTTAATGGCCATCTGGTAACTATATGAGTGTCTAGGATGCAATTGCTGTCCATTTAAATAGAAAGTAGTTCTGCACTAACATGAATGCTACACATGGTTGATGGCTTACTTAGTTTAAATGAAAGTAGTTGTTTCATTTTTAGTGTATTATACTTGATACATTATCTGTATCTTGGAGAACTTCTAAAATTAGTATGAAAATGGAATGGGACAATACAGATTAAATTGCATTAAAGTTGAGGTGCTTTAATTTTAAAAATCCTAAAATTGTATATATTATTTCAAGTCCTTTTTGAAGTATATGATACTGAGAATGGGGTTAGGAAGATGAAAGAGTGAGTAACTAAAGGTTATGTGGCTAAAGCTAGTAGAAGAACCATTAAGGGTTCTTAGAACAAGGGACTATTTTTTTCAAACTGGGTTTTAATTATTGTGAATTTAGTAAACTCACAGAAGGGCAAGGCTAATTAAGAATAGCTAACTATGTAGAAAAACAAGGTAAGTTCTGTTTCAGATTGAGTTATCTGCTGTATTCCTAATATCTTAAGGGATTTTCATGACAGACTTCTGAAATTAGACTAAACTTAAAAGCAAGTTTTAATTAAGAAGTGGAAGTGTAAATGAATTGAAAACAGCATGCATATCTGAAATTAAACTTTTTAAAAATCAATATTTTCATATTTGTCATTAATAACTTATTTAATCCTTTATTTTTAAATATATTTCTATTTCAGAGAGGAAAAGAGAGGGAGAGAAAGATAGAAACATCAATGATGAGAGAGAATCACTGATCAGGTGCCTCCTACACGCCCCCTCCTGGAGATCAAGCCCCTTTACTGGGGATATGCTCTTGACTGGACTGAACCCAGTCCGCAGGCTGATGCTCTATCCACTAAGCCAAACTGGCTAAGGCTATCTTTAACTTTTATTTATTGATACTTAAAAAGAAACATCCATTTGTTTTTCTACCTAGGAGACTGAACCAGCAACGTTGGTGTATTTGGACATTGCTCTAACCAACTGAGCTTGCTGGCCAGAGCCTAAATTCTTATTTTTAGAAATATATATCAAGTCTTTTTATTGATGGAATTATATGGTGCCTTGGAATTTCTGCAGACTAATCATGGAAGGTGGTAATAGTTTGGTATAGGTGAAACAGGATTAGTCATGAGTTCATTATTTTCTCTTTTTTTCTCTAGCTTACAACATAACAGAACGGTCTTTTTTCATCTTAATCCTCTTTTTGCATTATAAAGAAACATGGAGAAATGGACAAACTAATAAAGACTCTGTGGATAAGGTCTTCTATAGGTTAATTTTTTTAAGTAGCAATATAATTTTACTGTATTGTTTAAATATTTTCCTACTGTTAGCCTAGCAATCAGTTTAAAAGCTAGTTCTAATGTACTACAAAAAATGAAAACCACTGCATTATCTGACAAAACTATTTTGATATATGTTGGGGAGGATTTGTTTGTTGATGACAGTGTGGTATTGACAAATTTATTTCCATGGTGTCTCTTTTTCCATGATTTTATTATAATGAATCTTACTTTCTTGTTACAGGCTGCTGAAAATATGACAAGCTGACCTTCTGGAGAATTCCTAATGAGATGTCAAACTCTGCAAGAGGATTTGAAGATCGAATTGTACTCAAGAATGTACAATGAAATTACTGCATGCAGCAGTGTAGCAACATTTTCCTTTTTAAAAGAATTATAAAACCATAGCTTTATAAATCAATGAAAAGTGGCTTACAGAGAGGACTGTCAAATGTGTTTACATCACATCTTGCTTTTTTAAACAGTGCTAATGCTTTGGCATTACAGTGTTCAGATTTATTCCTTATTTATAGATCTGATAGCTTTAATTTTCTAAGCAGTCTATCAGATGTGCACATATGGTGAGCCTGTTTGTATAGTGAAACCCATTAGTAGTAATGTAGTAGTTAGGACTTGCTGACATTTCCATTATAAAGTTTTATTTTAAATTGCTTATGCAAAATAACTGGATTTATGTTGCACTAGGCTGAAAGTTGACAGAATTTCAACCACCATATGTGAATTTTGATTTATAGTCATTATATATATCAGAATCAAAAACATTTGTTCTAATCTCTTTAACAAAGAATGTTTAATTTTTAAACAAAATTTGTCTGGCAGTGAATAGTGTGAACCAGATCAATTTTGTATTGGTTGAAAAATAAAACTTTTAGAAACTTGGATTTTAAAAGTAATGATAGTACTTAGCTTTTACTTTTTATTTGTCAATTGAATCATTTAATGAGAATATCGAGAATGTTTTTCCCTTAGTTTTACACTCTGAAAATGATGAAACATTTTCAACATGCAAAATTCTTTTTATGTTTATGACATAAAAATAAATTGAGTACTTACCTAATATATCTTGAGTGGTTATCTAATAACTCAGTAGATAGCCAGTGGATATCTAGTCACTAACAGGAACTGTCATTCAACAAATATGTTACTGTTTTCTGAAGGAATAAAGATTTCCAGTCATTAAACAAAAACTAAATAATCTAATGTTCTATAATGTCTTTTTAAGATTATTTTTACGTGTCGTTTTTACTATAGAGTTTTAACTAATCAAAATTGCCTCATAATAAATTTTGATTCTGTTTCTGTAATAGAATCTCAATGGAATATTTTTCTTAAGACTAATACAAATTCAATCTGACTTTATTTTAGAATTTGTTAGCTTCCATTTAAATGGCAGAATAAGCATTTACTCTTCGATAGCATGTTTTGTTCTTCAGACAAACTGAAGTGATTTTAGTAAGGTTTGGTAATATTTAAATGACAACCTTCTGTACTATTTTAAAAATCGAGTCTTTCAAGTATTTATACTTTTTAAATGTATGACATCTTCCCCAAGTGCACTGGAAGGTCTATTGGGAGACAAGAACTTGTGATGAGAAGTCATTTATTTGCTTACAAATACTTATTGCACGTTGTTATAAAATTAGAGAACACTTGTCAAGTTTCAAAATTTGTATATACTTTTAGGCCATTAGAGTTAATAGTTAAATTGTTTATGACTTTATAGATTAAGTTATTTATGTATGAAACAGCAGGAAAAAATATTGAGGAATTATGTTTACAGGGGACTTCTTTAGTATGTTACGTTTCTTAAATGTAAACATATATTTTTAATGCATACTTAAGTAATAATTAAAGAAACCAAAGTAATGATACAATCATAGTGTTGTGCATGTTGTCAGTGACAAAAATAAAACCATTTCGGTGGTATTGGTCGTACTTTTGATTTAATATATGCTTCCATGAATTCAACTTGTGTTTCTGTAGGTATTCTATAAATATTTAGATGCCTATTAGTTATGTATGATTGAAGACTACTTAAAGGTAGGCTGTGTAATTTAAAATATAAAATTAGGCTTGAGGTGTAAAATGAAAGACTTGCCCTGGCAGGGAAAGGATATAGCTATATTAACATTGCTCCAGGCTTGAAAACAAAGTCAGCATATCAAATATGTGTGAGATTATATTTTTCTATACTTCTAAATGGATATTATAAAATTTACATGTTTCAGACTTAAAAGTTTTCCAATAACTGAATCAAGTATCAGTTTTTAAACTTATTTAATTAAAATTAAACATTCCTCACATTAGCCATAGTTTTTATTATAAAATATACACAACATGAAATTTACCATTTTAAGTTGTATAGTCATATTAAGAACAGTTACATTATTGTGCAACCATCACTACTACCCAGAATTTTTTCATCATCCAAACAGAAACTACCCATTAAGCCAAGGGTGGGGAGCCTGTTTTTTGCCAAAGGCCATTTGGATATTTATTATAACATCATTCACGGGCCATACAAAATTATTAACTTAAAAATTAGCCTGCTATATTTGGTCAAACATTCAATTAACTCACCCCTAATGTCTTGGCAGGACCAGACCAAATGAGTTCTCTGGCCTTATTCGGGCCTTATACAGCCAAGGGCCGGATTTTTCCCACCCCTGCATAACTCCCCTTCTCCTCTCCCCCAGCCTCAGCATCTGCTTTATTTCTCTATGAATATGACTGTTAGGTACCTCATATAAGTGGAATAGAATATTTATCCTCTTATGTCCCTTATTTTACATTTCTGATTTTGTTTATTTGGGTCCTCTCTCTTTGCTTCTTGGTGAGCCTAGCTAGAAGTTCATCAATCTTGTGTATCCTTTCAAAGAACCAGCTCTTCGTTTCATTGATCTTCTGTATTGTTTTTTTGGTCTCTATGTCATTCATTTCTGCTCTGGTCTTTATTATCTCCTTCCTTCTGGATACTGTAGGATTTTCTTGTTGCTCTCTTTCTAATTCTTTGAGTTGTAGAGTTAGATGATTTATTGCCAGTTTTTCTTGTTTTTTGAGGTAGGCCTGTAGAGGTATGAACTTTCCTCT
>NW_006283544.1:2124072-2131532 GCF_000327345.1 Myotis davidii
ACATCCATGTGCCAGTGAGTTGCCTCCTGCGCGCCCCGACCAGCCATCTGGAGGCCGGAGCCCACCGCCCCTTCGATCCATGAAGGAGGCTCCACCCACTGGCCACACCAGCCGGGGTGGCGCTGAGGTTTCTGTAGGATCACGTTGGGGTTTCCCTAGGCTTTTTTTAGGGTAACCCCCTTGTTAAAAGAAGCTCCTAAGACTCACAGGCCTAGGGATCTGAGCTTGACCACATACCTACCGATGTCAGATAAGACCACGGTGGACATGAGTGGAAAACAGCAGTAACTGCCAGCAGCGGGGAAAGCGCTAAGCTCCATCGATTTGCTCAGGGTGATGTGTTTGTTGAGAAATCATTTGATAATCTAATGGGAGATCCCTAGTATGTAACTTTCTGTGTCTCTCTCTTGCAGCCTTTAAGATTCTCTCTGTCCTGAACATTTGCCATGGTAATTATGATGTGTCTTGGTGTGGGTCTTTTCAGGTTCACCTTGTTTGGGACACTCTGTGCTTGTGTGACTTCTTTCTTCCCCACCTCAGGGAAGTTTTCTGACATTATTTCTTTAAATAGGTTTTCTAACCCTTGTTCCTCTTTCTGTTGTTCTGGCACCCCTATTATTCGGATGTTGCTTCGTTTCATGTTGTCCCATAGCTCCCTTAGGCTCTCCTCCTGTCTTTTGTTTTCTCCAATTGTATTCAGTTTGGGTGTGTTTTGCTTCCCTGTCTTCTAATTCGCTAATTCGGTCCTCTGCTTCTCTTAGTCTACTGTTGAAACTTTCCATGGTGTTTTTTATTGCAGCTATATCATTCTTCATTTCTTCTTGATTCTTACATAAGTTATTGATTTTTTCATCCATTTCTTCAATATTTTTTTAAAAGAATTATGCATAAAGCTGGGTGCCCAGTGATGTGGTGAAGGCCTGGAAGGGCAGTGGGGGTTGAGGAGGTCAGTGGGGGAAAAAAAGCCCACAAAAGGGGACATTTACAATACTTTTAACAATAAAGATAAAATTTTTTAAAAACTGTGCTTGTGATCAAATGTCTGGTCTCTAGGCCAGTGGTCAGCAAACTGCAGCTCTTGTGCCACATGCGGCTCTTTGGCCCCTTGAGTGTGCCATGAAGTTTCAATTGCACTGTACATGCGCACCCGCACATGGTATTTTGTGGAAAAGCCACAGTCAAGGGGCCGCCGTTTGCTGACCACTGCTCTAGGCAAACTGCACTTCCACTCTTCCTATGTGACCACCATAAGTTTTATTTACTGTTGACGCTATAACACTTTCACACGAATATTGAGCCAAAATCTTTGAAGGCATATAAGTGACAGTTTGGATCTCTTTGTTAGGAAACTTAGGCTGGATAGTGTTTCCCAAAACTTTAAGTATTTTAATCCTAAGAAAGGGCCTTCAAAGAGATGACTGAGTTAAAATGAGGCCATTAGCGTGAGTCCCACTCCAAACTTACTACTGTACTTGTGAGAAGAGGAAACTTGGACACAGACACAGGCATCCATGCACACAAGAAAGACCATGTGAGGACACACTGAGGTGACCAGACTGTGCAAGCCAAGGAAAGAGACTTCAGAAGAAAAGCCTTCCAACACCTTGATCTTGGACTTCCAGCATGCAGAACTGAGGAAATAAGTGTTGGTTTAGCCACTCAGCCTGTAGTCCTTTGTTATGGCAACTCTAGCAAATATTTATAAAGTGCCTATTATAGAAAAACCTTTGCAATCAGTCCACAGGGAATAGTGAGCAAGAGCTAAACAAATTGGGAAGATGAAATAGGGTGGGGGTTTTTTGTGTGTGTTTGTTTTTTAAAGCTGTGATGGGCTACCTTAACCCATGTTGGTGAATAGGCACCCTATGTTTAGTTCTCAGAAACTCAGCTGAAAATAAACCACAGACCAGCCAGCCACCTGAAATCTGAAATATTTCTCTAATGCAGTAAACCTGAAATAAATATAATTTTGGTTGATGATAATTGTGAACTAATTCCTTATTTTTGAGGTACATGGCCCTGGAGTCTTGAAGACTGACACAATGAAGGTTACTATTTGTAAGTTAATAGAAGTCTTGGGGAAAGTCTGCATTACATGTGGCCGAAATGGGTGTCTCACTGCTATGGAAACCCATATAAAATAATAAAAATTGGTTGAATCATTTAGGTGCAAACAGCTTGAAGAGTCACAAATGGACAGTATCACTGAGAAATGAAGATAGTAGCCCATTGTGGAGTAGGACCTTCCAGAAGAAAAAGGGTTAATATAAAAATGCTTTGATATTCAATGGCAAGGGAATTTTTACACAAAGTCCATTAAGTGATCTGTTAGATTATTTTATATAACAAATAGAAAATGGATTTGTTTTTCTAAAGGCTTTAATCTCCAGTCATTAAAACAATGTATTTTTAAATGTAAACAGAAAATAGTTTCTGTTAAAAAAAACAAACAGGTATTTATTTTTACACAAATTGCTCTCACAACAGGGTCCTTGACTTAGAGAACAAAGGCAAGGACAGGATTTATAGGCAAGGGGAGAAAAGGTAGCCAGTCTAGAAAAAGTAAATCTTGCTTGCACATTTCTGGCAGTAAACTAATTAGCTGGTGTTCTGTCCTTGAGTAAAGGACAGTAAAGATATCAAAACAATTTTAGTTGTTATGGATTCTCCAAGAAATCAGGTGAGTCCTTCCATCAGCACCTCCACTTTGCTGAGATCAGCTTCACACCATTTTCCTTAGGAGTTTAACCTGTGATTCTTTCATAACTCAAATTATTATGTAAAATTTCACATGGAATATTAAGGTTACAACTTCTAAAGCTTCTACAAAGGAAAAGGAAAACTAGCAATTGAATGTTAAGAAAGATCCTAATGCATTGAACGGGTACAGAAGAGGAATCCACAAAAGTAGATTATTCTGGCTGAAATAAAAGCTTATGTTTGTGGGAGGGAGCTAGAAAGACTGGTTGAAATCAGATTGTGAACAACTCTGAAAAAGTGTGATCTTTTTTCCATTGGCATTAGAGCAAGGAAGAGACACAATCAAGCACTGTTATGGACATTGCTTTGCAAGAGAAGTACCGTAAGTGCAGAATGGATTGGAGCAGGGAGACTGAAAGCAGAGGCTAATTAGGAAGGCTATGACAGTAGCCCAGGCCTACATGTTCAAATCAGGGTAGATTCAGAGATATTATGAAAGAAAAAAACATGAGATTTAGTGGCAGGTTATGGGGAAAATAGACTAAGATGGGTGAGGTTTTTAACCTGGGAAACAAAGAATGATTATCAGTAAATGGGAATCAAGGAGGGAATCAAATTTTCCTGGAAACATCAGTTTTATTTTAGGAACATTGTATTGAATGTATATATTAAATACTAGATGCCTGGTGCACGAAATTCATGCACGAGGGGTCTGGGGTGTGTGTGGGGGGGTGGGGGAGTTGTCCCTCAATCTGGCCTGCATCCTCTCGCAATCCAGGACCCCTTGGGGGATGTCTGACTGCCAGTTTAGAGGTTAGGAAAAAAACTTGTGAGAGGAAAAAACACACAACAAAACAGAGGCCACTTAGCAAGGGTGGGTTCTAAGGAGCTAGGTTTAACTTTCTGCATGAAGATTTGCCAGGCCAGGAAAGAGGGGAGGAAGGAGTGAGTGTGTGTGTGTATGTGTGTGTGTGTGTGTGTGTGTGCGTGTGTGTGTTAATGTGTGTGTGAAAGAGAAAGACCCTCAAAGACTCCAGACTCTTTTGTTCTAAAGCACAAAACTTTGCTTTCCCCACATTTATCGGAGAATGCAACACAAACATCATGTACTTCAAGCAACATATATTAGGGAAGGAGAATGCAGCCTTAAAGCAAAGGGTGGGGGTGTCAGAAGTAACTCCTCTTGTCCCCCCAGCTGAAGCTCATGGGGGCCTGCCTCTGCGAATCTACATTTATCTCTTGGCAGATGGGAGGTTAGGGAGCGCAGCATTATCCTGGGAGGGAAAAGTCACGGGGACTGCACCCATGGTACTCACCCCAACTTTCATTTCCTTACCCTCTTGGGTCACTTTCCACCCCACCACTGATCCAGTTAATGGGGTTGGAGGTCTGCAGCTGGATGCCTCCAGGCGGAGAGCAGGCTGGGGGCTGGTTGGTCCAGCTCTGAGGCCCTGCATCCATGCCCCAGCCCAACCCCCCCCCTTCCTGCCTGCGGGCAGTGGCTCAGGGTGTTCCACCCCGCCTCATGCCAGACTCAATCCGACTGGGTGCGGGGAGGGATTGGATGGCTCCTCGGCTAGTGCCTTTGAATTGCGTGCTGCTGGAGAGAAAGAAAAGCCTCCCCAGAAAGAGGTTTTTCAAAAGAATTCAGGGATGGGGAGGTTGGCTGCCGGGACATTCCTCTCCCTAACTGCCTGCACTCGCCTTGGCCTGGCACCGCCCACATCCGCCGCCACCCACCCCAATTCCCCATTCCCCATCAGGTGATCAGTGCCTGGCAGCTGGTAGGAGGCCCTGATCAGATTCCCCATTCCCCATTCCCCATCAGGTGATCATGCCTGGCAGCTGGTAGGAGGCCCTGATCAGGCGATCAGGATGGTCAGTTCCCCTCATAGTGACTGGTCATTCTGGTTGTTCCGCCTTAATGGTCGCTTAGCCTTTTATATAGAGAGATCAACCTTGCCTACCCTCACAATCTCCTTACCCAACTATTTTTCCCCATAGCATTTATCACTCTAATGCAATTTGCTTAGTTATTATATTTATTGACTATCAACTGTCTCCATCTATCTGAAAAAAGCTCCACAAATACAAGGATTTTTATTGGTTTGTTCATTGATGTGTCTTAAGTATCTTGAAGAGTGTCTAAGGGAACATAGTAAGTGTTCAATGAAAATATGTTAGCTGAATGCATGGGTAGACTCAGCACCCAAGACAATATCTACCAGTTGAAAAAATAACTAACACATACTTAGAACTTGCTACATGCAAGACACTGTTTTGGATGCTTTACATATATCAAATTGCTTACAGCTACCATAGGAGATAGATAGCACCTTCCCATTGCACATAAGGAAACAGAGGCACAGAGGAGTAAAAAAATAGCTCAATCAGGAAGGTGGTACAGCCAGGATTTGAACACAGGTGAACCCACACCATAGTGCCTCTGACTATTTAACATCACCATTTCATGGGGTGAAGAAACAAAATCAGAGAAGTTACTGAAAGAGACTGGGAATCATGCCCAAAGATAATAGCTAAAACTCTGGAAGCCGATTCTGAGAATATAACAAAAGATGTAATGATAGATGCTTGTCTTTCCCAGGGTTACCCCGATTTTTCCCTAACCAGAATGCTATTGCTAATGCTGCTGAATTTTTGTGGGATATCTGCAGATCTATATTATTTCTTTTATGAAATTCAGTGTTGGGCTCATATAGACCAGGTCTAAGTATTTTAAGTTTTGGAAAATAGATGGTACATTTGATAGCCCCAGGAAGTCTATTTGTTAACAAATAATACTCTATCCATTAGAGCAGAATACTGGAGCATCTTGTAGGTTCCCAGCAGCTAGATGGGAAAGCAGGCGTGTTATATTGGAAGCAGTCCCATTATCACCTGTAGCTGTTAGCAATAAATCACCAGCTGTACACTAGGAGAGTTACATAAAAGCCTTTAAAGAGATTATTCTGATGATTACACTTTCAAGAGGTAATGTTGGGGAACTGTCTCACTTGTGAAAACTTTCAGAGATTCTACCTGCTCCTTTATGAGCAAAATGGACTTTTTATTGTAACAACTATTTCATACTTGAATTTGCTGACTGCTATACATTGAAAGGTCTAAATAAACGAATGCAAATCTTATAAAAACAATATCAAATATCAACTTCTGATTTAATTTGAATACTCAGTCTGTCAAACTAATCTAAAATAGCACCTTTCTATTTCACATCATTCAGCACAAAAGAAAACTAGAACTATCTGACTACTTTGGAAAGAAACAGAATTTCTCGTTTCCTTAATTCTAATCTGTATTTGCTAATCAAAAGATGTCTGATGCCCCACCAGGAAAAACAAGAACAACAGGAGTGGCCCAATGACTTTGAATAGCCAAATTCAAAATGTACTTTCTTCTCACCAATAGGATCAGACCTCATGTTCTCATAAACTTATATTCTCCATTTGGAAACATAGGAAAAATGTATTTAAATATAAGCATATACTGTGTTTGTATAGGGATAAAGATCAAGACCAATAAAACCAGCTTAGCTGGTGTTACTCAGTGGTTGAGCATCAACCTATGAACCAGGAGGTTATGGTTCGATTCCCAGTCAGGACCCATGCTTAGGTTATGGGTTGCATCCCCAATGGGGGACATGCAGGACATCAATGATTCTCTCTCATCATTGATGTTTCTTTCTCTCTCTCCCACTCCCTTCCTCTCTAAACTCAATTTAAAAAAGAAAAAAAATATATATTTTAAAAAGTGAAATAAAAAAAATACCAATAAAACTAAAGGGTTAATATGTAGCTAACTTTTAGTATAAAGACTTAGCTTATTAGTGAAAGGACCTCATGAGGATGAGAATGTGCTGGGAGAAGAAGTAAAGATTATGAACAATTTTTAAATCTCCATTTAAACATAAAAAGAGATCTTTCTCAGTTGCTTCCGACAAACTCAATGGGAATATCAGTGATCTTTGTTCCTGCTAAAAAACACTGGGAACTGTTATGTAAAATAGGAGCAAACAGCTGACTAAAGGAAAACTTTTTTGGAAGTCTACTGACAAGACAATTGTGGGGAGGAGGGACAGCCATGGAGAGAGAGGTTTAATTTCAGCCCTGGGTAAACAACATACTAGCTTCCACCTCTGTACCTAATAGACATGGAAAGGACTTTATCAATCAGGGCCAAGTTCAGAGAGAAAAGCGTTTTGTGTGGAACAAAGACAAAGTGCTCTGAGTTCACAAAAATAGCACTCGATACACTGAGCTGTCCTCACGTTGAAATGCTACTGCACAAGGACTTCCGGGCCCGCAGTCTCAGGAAAAACGGTGTCGGTCTGACCTTTCAGGCGGCAGCCACGAGCAGGACTTAGATAGGAAGAGAGTTGTTGTGATGGATTATTATGACTCCCTCACTGTCACTTTCATCCGTTCAGAAAGGTTTTAGAATCTATGGTGGGATTTAGCAGTAAATCTGGTTAACAAGAGGCCCCCCCTGGGAAAATAACATGTGGAAGAGAGCAGATGCGTTCTCACCTGGGATTTCTCGTCTTTTCTTCTCTCACTTTCAACATTTTGCACCAAGCTTTCTTATTTCTCTCACAAACTCAGGTCAGAACAAAGCAATCCATACTAAGATGTTACTAATAATGTGCCTCCCCTCCCTGGAGGGAAGCCGAGTCCTGAAAGTACAATTAATTTGAAGGAATGAAGCAGCACAAGGCAGTGGGGCCAGGAAAGAGCTGAGATTGA
>NW_006283544.1:2131565-2163362 GCF_000327345.1 Myotis davidii
GCTTAGCTTGCATACCCATGTCCTCGGCTTCTCATTTCAAATAATTCATTCCTCCTCCTATCACTCAGCTGTCAAATAGCATGTGCCATTTCCCACAATCTAGTCCAGTAGGTAGATTCTAGACAAATAAATGGAATCCAGTCTGCACTGCACAGGAACAAAGTACTATTGCCATAATTCTTCCAGAAAAACCAGTTGGAGATGCCTTTTCATATACTATTCGAATAATGCATCGAACAAGCTTAACATAGTGGTTAAATTATCAAGGCTATCCCTCAAAGTAAGAATACTTTTTTATAACTCTTTTCTCTCCCCCACACACAAAAGTTGTTTTATTACTATTAAATATTTCAGGTATTTATAAATATAAAGGCCAAGCGACCAGATGGATGGAACGACCGAATGACCGGTCATGAACTGCAGTGGCCAACCTATTGCACTGCACAGAAAAAAGTACAATTGCCATAATTCTTCCAGAAAAACCAGCTGGAGATGCCTTTTCATATACTATTTTAATAATGCATCGAACAAGCTTAACATAGTGGTTAAATTATCAAGGCTATCCCTCAAAGTAAGAATACTTTCTTATAACTCTTTTCTCTCCCCCACACACAAAAGTTGTTTTATTACTATTAAATATTTCAGGTATTTATAAATATAAAGGCCAAGCGACCAGATGGATGGAACGACCGAATGACCGGTCATGAACTGCAGTGGCCAACCTGCCCAATTGGGGCCCCAATTGCCCCCCTCAACCTCTTGTGACCCCTCCCCGCCACAAGCCTGGCCCCCGATCGGCCCCCACCATCCCGATTGGGGGCAGGGCTGGGGGCCAACCTCCTGCATCCCCTTCCCCCTGCCGGCCTGGCCCCAATTGGCCCCCATCGGGGCGGGCCAGCAGAACCCCACCCGTGCATGAATTCATGCACTGGGCCTCTAGTATATTCTATAACAAATAATTGTTCATCTTCACAGATAAACAAAGATTTAAAAAATGTCCTTCTCTCCTATTCAAGTTCTAATTAAAGATTATTTAATGAATCCATAACCTAATCATCTTCAAATTGAATACCTTATTCATAGTGTCTCCCAGTTTCTCACACTTTTCTCCATAAATAGATGAATGCTGACACTGACTTGTGAAAAATCACCCCCTTGTCTTTTGGGGGCCATCTCACCCTCAAGGAAATTACTGCTCTTGATCCTCGAATTCTAGCACCATTCACTATACATACCATGTAGGGAATGCTCAATAAATATTAAGTAAATGATTTAACAATCATGCATAGGTGGCAATGACATTTACATGAAGTCTTCCTGCTGTGATTATTAGTATTTGTTTATTATGTATTTATATATTTTTTGAATCGTATGTGAGCATTTATTCAATAATGCCAGCAGTATGGGAGAGCAGCTGCCCATTCCCAGCAGTCATTCACAAAAACCTGCTCTGCAACCCCCCATAAGCCAGCTGCTTATATTGGTAATGCAAAGATTACATGGGGAAGTAGGCAAAAGGAATGAGAATGGGTATAATGGTTACAGGTTACAGACAATGTGGTTGGGACTCCATTATTTGGACAACAAGGCTGTTCATCTTTCCATGTTAATGGACCGCATTCCAAGGTTGACTCCCAGATCCAAGGTTGACTCCTAGATCCTGGGGGTGTTCAACTCCCAGCCAGGTTAGAATATCCTTTCTTTAATCAGAACAAGGCAATCACAGTTAACAGAGCATGATAATATTTCTTATAACTATAGCTAGTCCCCAATAGTTTATATTTGCCCCTAATATTCCCCACTGCTATTTCTATCATCTCATAGCTATGAGATTAGTTACAGGTGAAAAATCTCATCCTGCTGGACTGCATTTACTTCTGCCTTGAAAGCCATTGGTGGGGATGGAATACAGCAAATTCAGGATCTAAAAAGAGGAAGACATTGAATACAGCAGCAAGCAATCAGACTACAAAAATAAACAGGAGAAAAATAAAAAAAAGAATTCCTGCAACCCATTCAGCTGGATAACTCAAATCCAAAATAAATAAATAAATAAATAATAATAAAAAAAATCCTTCTGGTTGTTTTACCTTGGAGATAGTTTCCCTAATTTGTTGAATGCTGTTTTCTATCAATGAGAATTCTCAGAAAAATGAAAACAACACATTCTTTTGAATTCCTCACAGTCATGGTCATGCTGCAACAGTAGATAATCTACTGCTGCTGCCGGATTCTCTAGAACTGCCTCCCTGACCTGGCTCAGCTCTTGTTTTATCTCATGTACACACCTGGAAGTGGCTCAGGGCTTTTACCGTGCTACAAGCCAGCCCAGTCACTTCTACATTAAGGGAGCCTTTACCCCTTTACCATCATAGTAAACATGGTTAAAGCAATATATTCAGCAGGTCTCCACAGGTGGAGATCATCTCCGCAGTCTAGTTCTATAGCTGTGAGAAGGTCTCTTTTGTTTTGGATGCTGTGATGTTTCTGGCACATAAAGGCGGTCAGTCGTCCTAAGGAACAAGGCCCTCTGGTGCTATTGGCATGGAGACATGAATTACCGTTACCCCACATATCAGAAACCAACCAGCCGGCAGCTTAGCCCATTGTTATCAGAGAGGGTAAAACTATCAAAACAATTCATAGTGTAGTTATTAGATACTGAAATACAATATAGAACACCCAGTAAAAGTCAGACATTCACCACGGGAGCTACTGCAGTAACCTTTAGAGAAAGCATCCCTGCATCCTATTCTTGGACAGTGGGCCCCAGTGTGTAAAGGTCCCCACATGTGACTTTCTTCCCAAAATTAATAGAATAATTCTATATATCAGCAATAGGTATTTCAACTCCTACTAGGCAGGATGTAAAGGTCAATTCTACATAGGTTCCTCCATTGCCAGCTTCAGAGCAGTTGGAGTAGGGGGAACCACTTATCAGGGTCCCACCCATTTTTCCTCCAGTTTATCGTTTGTTGATCCAGCTTTCCATGTTTTGAATAGACCTCTGCCTCCTGCTTCGAAAGATGTGGTGGATCTGGCCCATTGTCCTTGCGCTGCTCCTGTCTAACTGCCTACCACATCCCACCAAAAGGTTCTTGGCTCTGAATTCTTTCAGAGAAAAGGGACACAGGGTCTCTTCTGTAGCTGCTTCATGCTGAGTAGGGACAACATTTTCCTTCAGAGCCAAGAGATCCTTGCTCTCTGTTAGAGAGCCTGGGCAGGCAAGGAGGTGGTAATCGTGTCTAAAGATAGTATTCCCTGAGTGTGAGTAGGACTTGTCAGCTGGCGGAGACAAACTGTGTTATGAAATTTAGTATTATTGGGGCAAAAGTTAGAATAGCAAGAAT
Source organism: Myotis davidii (assembly GCF_000327345.1). Taxonomy (NCBI): domain Eukaryota; kingdom Metazoa; phylum Chordata; class Mammalia; order Chiroptera; family Vespertilionidae; genus Myotis; species Myotis davidii. Next base: position 2,134,916 of record NW_006283544.1, read on the forward strand.
TATGACAAATGGTCTGGGGGGAAGAAAAAAACACTTCAGTTCTAATAATTCCCCATTGAAACAAGAATCTTTCTTCCTGAAAATCACCCTCTTTTTATTAAAGAGCCAAATAAAGACCAATTTATTTATTGTATTAAGTCTAGTTGCAATTTGGCCTGATTGTTTGCATGAACACAGTAAGAATAACAATTGATCATACAGGCTTTTAAAAAAATCTGTTCTAGAATTTCATGATTGAGCTTTAATTAGACCCTCTAGGCAAAGAAACTGAGCCACTTAGCTGCCATCAGGTTTACCTGCAATACCTGTACACTTAGGTGAATTCCTCTTGTTCTTGGGGTTCCCAAAATGTCTTGAGGTTCCTTTCTTGCCATCTTTGAAGAAAGCAAACTCCTTTCTTTACCTGGAAAGACTGCCATGAACCATGTGACCAAACAAGGTGCCAGGATTTTCTCCAAGGGGCTCTTACTGTCTTCAAAGTAGTTTTCATTCCTTAAATGACTCTGGTGACATCCAGAGTTTGGGCATGTCCCTCTCAGACATGACATTCCAGTCAAAGTCTTGGTTAATAAGTTCACAATTGGAAACTGATCTTATTGAATTCACGGAAAGAAATGTATGGCCATGACTCACTCATTAAGAATTGTCAAATTCTTGAGGGATAAGGTAGGGAGAAAAATTTATAATTTACCAAGTTGCTTTAAAAATGCTTCCTTGTGTCTGAAAAGCAAAGATTAAAAATCAGCAACACTTTCAACAAAAGTTACAAAAACCATATAATTATTTTCAGTTCATTCAGTCCCATAATCAATTTCTATTTCTCCTGATTTTTCTTGCAAGTACTTCTATAAATCCAGATGCTCCATAGAGTTCTAATAATTTTCACCCAGTTCAAAGGGGGTGATCTGATCACTCATTCTCAGAGATATGTAATTTAAAATAAACCAGAGTCCTTTCCATGTATCTTTGGAAGATGTAACATTTTTGCAAATGCGTTATAACAAAACAGAGACTGTCTCTAAAGGACAAGAAGGTTTGGTTATAATGCAATTGACATGGAATCCTACCCTTTCTGTAAAACACAATATTCCAGAATAACAATCAGAGTTATAAATGAAAGTGTATCAGGATTTATAGACTCTAGGAGATTTTAGATCTATTTTAAGAATATGCATATATAAATAGAATATAGCTATTATTTCTTTATTTGACATAGCTTCCCATGTTTCTTAAGTATAAAAATTTTCCTTCATAAGGAGAGAAAAAAAAATCTTTGAGGCATTACAAGGCCTATTGAAATGACCTAAAGCCAATTCTAGGTCAAGAAAAAGCTTCTTAAAATTCAAACACTGGGAAGGTTGTTGAACTTATTTTACCAAGTGATTATATATTATTATGATTATGAAATGGTATTAGACTATTCATTCAAAGTGACAACAAAAGGGTATTAAACACAAACATGGGCTAGCAAAACTTCAGTTCCCGTGATTAAGAAGATGGCTTTTTTTTAAAAGTAATTATGCCACTGATTAATATAACATGATATATAAAATAATTTATAGAACTTTTGCTTCCTGGGCAAATACAGGAAAGACTTCTTCCCTTTTAACAGACAGGAAAAGGACTAAACAAATTCTGTATTAGCTTTAGATTCATTTATCTAAAAAACTTTGTTAATTAGATTACCTATAATTTTTCTTAAGATTTATCTTCACAACCCTTCCATAATTTTCACAAACCTTTCTACAACTTTCACAAACCTTCTTAACCAATCAGAACAACTCACTCAGGAGTACTGCCATTATTTTTTTTAAAAAAATATATATTTTTATTGATTTCAGAGAGGAAAGGAGAGGGATAAAGATATAGAAGCATCAATGATGAGAGAATCATTCATTGGCTGCTGCCTGCACGTCCCCTACTGGGGATCAGGCCCCAAACCTAGGCATGTACCCTGAAGAGGAATTAAACCATGACCTCCTGGTTCATGGGTCAACGTGCAACCACTGAGCAACACCGGCCAGGCTCTTAGTATCCATTTTTCAACATGATCCTGAAAATGCATGTTGTTGACTAATGCATGTGAACTCTGACATTTCTCTGCTCTTATTTTAGGTTTATGCTCCTCTTATGTCCCAATAATTTCCTGGCTCCCTGGTCAGATGACATTGCTATGACACTTTGGAGGTGTACCTTCTACAAACATATTTGGTGGAAGCAAGATATTTTTACTTCCCCCTGTTTTCCCCATGAGGCAGACTATTAGCTTTAAGAGAACAGGCATGGCGGTGTCTAGCCTGGCACCTGGAACATAGTAGATGCTCAATAAAAATGTTTACAAATGGATTGCCTAAAATACCTCTTTCTCCTCCTTTCTTGATGTCAGGGCAGTCTAGAGAGTCACATCCTATACATTCCTGGAAGAATGGAAAAGAACTAATAGTTTGGCACCTGGCTGAATGCCAGACATACATTACCTCAAGTAATTTTTACAGCAACCTTGTGAAGTAGATATTATTCTGATTTTACAGGCAAAGAAACTGCGGCCCAGAGAGGTCTATCATGAAACAAATATGTGCACATGAAATTCTTTCTTCTAGGACATCAGCTCTTTTCCAATTGCTTGCCAAATCAAACCCTACTTCAAGAACCAATCTAAGACTGTTGGAAGGACATTTTCCAAGGGTCTCTTGTGCTTCTGTTCATCTTCTGAGGAAGGGCACTCACAGCTTTTGTGCTGGGTTATTTTTGTAAGGATGCTGGTAACATAGTCTCTCCTTCTGGGAGAGGACAGACTTGTTTTCTGACCAGCATAATAAGATAAAGCCTCTCTCCAAGACAAAGATTGGTAGGTTTGCTGGCAGCCCCTTCAGAGAGTGGGTTTCCTTAGCTCAGGGTTGCTCAGCTGTGATGCAGAACCACAGTGTGTGCAGCACCCTCTGGCTGCTCTGTAGCACCCCTATGGGATTTACAGGCCAAGGAGAAACACTGTGAGCACAAAGCTGTGCTGTCCGCTGTGCTGTGAGGGCTAAAATCCCTTGCCTCTGACCCAGGAGTTTTGTATCCTCTGCCAGTGAAAATGTGGCAGACTAACTTTCCAGCTTGCCAACAGGGTAAACTCTCAGACTTTTTGCAGTTCTTGACAGAAACACTTTTCCTTTGGGAAACCTTATCCAACCACTCCAGCGTACAATGGCATCTCTAAGACCCATTTGGCAGGAAACCCACCTGCTGAGTAATATATGTGTGAATGTTTTTATGATCTCACACTTGATTATGCTCTCCTAGAGGATAGAGGCAGCCATTTATATTTCTTGATAAATATTTAACATTTTTCCTATACATAGAAATTGGCTCTCAGTTTGTTAAGCATAATTCATTAAAATGTATTGAATATCTAGGAAGTATAGGACATTATGGTCAAAATACTTAGGTAATTATTTTCCTAATTATCATATAAGCTCCTTGAAGATGGACATAGTATCTAATACTTCTTTTTTATCCATTGTAATTCTTTGTGTCTCTTAGTCTCTCATTCAAGAAATACTAGTATTTATTGAGCATCTGCTATGTGCAAGTGTTATGTTAGTTGCTGAGTAAACAAATGAATAAGAGAGATTCCCTCCCTTTAAGGAGTTCATGGAAACAGATACATATAGCACTAGGAGGAAGTCCAGTGACTGAAGAGAGTCCAGATCGTTACAGGACCATGGAGAAGGACCACCCAACAGGGCCTTCGTTGCATAAGGGTGCAGGTGGCTTTTGCACTTCTTGATATTTTCACCAACATATAGTGCTCAATAGACACTGAAAGTAAGCTGAGGTGTGGACTGATAATTCTAACTAGAAAGTTTGGTCAAATCCCTTCTCTGAGACTTATGTGTACACTCCAAAATAGCCCACCTAAGACTGCTGGCCTAGACTAAAAATGATTGCCAAGTGCCAGTTCTACTTACTTTAAAAAAATGTATACAATCAGTTTGTTGAAGTAAACAAACATGCGTTCAACACCTAGATAGCACTAAAGACTAGAAAGATGCACCAGGCATGTTCCCTGCCTTCAAGATGCTCACAATCAAGTGAAACAGACATAGAGGAACATAATCTAAAATGGGACAGAAATAGCGTAAGCATTGAATAGAAATTGCAGTTACTATTAACAAGCTGTGAGTATTCACTTTATGGGGGACCAAGGGTGCTCCTTGCATTGGAGGTGTGGTTTAAAGAGTGGAAAGCATTTCCACAGGCAGAAAGCAGAGAGGAAGGGAGCCCAGGAAAAGGCTCAAGCAACTGCACATTCTTAAAAAAAAAGAATAAACCAATAAATGAATTAATCATTACGAAGAGAGTTCAGGGAGTGGTCAGTAGAATGTTTGGAATGTAGGGCACAAAGAGAAGTGAAGGTCAGAAAGGCAGTTTCGTTCAGTGCTTTCTACAAATATTCATTAAGAACCTGCAGGGACAGCTAAGCAGGGAGGGTCTCGAATGCCTCCCTCAGGTGCTCAGGCGTTACTCATTGTGAGGAGGAGGTTCAGTGTTGGCAGCTGTGTGCAGGATGGCTCAGAGGGGTGAGAGATGGAGTCGGAGAGGGCAGTGTGGGAGCTTCTGTGACCATCCAGGGAGAGATGGGAAGGGTCTAAACCAGACGAAGATGAAAAGAGAACAAGGATACAAGACTCGTGAGGTTAGAATCCATCAGCTTGATGACTGATTCAACAAGAGATAGTTATGAGGATGAACCCAACCAAGCCTTCTATTCCAGGAGATAGACAGCATGATGCAAGCAATCATAGTGAGCATTCATTAGTAAAATACCCCAAATTGGGATGATCTCAAAGGTCTTTGTATTAATTAACTAATCTGTATCGTATCTTTTGCTTTAACTTTTCCTTTTGTCATAATTTCATACTTAGTGTCATATACTTTAAAGCAGGGGAAGCAAACACTTATGACTTCTCAGGAAATACTCTTACCAGTATTTTTTTTTCTTTTTTATATATTTTATTGATTTTTTACAGAGAGGAAGGGAAAGGGATAGAGAGTTAGAAACATCGATGAGAGAGAAACATCGATCAGCCACCCCCTGCACAGTCCCCACTGGGGATGTGCCGACAACCAAGGTACATGCCCTTGACTGGAATCGAACCCGGGACCCTTGAGTCCGCAGGCCGACGCTCTATCCACTGAGCCAAACCGGTTAGGGCACCAGTATTTTTCTTTATTTTTATATATATTTATTGGTTTCAGAGAGGAAGGAGGAGAGAGAGAGAGAGAGAGAGAGAAACATCAATGATGAGAGAGAATCATTGATCAGCTGCCTCCTGCATGACCCACACTGGGGATCTAGTCCACAACCCAGGCATGTGCTCTGACTGGGAATTGAACCATGACCTTCTGGGTCACAGATCAACACTCAACCACTGAGCCAGGCCGGCCAGACTCTTATCAGTGCTTTTCAAACTTCAGGACCATTGGTGGATCATGAAATCAATAAAAAATGTTATAAAATAATGTCAAAAATAAAACAGAATAAAGCAGAACAGAATATGAAATGTCATGGTCATCACCCAGAAAAAGGTCATTTGTGGAATGTTGCCTTCTGTTTTTCATACACGCACTGGGTTGCAGTGTGGTCAGCTACATGTCTTGGTGTGAGTTGCAGTTTAGAAAGTTTGAAAGCCACTGATTTAGATAGTGCCCAAGCCTTCTCTATGCCTAAACCTCCCTCCTCCAGTTTACAGAATTAAACTATTGATAGGACCAGAAAAGGGTGTAGGGGTTTGAGGCACCTTTCAATACTCAGACAATGAATGACAATCCAATTATGTAAAGCAATGGGTGCTAGTTTCCTGTTTGACTTCTGTGATTTTTCTAGCGATTCCAAAGCACCCTCTCATTTTTCTGTTTGTAGTCCATTGGCAACATGGAGAATACTCAGGATTACCCACATCTGGTTCACCTATACATCATACCAAAAACAGAAAGATAATACATTATTTTTTCCTGAGATTTCAAATAAGACTTTGCTAAATATTTTAAGACAAAAGAATTAAAAGTATAATTTGTAAATTCTCATAGATTTCATTTTTCCACTAGATGGCAGAAAAAGCACTTGTAATAGAAATCACATTGCCATCTATTCAATCAGTTCTGTAGACTTTTTAAATAAAGCAGGCATATCTCATTTCAGTTTGAACAGTAGAATATTATTATAAAATATCTGATTATTTTATAATCAACTTAATTATATTAAGCTTAAAATTAAAGAGAAAACTTTAAATTAGTTTGTATTTATATATATACATATATGTCCATACCTCTCAATTACTATATCCATGATGAAATCTCATCAGTCTTAGAATACTGCCATGCTTTTTTTAACACAAATTTGTTAATAAAAGGTAGTTTCAAATTATTTTTATGTTAAATATAATTCGGCATACAATTGAGATCTACTTAATCATGATGTATTATGGACAATGATAATAAAAGTAAAAAGATTGATGGTACATTCATGGTTATAAACTCAAAATATGTTTGTTTTATAAAGAAAGCATATAAACTATGTTAGCTAGGTAACTATAATATAAAAGTTAAAGATGGTATATATCTTTTCCTGTGCTAATAGTTTTAATGTGCCTTTTTAAAAATTTTTTACCATGCATTTATGTGTCACATTGCCATTTATCAACAATCATTCTTCAGGAGCACTTGTAATTAGAACAATTTACTAAGCAATTGAGAAGAGTTTCACAGACAGTTGTACCCTTGCTCCGGTTCATTTCCCATCAAAGAGAAAATTATTTTATGAGTTACAAAGAGCAAAATGGTTAATAAAGTGAGTTCTAAAAAAGGGAATGTTTTAAGAAACACAGGTATAATTGGATAATATCAAACTTCAAATAAAAACTAGTTCAAAGAAATGAAGTACTCTGTTCCTATTTCAGTCGTTGCTTTTGCTACTGTTTACCTTACAATTAATTTTCAAAAAGGTGAAGAGTGGACCATCAGCAAAAAAGGAGGGAAAAAAGGGATGGAATATTGGAGGTGATGAAAAGGAGTGCTGAAAAGTTGCAGCCCACAAACATCTTTTGAGAGCTTGTTCTGGGTCAGCACTCGGGTAGGAATGGCAACATGGTTTCTTCTTTCAAAATGAGAGTATAAAAGAGAGAGTAGGGAGATGTTAGTGAGCGAATGAGAAGTAAAAGAGTTGATGAGATTACATAATAGATGCCGTGGCGTTATTGAGTTACCGCAACTCTCTCTCCTAGTTTTTGCCGACTGCCTGTTCCCAGCAAAACAACAACAAAAAGAGCAAACTCGGGAGCACGCTGGTGATGCCCATAGTCCTCAGGAACTTGGACAGTGTCTTCTAGTGGCTGAGAGGGGCAGAGGTGAGAACCACATCTGCAATGACCCCCAGGCAACCTGCTATCTGGATCAGGTAAGTTATGCCCAGGCCTAGAGTCCCTAGCTTAGAAAACCCTGTGCTGTGCGATGAATGGCAAAGATGCCTGATCATGCTTTGAGTCAAAATGGGTAAATGACTCTGGGAAATAGCAGCTCACATGGTGCAATACATTTGTTTCTAGGACAGACAATGTTTGTCAGAGTAAGTGATCTTCCCTGGTATACTGACAGCAAGACTTTTTATGTCTGTTTCTTTATAAAGGGAAATGTGGGTTAAAAAACAAACAAACTAAAGTTTAAATAAAAGAGAACATGATTCGGGGCACTCCTTTTAAAATCAAGAAAACTTACATTAGGTTTGTAGGAGAGTTCCCTTGCAGAACCAAACTTTTATCAACTTTACTTTTAATGTTGACACTATTACTGATGTCCCACCCCTCCCTCCTTCCCTCTGGTGATCACCACACTGTGTCTGTGTCTATGGGTTAGGCACATATATATGTTCTTTGGCTAATCTCTTCACCTTCTTTCATCCAGTCCCCCGACTCCTGTGCCCTCTGACAGCTGCCAGCCTGTTCCATGTACCATGCCTCTGTTTCTATTTGGTCCTAACCCAGGCACCCTGGGTCCAGCTGCCCTCGTCAGTCACTTTTCATCTCTGGGCCCCAGTTTCTTGAATTATATAACCTCTGGGAGTTAGACTTCCAGCTCTCACATTCTCTGAATGAGATTAGATATTGCAACAGCTTACTGTTTAATGGAAACACCGAGAAGAACTCTGGTCCAAGGTCCCAAGGCCAACCTCCTCCCCGAACTTTTTGGGTCTTCAGCTCCCCGCATGCTCTCCAGTTAAAGAAAGAGAAATCTGGGCTCTCGGTAAACCTTCTTCCTTGTGTTTTGCCCTTCCTGATAGTGTCAGTGAAAACGCGTTTATAAATCTGCAGCCTGAGCCACAGAGTAACCTCTTCAGGGCTGCATGAATGGCTCTCTTGCTAACCCGGCTCTAAGGAGCCTCTGCCCCAAGATGCTGAGTGGTTTTTGTTTTCCGGCGTAAACCCAGGAAGAACGTGTAGCGGGAGCTCTCAGGGAGCACAACCCTGTGGATCTACACTCAGCACATCTCTAATGGGCTCAGCGCACTGACAGCTGTGACGAATGCCGTGGCAATTTCCCAGATAAGATTGTATCCGAGTAGGAACTACATTTCCTTCAAAGCTGCAGAGGCCATTATTATTCTTTGGAGAGGAATTCTGAGGAGGAAATAGCTGATTTAAATGCCTGCTGTCAGTTGCCAAAGAAATTGTTACAAAATACTGCTATAATGAGGTGGAAAACTGCCCATTGCTTTGAATTCCATGTTTTTTTGGGCTCCCTCCCATTCATCACCCACGATTTCCCTTTTAGCCAACCAGGTGCGTGAAGACTGTGCGCTGTAAAATCTTCCTAACTTGGTCTCAGCTTTGGGCTCTTTGGCATTTCGCATTATGGCTGCTCAACCATCTGTTGTGACCGCTTAAACTCTTACCAGGATTTCTAAGAAAACTGTGTACAGCTCAGAAATAGCAACCCACTTTGCCTACATATTAAATGTCATTCACTCAGCAAGTACTTGTTGAGTGCCCATTACTTTTCAGTACATGAGAAGGCAGCATGGCGGTAGCAGTTCTGAGCAGTTTCTAGATTCTACTCTGGATTCCACCTAGATTACTAGCTGTGTGACCTTATTGTGTGATAATTGTGTTACGTTGGTTATCTTAATCTCCAAGTCTGTATAAGGGTTTTAATAGTAATACTAACCTCATAAGGTTGAAATTAGAATGAAATGAATTAATATTTGGAAGGTGCTAAAATAATATTAATGTATAGTAAATGTTAACTAATATGTTTATTACATTTATAAAGATGATAACATTCTTACCATGAAGAATTTATAGGCATAACATGCCGTATTTTTCTGTGCATAAGACGCCCCCATGTATAAGACTTTTCCAACCCCAAATTAAGAAATCAATATTTTAAACATAATGCAGAACACATTTTTATTTAGTAATTACCACAGGTAATGTTTACATAGAAAAAAACTCACACCTGAAAAAAAAAAAAAAACAAAATTTTTTTAAAAACCCCCCCCCCCGCCTTCCAACTCAAAATTAAGAAATCAGTATTTTAAACATTTTGCTGGTTTTCCTCTTAAGGCCATCTTCCTTTTTGGCATCTTAAAGAGTTGTTCTTCCTGTTTTCTCCACTGTCTGACCATGCACTCAGTGGGAGGAGGTCCAAATTGTCTCTCTGCAGCTCTGTTTCCAGGCTCTTTTGCATAGCTGATTGCATTCAGATTAAATTTTACAGAGTAAGACACTCACTTACTGGGATTTATCTTTGTATTTTTTGACATCATTATGGGCTCAGAATGCTCTGATCCCCGTTGCATCTGTGCACTCTCCACCTCTACCTCCAATTATGGCATCAGCTGATGTCAGTAACAATAAGGCTTGTGATTGGAGGAAGCCTGTTTGACAAAGTATGGGCAGATATGTACCCTCAAGGTTCCCTCCTCAGCTGACTTCTGTGTATAAGATGCCCCTCAATTTCCAGTCTAATGATTTTAGAAAAAATAGCGTCTTATACATGGAAAAATATGGCAAATCAAAATAGAGGGTGCCCTAGAGTGACTCATAAAAACCTTGAGCAAACAAACAAACAAACAAAAAAAAGCTTGAAGCCAAAAAAATTAAAAATAAAGGCTGACAAATTTGACAATATAACAGCTTCAAACTTTTGGGCACATATAAAAGTACCATAAAATGCATAGGCAAAAAAAAAAAATACAGAGGGAAAAATACTTGGCACAGCTGTCCTAGCCAGTTTGGCTCAATGAATGAAGCATTGGCCTGTGGACTAAAGGGTCCTAGGTTCAATTCCGGTCAAGGGCACATGTCCAGGTTGCAGGCTGGGTCCTCAGTGGGGGTTGTGCAGGAGGCAGCCAATCAATGATTCTCTCTCTTCATTGATGTTGCTCTCTCTCTCTTCCTCCCTGAAATCAATAAAAATATATTTAAAAAAATACTTGGCACAACTTTGGTTGAAAAAGGATTGTCTTCTTCCCTCCCTCTTTTTCATCCATTTGCCTCTTTTAGCCCTATCTTGTATTGAGGACAATTGAGAGGCCACGGACATAGAGAAGATTGCAGAGTATTTTCCCTGAATGGGTTTGAGGCTTGAGGGCCATGCAGAAAGTGGCCTGTTGAAAATACAGATTCTTAGGCCCATTCACATATACTTAATCAGAATTTGGGGGTAACATTAAGGACTCTATATTTTTAATAAGTTGTCAACATTTTTCTTATAAACATTGAAGTTGAGACCCTATGCCTCAGCGGGGTGAAGCTTCTAGAGGCATCTGTGTTTCAGGCTTGTGGCCTCTTCCTCCATCTTCAAAGGGCATCTCCAGTCTCTGCTTCTGTCATCACATCACCTTTCCTCTGATTCTACCTTCTCCTGTCTTCCTTTCATGGGGGAATTGCGATTATATTGGGCATACCTGCATAATACAGGGTAATCCTCCATCCAACGTCCTTAACTTGTTTGCAGCTACAAAGCTTTTGTAGTCATGTAAGATAGGATGTTTATAGGTTCTAGGGCAGTGGTTCTCAACCTTGGCTGCACATTAGAATCACCTGGGAATCTTTTTAAAATCCTGATTTCTGGGCCTCATCCTCTGGAAATTCTGTTTCTTTGTTACTAATGTTGTGGCCCCAACCCATAACAAAGAAACAGAATTTCCAGAGGATGAGGCCCAGAAACCAGGATTTTAAAAAGATTCCCAGGTGATTCTAATGTGCAGCCAAGGTTGAGAAGCACTGTTCTAGGGATAAAGACAAGGAAACCTTATTCTGTCTCCCTCAGTGGCTCAGGTAAGTAGCTTCTGCTGTGAGGGACACTGTCAATGCTCTGTGCCCTAGATCTCCCTCTCATCTTCTCAGAGGACACCTGAAATGTCAGTCATGGCATGTCAGTCAAACATATAGACTGAGAGGGTGCTGCTGCAAATACATGCACTAAATACTGGTGAAAATTATTTTTTTTGATAAAAATAACATGAAAAGAAGTTCTATTTTTCTTCCCACGTACCATTTGATTATTTAGAGCATCTCCTGAAATACATAGTCATAGGACTTTGGTGATCAATGAATGTGATGGTTAATTTTACTTGTCAACTGGGCCAGGTTATGGTACCCAGTTATTTGGTCAATCACTAATAAAGATACTGCTATGAAAGTATTTTTTATACATGATACATATTTGAATCAGTAGATTTTGAATAAGGCAATTTACCCTCCATAATGTATATGCATCTTGTCCAATCAGTTGAAGTCCACAAGAGAAAAGACTGAGATTCCCTGAAGAGGAAAGAATTCTACCTCTAGACAGCCTTTGAACTCAAGATTCCAAAATCAACTCCTGCCAGAATTTCCAGCCTGCTAGCCTGCCTTGAGGATTTCAGACTTCCAAACCCCCTCAATTGTGTGATCCAATTCCTTAAGTATCTCTCTCCTCTCTCTCTCTCTCTCTCTCTCTCTCTCTCTCTCTCTCTCTCTCTCTCTCAAAGATAGATATAGGTAAAGATATATATGTATACACACACACACACACACACACACACACACACACACGCATTGTATTGGTGGTGTTTCTCTGGAGAACTCTGATTAACACAAGGAGTTAGAGGAGCACTTTTAACCTATGGGAAAGAATGATTTGAAGCATTATAATAAATCCTAGGTTCAAAGTAATATTAATAAATTTAGAATCATAAAGTAGAATAAAATCTAGGCTCACTTATACTTGTTCTAAAGTAGTTCTATCTTTTATCAAATGAACCTGAAATATTGATTTGGCAGAAAGAATTGTTAAAGGGGCCTCAATTCTTGCAAAAACTAGCTAGAAGGTTTTGGGAGTGAAAAAGATATCAGAGATTTTCTAATTTATCTCTCATAATGTTATTATACAACCAGTTGATAACAATGTTGTAAACACCATATTTCCTTTCATATAATTGCTTTACAATAATTAGTTAATTGAAACTCTGAAAGCTTGATATTAAGAAAAGAGAACCTGTAGCTCAGTGGCTACTGGAACTGGATTAGACACTCACAGTGACATCACATTGTTTTAGGAAAATAGCAAGAATGACATTTGAAATTATGGGAGGAGTACAAACAGGTATAATAGAATTGCTTGGATTGAGATTTTTGCCAAAAGACAAGCGCTAATAATTTTGCCATAAAAAATGCCAAGGATGCTCTTAAGTAAAAATCACTATTGTGAATTTCTGGGGACTCCATCCCATGAGGGAGTGATATTGCTATAAAAAAAAACATTTATATTTGAGCATTTGTTAAATACTAACTCATAACTGATTTTCTGGATCTTTACAACCAGTGAAAATATGGGCCGAAGTGTTCTCTAATCCTTTAAAATGAAAGATGAGAAAAGGATGTGTAAAACAGACTCTTCAGAAGTTTTCTAGAGCAGTTTGCTTTCTTTGGACCAGCACATTTATTGATTCTATTTTCTCTGAGGTGTCCAGAGGTGAGAGCTGGGGCAGGAGGATAAAAGAGGGGGCGTGGGTATGGGAATGAACAGATAGAAGAAAGTGGCTTTAGTCACATAGATTATTTCCTCCTTTGGGAACTTCTGAGGCTCATATCTTCTCTATTCATTGTCTTGGCTTCCCTTTCTTCTGCCCTTTTAAACCCTGTAGCCTATAATCTTCAGACTTTGGAGTTTTACATCTTATGTTCAGTTTCCTATTCTGCTATTTCACAGCCAGGCAGTATTGAGTAAGAAGTGAGTGCTCCAGTGGTAGTACCCTCTATACATGGATTTGAATCCCAGCTCTACAGCTTACCATCTATATTATCTCAGTATTAAGTGCACAACAAATGTCTTAGTCAACTGGGGCTGGTATAACAAAATTCTCCCAGTTCTGGAGGCTGGAAAGTCCATGATCAAGGTGCCAATGAAAGCCCTTTTCCGGGTTTGCAGATGGATGCCTTCTTATTGTGACCTCCCATGGCAGAGAGAGAGGGAGTGTAAAGGCCTTTTCTCTGTATCCCTTCTTATAAGGCCACTAACTCCATATACATGAGGGCTTCACCCTCATGACCTAATTACCTCCCCAAGACCCCGCTACCAAATAGCATCTCATTGGGGTTTAGATTTCAACATATACATTTTTTTTGGCGGGGGCACAAATATTCTGTTCATAGCTACAAACTGGCCCTAAATGTAGTGGCAAAAAACAACAATAACTGATTCTCTTGCTCTCAGGTCTGCAAGTCAGTGGCTCAGTTAGGTTATGGGCTGCAGCTCCAGGTTTAACTCAGGTTTACACAATGTGTGCTGCTGCTCTCAGGATTAATGTCTTCCTAGGGCAGGGGTTCTGTCATGTGTACTTCATTCTGTGGCCCAGGCTAAAAGGCAGCATCCATCTGGAGCATGCGTTCTCATGGCAGACGACCAGAATGCAGGAGACAACCTAAACCCATGAAGCACACTTGACTTCCGCTCATATCCTGTCTGTTAGCATCCCATGGACCCAGCAAGATGTATGGCCAAGTCCAATATTAAAAATTCAGGTAAGTCTACTCTGTTCAGAGTGGGAAGGGGCGAGAGTATTTTCTGAACAATAATCTAAACACCTTACCTGCACTTGAATAAACAGCTTACTCTCAATCAGTCCCAGTGTTCTTGTGTCTTATATTGAGATGATAATAATAGCAGCTACCTGTAGGGTTAACAAAAATCAAATATGGTCTATAAAGAAAATGGCACAGTTTCTAGAATATAAAGAACAGTCAACAAATGTTATCTCTTATAACATTATTATTAATTTCCTTTGCACGTGTGTAGAGGAGTAAGAAACTGAAAAAAGCAAGTTGGTGAGGACTAGAGAAGAAATTAAGGCTTGACATCAAAGGCAGGAAGATTAATTTGAATTATAAATTCATTAAAATGGTATAGGAAGAGGAATAGTTTGTATCTTATTGGATAATCTACTGTTATGGTCACCCATATTATTATTAGTCATTGGACATTTGCTCCTACTGTTATGCTATGTGTAAAAAATGTATGCATTCATGGCTATATAAAAGATGGACAAAATGTAGTGAAAACCCAATGTCTTGCTTATTAGGCAATTTGGCAAACATGATAAAACTATATACTTGAAAAAGTACACAACAAGGGAAAATGTCAGTAATTAAAACAAAGGTAGGCACATAATAAATATGTTTAAATAAGCAGTAATTTCTAGGAAGCATCTGTGGTTTGCAGAAATCCTATATTTTAAATACTTTTTTAATCTTTGAGAGATGATTTGGTTATTTTAATAGAATTGTATTGCTTTATAAAATTTTAAAGGAAGACTGGAGGCTCTCAATTTAAGATTATAACTGCACTCACTGGATTGCTGCAGAACTGATTGGGTTATTCCTAACACACTGAGTTAGATCACCCCACAGTTGACATGGTTGATCACTGCACAGCTTCATGATGGAGGCAACAAAGTATTTTGGGTTCACTCTAGTTTGGCTGATGTGATTGCTATATGTAGATATGGCCTTACTCTTGACATTTAATCTTCTGATTCTCCAGTTGTTACTTCCTTACATTTGATAAAACTGAGTTTAAAAGCTAAGAATTTCTTAGTTCTATTGAGCTAGAAAATTATCTCTTTGAGTGACATTTAACTTCTCAGCTTTGAAATCCTTAATTGGAATATGATGTATTTGCTTGAAATTGTCTAATTCTGAGACCAACTCCTCCCATTAATATGCTGAATGACCTAAAATTATTTTAACAGCAACAACAGCAGTAACTTGCATATTTCCATAAGCAGCCTTTACAGATGGCCCACCTAGCAGGTGAGAAGAGGATTTACCCAGAGTGTCCCGTTTTCTCCCTGTAATTGGGCTCGTTCCTTATTCCCAATTCACACTTATCTAATGTGTCAGTAGAGGACAGGCCTGCCCTCTGTATAAGTGAACTTGGAGTATATACCTTTTGGGGTTCTCATTCCTCTATTTGATGGATACTTATTCATCTGCCTAGTGTTATGCTTGTACTCCTTAAAGACACAGAAGGGAGAGCTTACTGTATCTGGATGTCAGCTCTTTCCCAGTTAGGGATTTTGCTTGGACACTTCTGACTTCTTGCTCTGGTCACCTGCCTAGATAGCACAGAAATCACAATGTTCTCATCATTCCACTTCTTTACAGCCTGGATCAGATCTGGCTCTTATCAGTCAGTTTCTTGCATGCATTTTCCTCCGGATCTCATCTTCTATTGCAGGGACAGGGTCTATGTGCACTCAGATCCAAGTCAAAACAAAACAAAGAGAACAGAAAGGACTGAAAAATTGTCTTCCCACTTCCTTGAAATCCTTGCTTTTGTTTATTCATTCATTTAACCAATATTTATTGAGTACCTCCAACGTGAAAGTCATGACATTGGCACTACAAAGATGAGCAGGACACTTTCTCTATTCACGAGGAGCTCACAGATTAATAAAGACTAACAAACAAGTTCTTTCGATTCAGTGTACACTTGCTGTAATGGAGGTAAACAATGCCTAGTTTAGGGAGATCAGGGAAGTTGTTTTCTGAAACCAGAGATTTCTCATTAAGTCTTAAAGCCCAATTTGGCCAGGTACATGCGGTTTGCTTGGAAAAAAGAGTTCAGGCAGAGGAAACCGCATGTGCAAAAGTTCAGATGCCTTTTTACTTCCATGATGCATTGTATGTTTTTCTGGTCTGTCAAGGCTCCTTCCTGAAAAAGGCTGAAGAGAAACGGAGAAGGCTGTGTCACCAACAGCTATTGTGCTCAGAACCCCTCAGCGTGTGATCTAAGGAAGGAGGGTACTGAACCCAGAAGCTCGATGGACTCTTCTTCCTTTTCCTTCCATTCAGATCACTGTTTCAAGACTTGCTGCCTTCAGAGAGAAAATGCTCTTCCTATTGTTATTCATGCAGATCGACCTTTTAACCAGAATGGAAGTGTGGGCCTTTTGTTACTTAATTTTTCTCACTTTTGAAAACTATAATGCTGGCACACAGTTTAGTAAATCACATCTAAAAATCATCACATATGCTACTATACTTGGAAAATGGGATCATTCCTTTCAACTGACATACCTGGAATCTTGGGCCTTGAGCCTTCCTTCCGCCAGCATCAGAGGGAAGAGTCCTACCGTTCCTTGTTGGAGTCATGTTGACCCTCACCACCCCCTGCCCCTTCACATCTCCCTCAGAACCCCTTAGTGTTCTCTGTTGCAGCTAGAAACACCCACAATTCCTACAACATGTTGTAACTTGTCCCCCAGAACTGAGAAGGGCTCAGAGAGTGCAGGGGTTGGAAGGACTGCCAGCACTATACCAATCACATCATGGGTGAAAGGCACATTTGTGTACTTCCCTGAATTCCTATCCTCCACTGGCAGTACTGTTTCTTTGAGGCAATGCATTCTGGTTTGTAAACACATTTTTGGAAACCTGCATTGTTTTCAAGTTCAATCTGCTTAACCTTCTTCATAAGTTAGATACAAAGAATAGCTATACTGATAATGTCTGATAACTATTGAGGGACTACCACTTGTACGGTATTAGTCTGAGTTTTGTGTGTGTTAAATCATTTAATCCTTACATAAACTTTATGAGGATGTATATTGTTATAATCACTGCCATGTTATGAATGAGAAAACTGATACAGAGAGGTATAATAACTTCCCTAAGGTAAATGGCTGGGCTGGGATTTCAACTCAGGCAACCTGGGGGTCAGAATCTCTGCTCTTAAGCACCACACTGAACCACCTCTCCCAAAAATCCATCACAGGTGATTTTAAAGAGTAGTATTTGATGAAATATTATAAAAACACCAAACAATAAAAGAAACCTGCAGTACAAAAAGGGAGGGTTAGATATTAAATATTTATAAATTCCAAAAAATTATAACTTCTATTTGTGTGTTAGTATAGTCCTGATAATAATAACTAATAATATAAATTTCTGGCTGTAGTTAAAATGATTAAAAAATCTCTCCTGATTTGATTTATGCATATATATCATTCATTACTTACTAGATGTTCATTCATCTCAATTTGCCCTGGAATAATGGAAACTGCTTACTAAAAATATTATCAATGTAACTATTTTGGAGCTACACAAAATATTTGCATAAGATATATTCCAATTGGTGTAAAATTTTAAAAAGCCCTGTATAAGTAGAGAAGACTATTGCCCATCACTTGCTTTTTGTTTTTTATTATTTTTAAAATATATTTTTATTGATTTCAGAGAGGAAAGGAGAGAGAGAGAGAGAGATAGAAACTTCAATGATAAGAGAGAATCATTGATTGGCTGCCTTCTGCATGCTCCACACTGGGGATCAAGCCCTCAACTGGGCCCTGACCGGGAATTGAACCATGTTTTCCTGGCTCATGGGTTGACGCTCAACCACTGAGCCATGCCAGCTGGGCACTTTTTGTGTTTTAAATATGTACTATGATATGTGTAACTGTGCTTGTTTCTTCATCTGTAAAATGGAACAAATAATGACCACCACATTGTGAGGGTCAGTGTGAGCATGGAAGTGGTTTATAAATGCCATAAGGCATTATAAGATGCTGGATACTCTTTTTAAAATATATATATATTTTCTTGATTTTTTACAGAGAGGACGGGAGAGGGATAGAGAGCCAGAAACATCAATGAAAGAGAAACATCAATCAGCTGCCTCTTGCACACCCTCCACCGGGAATGTGCCTGCAACCAAGTCACATGCCTCTGACCGGAACCAGATCTGGGACCCTTCAGTCCGCAGGCCGATGCTCTATCCACTGAGCCAAACTTGTCAGGACGATGCTGGCTACTCCTACTCAAAGGCTTGAAAAATAGTTTTTGGTTTTGATATTTGAAAATAATCCTCCCTCACACACAATTAACATGAAAACACATTCACAATTTTCAATATCTGACAATGTCTGAACCTTTTTTGTTAGTTGACTTCCACATGTACGCAGCAGAGACACACTTAAGTTACTCTGGATTTTAGTCTTTTGTGACAAAGATATATGGAGAGGGACAAAAAATAATCCCATGGATATTGAAAAGTCAGGCAGACCCAGAAGTGGTCCTAATTATTCAGCTGCTGCCCTGGTGACTCCATGACTCATCTACCTGGTAGTTGTTTCCTGGGCAATCAGTTCCACTGGGGCTCACTACTTTGGTGGGGCAGTGACTCTGTCTTTTGCAGCAACTAATTACCTGACTGGCTCTTTTCTCTAGCTTATGGTTTCTTATGCAGATTGGATACTGCCTTAGACTTCTTTTTAAAAAATATTTTTATTGATTTCAGAGACGAAGGGAGGGGGAGGGAGTAAGAGAGAGATAGAAACATCAATGATGAGAGGGAATCACTGGGGATTGAGCTGGCAATCCAGGCATGAGCCCTGACTGGGAGTCCAGTTGTGACCTTCTGGTTTATAGGTTGATGCTCTACCACTGAGCCACATTGGCCAGGCTGTCTTAGACTTCTGCTTGCTGTCTTTTCTTTGTGTTTCTCTGCACTTTCTTGTTCTCAAACACCAGGAATGGCCTAAGTGGTGAGCTGGTTGGGCAGCTGCCTGGAGGCACCAATCTTTGAGGGTTACTACTACATCTCTTGAATAAATCATAAGAGTGGTATCAGTTAATTCAGGTTTTCACAAGAGATTTCTTATATAACTAGTGAAATGTTTGGCTCTGATCTCTCTGAAGAAGATACTGGCACTTGTGTGGAAATTGACAACTATGCTCCTCTCCAGTGCTGACCTAGCTCTGTTGTCTGTTTTTGCAGCACAAGTGGCAGGTTGTAAGGTGCAACTACAGGCTGAGCCACCAGTTCTGAAGACAACTCAGTGAGTCATCAAAAGTTGGTACATCCAATTCTGATAAACTCTCATGAAGCGGTTGAAATTCTGGTGTCAAATAAAGATGGCATATTACCATTTACCAGAAAGTAATTTTTTAAAAATCATAAATTTGAAAACTTTTACAACCTCCAGAAAATTGGTTCAAAACTTTGCAAAGAAAAACTAAAGAACAATGGACAAACAGAAAATAGCTGACATGAAGCCCTATGAAATAAGAAAAGGCAGAAATTAACTGTCATGTTTTACATTAATTCTGGTTTTAAAAATTTACTACACTTTTTTTTTTACATTATAAAAATTGGAGTTAGTCATTGCAAAAAATTTCAAGCAATACAGAAAGGTAAATGTAAAAACTCAATCTCTCTGTAGCAGCCTCCAAGATGGCCCCCCAATGATGCCACCTGGTATTTAGGTCTGTGTGTAGATCCCTACCTTTGAGTGTGGGCTCTATTCTAATGAATAGTCTATGGCAGAAGTGCTGGTATGTCACCATGAGATTAGGTTATAAAAAAACGGTGGCTTCCATCTTGTTTGGGAACATTCTAGATCTCTCTAGGGTATGCTCTCTCATGCTTGGTAGCTGTGTATCTCAGGGCTTAGGCCCAATGCAAAGAAGTTCCAGCTATCCTTCTGTAGAGCCCACTTGGGGAGAGAGGTGTTAGAAGATGAGGGGCCATGGGGAGAAGAGCTGAGGCAGCTCTGAGGAAGAGTGAGCTTGCAAGCAGTCTTTCTGAATCTAACCACCAGTGAGTCCTCCTCAAGTTGAGCCCTTAGGTGATTCAGCCAATAGCTTGGTTGCTCCCTGTGAGAAACTCTGAGTTAGAATCATATGCTGGTTGCTGTCTGATTTCTGATCTATAGAAACTGTGAGATAATAAATGTTTTTAGCGGCAGTGCTTTGGCATACCGTAATTGCTTGCCAGTACATTGGCAGCAATAGTTAACAATGTACTCTCTAATTTCAATCCCCAGAGGTAATCAGTATTAACAACCAGGTGCTTATAATCCTACCATTTTGTCTATTCATATGTCATAACTAAATATATATGTGTGTATGTAAACACATATTTTTTCTCACAAAAATAGGACCATATGATACATATTGTTAAGTAAGTTATGTTTAGTCATGGGATGAACCATGGTCATCTCTCCATGTCCATATATATATATATATATAAGTTGATTACAATTTTTTCTACATTTGTTTTCTTATGTATACTTCTGTTTGTTTTTCTTTGTCTTGTCAAATGTTGCTATTCTCAACATCTAACATAGTTTCATTAAATATTCACAAATTTCACCCCCTTATGAAACTATTACATACTTAGAGAAAAAAAAGAAGAAATTAAGCAAAAGCAAAACTGAGACACTATGGAAAATCATTAATCCCACTCCCACCAGTATGACTTTCTTTTGTAAAATCTTCTTTGAAACTATATCAGGATATGCTCTCATTATATTCTTATTTGGGACAGAATTTACTTAAGGAGTGTTTTAGAATTTCCTACTTATTGAGCATTTACGTAAATTTTGTTACTAATTTCTAACATTACTATATTTTTACCAGGTAAGATGTATATAAAATTTTGTCTGATTCTATGACTTTACAGAGATTTACTTCATTGTCTAATTCATGAAAAATTTTTGTGAAGTGCAGGGAGAAGTGGAAAAGTTTTTTTTTTTGAGTAAAAATATTGATGTTTACATAATAACTCATTGTATCATTTAAATTCTATATAATTTTTGTTTTTATATTTTAGAAGGATTTGAATGTATAAGAAATGAAAGAGTATCTTTGATAACATAAATATTAACATCCTATGTAATAGCAAATGCCGAACATAACTTCTTCCTAATTATATTTTAGGCAGAAGTATATACTTTGAAAATACAGTTTGTGAATGAAACCCAATACATTTTTAATTATATAGATTTCAAGACTCTGAAATCTACAAATTTAAGAATTTTTTATGCTGCTGCCAAAGATTTCTAAATGAGAATGTTTCTAACCTAATTAAAATAGAAGCCCACATAACTTAAGTCAAAATGCACCATTTGTTATATCTATACACAATCCTAATTGTTCTCTGTTGGTTTTCTTACATGTCGCTGCACTTAGCATGTCCTGTATACTTAGCGGGTTAAAGGAAGAAGTAAATCTGTAAGCATTGGACTAATGAGGTTATTGGTAGTGGACTGTTCTAAAAGGACGGTTGACTTTGCTTTTCTGTACTTTTTTCCTCCCACCACTAAATATCTCAAGTGGAATTGGATTTAAAGTGTTTTTTTTTTTCTTTTTAAATTTTTAATTGTACGAGTACTATTTCTGTTTCTGAAAATGAGTTTCTTGCAGGTAGCATACAGATGGGTCTTGGTTTTTCTTTCAATCTGACAATTTCCTTCATTGGGGCGATGAGTCCATTTACATTTATTTAATTTTTTAATTAGTGCTGCTGGGTTCACCTTGGCAGCTTTGCTCTTTTCTCTCTGTCTGTCCCATCTGCTCTTTGTATCATTTTTATTCCTTTTCTCCTTTTTATTAATCAGTTTTTATATGATTCATTTTATCTCCATGCTAATTAAGCATATCTCTTTTTTTTATTTTTGCTGTGGGAGATCAAGAATTTCCAAGATATATCTTTAACTTATTATAATCTGCCTTCAAACTGTATTATACTGTTTCACATAGAATAAGAACTTTACAACCATACACTTCCATTTTCCTGCTCTAATCATTTTTTGCTATTATTTCACACTTTTGTGCTTTAAAATGTTAGTGGATGTTCCTGAAGAGTGAATCTCTATGAAAGGCTATCACCTTTCATGATAAATTAAAATGAAAAACTAAATTGTGAAGATGCATTATTAGGAACCACATTTATTTCAAAATGGGCATTATTTTATAGTTTTGGAAATTGTATAAGTCAAAATTAAAGTAAAGATAGAAACTGATGAATTTTTAAAGGTTAGTATTATCTGAATGCTTATCTTTGCTAACTACCATGACACTGAAGTTTATTAACTGTTTTTTTTTAAAAATCTGAATTAGACCATCTGTATTCTAACACACACACACACACACACACACACACACACACACACAATCTGTATCAATTAAATACAATAAAGTTGAAAGGAGATATATAATAGTTGACTTAGAGTCTTAAATAAAAAGGAAACCACCAATCTGGACAATGATTTAAAACTGAAGCTATGTAGACCTTGTAATGGAAACAGCATTAAAACTCAATTTGCTTTTATTGGATTTCTTCCCAGTTTTATTTTGTTTGAGAGGAAATAACATTTTTCTTAATCCTAACAAAACCATTTTTTTACTAACAAAGATAATTATAAATAAATGTTAGAACAGTTTGTTGATTTAAAAATATAATTGGATAGGAAACATGTGGATTCCTACAATGCTTACTTTGTATCTCAGATACAGTCAGATCCTTAAAACGTTCTTGCTAATGAACCTCTTCAAGAGTTCATATATTTTTTTATAAGTTGAAATATATCACGATGTTTTAGCTTATAAAAAGAATTTCAGCTTAGTTCTATTGTATTAAACTTTTATTTCAAATTTTGATTTGTTTATTGAAGTTGGAAAATAAAAGCCCTTTTGTTTGTCTCCCCAAATAAAAACTGCGTTTGTAAATTATGGAAACAACTTAATCTCCTGGGTTTTTCTTCCTAAAATATCTCATTTGGAAATAATAAAAGAAAAATTAGAAATTAAAACAAATTTTAAAACCCTCTTTGCACAGAGAAACAGAACAAAAGAACCCAAACTACCTCATCATTCAGTCAACGTTCCAAGTTAAATTAAATATGTTATATGAAAAAGAATGCAGAACTGTACCTAGAAAATGAGGGAAATGATACCAAAAAGTTTAAAGATAAAGTAATATGGAAACTGTGCTGTTGATTTTGTTTCTGAGTGTTGTAAATAAGGAGTTATGCAACTCTGTTTTTCTAGTCCTCTCCCCTTTCCTCTGATCTTTGAAGTGTGTCACTCTTTCATTTTGCCATTCAACAGTCTGACATGCAAAAGCTTTGTTCAGACAGTTTAATTTAATCACTGCCACTGGTTCAACAAGATGATAAAATCCTCTATGCTGTACAACAGCCAACATCCAGCTCACTGTTATCTGATACTGTTTGAAGCTTCTCTCATGAATGCATGCTGATAACACAAGAACTCCAAACATGTCATAAACAATATATTAATGCCCCAGTTGGAATTCCATTAGAATAAGAACTATATGAAGTTTAGGCCATTCAAGTGGGCCAAGGTAATAAAATGTAATTTGGACTAATCTTCCCAAAGAATGTCCTGCGTTTGAAGCTGACAGTCTCCTATCACAGGCAAAAGTAATTGCTTGTTGACTGCACTGCAGACTTTTGAATCATGGCCTTTGTACTCCAAGCACCTTCCAGGTGTCTCAGCTAAAAGACAATCTGTCTCTTTGTTTGAATGGAAAGACATTGAAACTATAAATAATAAAACAAGCCATGGGTATTTTAATGAATATTGCTCATCTAGGTTGGAATTTGTGGAAATCTGAGGCAGGAGTAGTTTAAAGTCAGAACACAACAGAACACTTATTCTTTGAAGTGTTAGTTTCAATGATCATGTCTTTAAATTTTACTAATTTAAAAAATATATGAAAATGCTATAAATATATATAAGAGGCTTATTCAATTTAAAAAATGCAAAAATATTGGAGGAAAGTTGAAATTATAGTTTTGCAATTTAATAAAGTATCTATGAAGTATTTTTATTCTTTTAGTATTACTGACCTGATTAAATTGAATGCTACTTATTCAAGAAACTATTGAGAAAACAAAAACTTTGCACATGGTCACTGCACAGTAATTTACAATGTTAGATCACATGTACGGTGCTTCAATGTCCAGCCACTGTTCAAAGTGTTTTATTTTTTCCAACTCTTTAAACCCCACCACAACCTATCTATTTTACAGATGAGGCAAAAAGAGGCTGAGTAATTCACTCAAGATCCTAGAACTATTGGTGGAAATTGGATTTAAACCCAGGCAGTCTGTTCCAGAGTCTGTGCTCTAAACAATTACACTGCTATTTACTCCGGAAGGACCATGTTTATGACGGCATAAAAAAACCTTTAAAATTTTATTTTGTTGAACACTGAAAGTTGGAGATGGCTGATCCAACTATTGTAAGAGTGATCTAATATGAAAATATAATCAGGTTAATTCCACATGTAAATCTAATACATGGTTCCCCATTTGTCCACACTCTTTAGCTGGGCATGGAAGGACTTTCTACAACTTGAAGTTCACCTTCTTCATTTCTAGTGGAGAAATACCAGCTAGCAATAGGCATCATAGATAAATAAATTATAGCTTGAAAGAAGGTGATAAGTATTATGGGGAAAAGGTGAGAGCAAGGTAAGGGGAACTGAGAATGTGAAGTGGTAGTTTGCTTGGAAAGGTGAAATACCATGGGATGGGTGACCTGTGAGTAAGACTTGAAGAAGGTGATGGAATTAGTAACTCAGAGATCTGGAAGAAGAGAGTTCCAGTAGAAGAAACAACTGGTGCAAAGACCCTGATATGAACATTTGCCTGTTCTGTTCTGGGAAGAGCAAGGAGGCCAGTGCAACTGGAGAGCAGTGGGTAGGATGAAGGAATCAGAGAGATAATGATGCTGGGTAAAGGAGAGAGAGAGAGGTTGAGGGGCTAAATGGTGAAGGCCTTTTAACCATATTAAGACTAGCTTTTACTCTGAATGAGATGGGAGATCATTGTACTAGTAGAGGACAACCATGATCTGACTTACTTTGAAACAATAATGATGAACACTTTGTTAAGAATGAACTGTAGAGGGTGGCAAAGTTAGAAGCAGCAAGACTAGCTAGAAATCCATTGCACGTGAGAGATGACAGTAGTGTGGAAGAGCAGAGGTGGGTGAAAAGTTGACAGTTTGTGGATATATTTTGAAGGCAGAGACAACAGCCTTTTCTGGTGGGTTGGATAGAGTATGAGAGAAAGAGAGGAGTCAGGAATGAGTCTTGAGTTTTCTCTTCTGAGCGACTGGAAAGATGGACTGACTTGGGAAGAGCCACTGGTGCAGCAGATTTGGAGTGAAGAACTGGAGTTCATTTGGGGGTATGTTAATTTAGCATATTCTGAAATATTCTTTCCAGTTTTTGTTGTCTTGAAAGCTTCTATTTGTCTTTTAAGAACCATTTCAGGCTTTCCTTGATCATCCCTCTCTTTCCTGAGTGTAGTAATTGTTATCTTATGAACTCAGTAACATTCTATGTAAATCTCTATTAAGGCCCTTTTACCTTTTTTAGACTTGATGGACATTGCGTCTAGACTGTGATGCCTTGATCCTGTATTTCCAGTAGCCAGCACTATTCCAGGCATATAGTTTAGGGGCTCAATTAGTGTTTATAGAATAAATGAATGAATGAAGTCACTGTATGTCCAAATAGTAATCTTACAATTTGTGAAAATCAGCGACTGTAAATAAAACTAGGGCTCTGATTTAAGTGAGGAAAGTTGAACAAGATGCAGTCTTTTCCTAAGAATTCCCAGATAGATGATTGGTTGTAAGGCCATTCTTATAGTTTTGTGGATCCGTAAGAGATTCTAACAATGTTCAAGATAAGGGATTTGCTCATTGTTATCTGGAAAATCTCATAATTTTCCCACACCCTTTAGCTCTACTTCCTGTTACCTCCTGTTTTATGTAATGTTCCCCAAATAGAAATATTAAACTCCTAACCTCTCTGTATCAGAAAGTGACCTTATTTGGAAATGGGATCTTTACAGAGGTAATCAAGTTAAAATGACATCATTAGGGTGGGCTTATCTAATATGACTGGTGGCCTTATACAATGAAGAAATTTGGTCACAGAAAGAGGCATTGCATAGAAGATGATGTGAAGAGGCACAATATCACTGTATGACATGAATAATGCATCTGCAAGCTGAGGAATGCCAAGGATTGTGGGTAAACACCAAAAGATAGAATAGGTAAGGAAGGACTCCCCTACAGCCATCAGAGAGAGCATGACCCTGCCAACATCTTAAATTTGAACTTCTAGCTTCCAGAATTATGAGACAATAAATTTCTGTTTTTTAAGCTACCTAGTTTTTGATACTCTGTTGTAGCAATCCTAGAAAACAAATATACCGTCACTTCTTACCAGTGGCAGATAAATTTCCCATATGTATTTTTTCCTACAATATAGCATATGTTTAGGCACAGGTTCTCTTGTCTCTGACTGTTTTAAGTTCAAATACTGACTAGGACTTAATTGTGACCTTGAGCAATTTACTTAACCCATCTGAGCCTGAATTTCCTCTGTTATAAAATGGGAATAATAATAACATCTACCTTCATAATACCTTAAGGCATTATTTTGAGAATTTAATGAAACAGTGCACATCAAGTATTTGGAGTGTGCTTGGTATATATTTCACACACATTAAAGTTTAGGCTGCTAAGGTTCCTAACTGCAAAACAAGACTGTAAAATTCACCTGGGATGTAGGATCAATAATGGGAGTGCCTCAGCCACAACACTGTTTGAAAGTAAGATGTTGGGAACACAGATTCCATTAAAAGACTGGACTCAATAGTTTATGATGAAAATATTTTTTTACTTATTTGTATTTTTCTTTGCCTAGAAGATTCCAGTAAAACAAAATGGGGTTACACTTTCTTTTAAATAAAAACTATATTAAGGTATGATTAACATACAAAAAAACTACATATATTTAAAGTGCACTATTTAAAACGTTTTAACCCATGAAATGATCACCACAATCAAGATGGACATGTCAATCATGCCCAAATATTTCTTCATCACTCTTTGTAATCCCTCCTCACACTTTCCCTCCCAACTTCCCCACTGTCCCCACCCCTTTCCAGGCAATCACTGATCTGCCTTCGGTTGCTACAACTTAGCTTGCATTTTCTGAAGTTTTATATAAATGGAATTGTACAGCATGTACTAATTTTTGTGTTGGCATTTTTTACCATAATTATTTTGAGATTCATCCATGTTGTTCTGTGTATCAGTATTTTTTGTCGCTGGTTAGTATTCCATTATGGGGTTGTTTTAAGTTTCGACTATTACAAATAAAGCTACTTTGAAGACTCATGTATGAGTTTTTGTGTGGACATATGCTTTTTATTTATCATGGGTAAATATCTAGAAACAGAATGTCTGGATCATATGCCAGGTATTCTATTTAACATTTTAAGAAACTGCCAACCTGTCTTCTAATGTGGCTGCACCATTTCACACTCCTATTAGCAGTGGCTGCAAGTTCTGGTCACTCCATATTCCTGTCAATGCTTGGTATGGTCAGTTCTAAAAATTTTAGCCATTCGAATAGGTATATATGGTATCTCATTGTGGTTTTAGCTTGCATTTCCCTAATGCATAATAATGTTTATCATATTTTCATGTGCTTATTTGCAATTAATATACCTTCTCTGGTGAAGTGCCTATTCAAAACTTTTGCCCATTAAAAAGTGTTTGTTTTTTTTTAAATATATTTTAATCCTCACCTGAGGATATGTTTTTTAGAGAGCATGGAAGGGAGAGAGGTAGGACTTGTGAGAGAGAAACATTGATGTGAGAGAGACATATTGATTGGTTGCCTTCTGTTCACACCTGGACCAAGGCTGGGGAGCAAGCCTTCAACCGAGGTATACACCTTTGACTGGGAATCGAACCTGAGACCCTTCAGTCTGTGGGTCAACACACTCTAACCACTTAACAAAACCAGCCAGCGCTAAATTATTGTTTTAAGAGTTCTCTATATATTATAGATACAAATCCTTTATCGAATATATACTTTGCATATATTTTCTCCAGATCTATGATTTGTCCAATTTCTTTTTTTAAATTAAATCTTTATTGTTCAGATTATTACATTTGTTCCTCTTTTTTCCCCCCATAACTCCCCTCCTCCCAGTTCCCGCCCCACCCTCCTCCCTCACTCCCTACCCACTGTCCTCATCCATAGGTGCATGATTTTTGTGCAGTCTCTTCCTGCATCT
>NW_006283544.1:2164619-2200734 GCF_000327345.1 Myotis davidii
TTCAGCACTGCGCCTCCTCTGAGTCTGGGTATGATATTCTCTTTCCTCCTAGTTGTAGAATTTCCACTCAGCCAGCCTTCCTGTGGTTCTGGATGATGTCCGTTCCGTCCTTTTGTTGTATCTCTGAAGTGGTTTTTCTAGGCAGCAATCTCTGGCGTTAACCTATGCCGCCGTCTTGGTTTCTCTTGTCCAATTTCTTAATAATGTCTTTCAAAGAGCAGATTTAAATTTTGATGAAGTTCAATTTATCAATTTTTTAAAAAAATAAATCATGTTTTTGGTGTCTTATCTATGAAAGTTTTTGCCTAACTTAAAAGAATAAAGTCTTTTTTTCCTAAATTTTCTTTTGGAAGTTTTAGTTTGCACAAAAATATATGATCCAGTTTGAGTAACTTTTTTTATGATGATAAAAAGTTTACTAATTGGGACAACTAATTTACTAATTAAAATTATCCCCTTTGTCTGTAAGACCAAGTAGAGTGAGAAAGGGCAAGAACTTTCTTTTATTTTAGGTCTTACTGTTGTATAAATAAGCCAATCTTAAGAATTTTTTTCAACAATTAATCTTGCACTTAAGTTACCATTCTGTTTAACATTTCAGTTCTGTACACATCATGACCAAACTCACATGGTGGTCAAACAGCATTTTCTCCAGAGAAGGCCTACCTCAGAGAAATTTTCATGGCCCAAGGCAGTCCTGGGCTGTACATTTTTGGGTTTAAAGTGGTACCTTAACTGTTACTGTAATGCTCCTACCATGATCTAAATGGATTACTAATGCTTGAAAGAATTCAAGTGCCTTTCCAAGTGTTTGAATGATGGCTAGGAAATAACCAGAAAGAATCAGACTCAGATTTATTTTCTTAAGATATGTTTTTTGTATTTTCTTCTACAAAATTCATTACTGCAAATTATGTTGGTGTACAGAATAGACCTAAATCTTTAATTCAGTGCCTTCTAATAATGAATGAATGGCAAAAATTGGATTAGATGGAAAATAGTTCTTACTTGCTTTGTATTTCTCCTTGAGTCTAAGACTTCACTTGACTATCTCACTATTGAGTTATTCTTTTCCCTAAATGGTGTCCCTTGAGTATGAGGAAACAGCTTTCGTGTTACCAATTTGAGAAATTTTGAGTAAATAGAATTAGTAGTGTTACATATAAAGTCATTATAATGGCACTGTTTTGCATATTTTTCACTTCCTTAGGCTTTATTGGCAACATCGTTATTCTATTTTATCTTAGTGAATAAAACAAGCTACCTAATAATATATGTAATTTCAGTCTGATGAAATTCATAACATATATCAACAGTTATAAAAACACTTTTCAGGAAAGAATTCCAAGCCATTGGTTCTTTTACTTTCTCTCTTAGGAAAGTACTGCCCCCCCCCCCCCCCCCGCAAAAAAGCAGGCACAATTGTTTTATAAATATGCCTACTATGCACCAAGTTCTTGCTTCCACATTTAACAAAATTTATCCATCCATTAAGTCATAGACAAGTAAACAAAAATGAATTGTCATCTGTGTTATTTTATTAGTGTCATATGAAATTATGGCATATTATTGACTTCTTCAAGAATATTTTACTTGAGAAGGCATAGTTTAACATGCACAAATCAAGATCAATATTAGATATGCATTAATTTTTTTAAAAAAATGCTACAAGGCAATTTTCTCTACAAATCCCCTGTTGATATTTATATTTCTACAAAAAGTTATTATTGTGGCCAAATGATAGTTTAACTAAGTTTTAATTATAAAAAATGGATTGTTATTTGCTTTGCTACTTTGTATCCCAGATGTACTTACTGACCATTTAATTTACTTTCTCACCCTTTCCAAAAATAAGTCTGGAGAGTTTGAAACATTTCTACTGACTCAGTTTATTTTAATATTATAATGTTTTTTCATTAGGGATCCCTAATAGTTTAGCAGTTGTTACTTTTTACCTTCAGTGGACATGTGAGATTCATGAATACATTCTAAAATCTGGTCAATTTTATATAATAAGAACAGTCATTGCTAGTTCTTAGGGTCTTTAAATAATTTGCAGAGGATTATATTTTAAATATAGAGATCCTAAATTACCAAATCATATTTTAGGTTTAATGATCCCATGCAACTCAATGTTCAATTAATTAATTGGTTCCTATGTCTCAGATATCAAGTGCTCTAATGATAGTAGGTGCTCATGATATTGCTCATGCTGTTAATGATGAAAATATGAGAATACGTTAAGTCAAGCTAACATATACATACTTTAATATTATTTTGTGTGTCTCATCTGGCTCAAGTAACCATTTTAATACCCTGGCTGGGTGGCTCAGCTGGTTGGAGTATTGTCCCGTGCACCAGAAGGTTGCGTGTTTGATTCCATTTCGGGACACATATCTAGGTAGGGGTTGGATTCCCTGGTTGGAGTGTGTGTGGGAGGCAGCCTATCAGTGTTTCTCTCTCACATTGATGTTTCTCTCTCTCTTTCTTCTCTCTTTAAAGTCATTGAACATATCCTTGGGTGGGAATACAAAAAAAAGTAACCCTTTTTAAAAGGGCTCTTCTTTATTCTCAGCTTTATCTCAAATGTATTCCTTCTGCTTGGATAATTTTTAAAAAATCTATTTTCTCTTTTATTCAATCTCTGTCACTTTAAAGTATCTGAATCTTATTTAAAGGTCTCTCATTTTTCTAATTATAGACACATTCTTTCTCTAATTAGATGATGAATACCCCAAAGGCACAGACCTTGCCTTTTTATTTGTATTTAAAAAACTCCAATTTAGTGAGGTATGATTGACATACAAAAAGCTGTACATATTTAATCTATACAACTTGAATTTGGAGATAAGTATACACTATCACATAAGTAAAACCATCCACATGATCAATGCCATAAACATACCTATCACCTCCAAAAGTTTCTTCCTGATCTCTATTTTTATGATAAAAACACTTAATATAATACCTATCCTTTAAGTAAATGTTTTAAGTATACAATATAGTATTATTAACCATAGGCCTATGGTGTATAGTAGATCTCTAGGACTTACTCACCTTCATAACTAGAACTTGTACCCTTTGACCAATACTTCCCAGTTCTTCCAACCCAACCTAGGCCTGCCCAAACTCTCAACCCTTGGTAACCACCATTCTAATCTCCACTGCTATGAGTTTGATGTGTTCAGATGACTCATGTAAGTGTGATCATGTAGTATTTGTCCTTTGTCTAACTATTTCATTTAGCATGATGTCTTCCAGATTCATCTAAGTTGTTGCAAATAACAGAATCTCTTTGTTTTTTTTTAAGACTGAATAACATTTCATTACATGTAGATACCATAGTTTCTTTATCCACACAGATTTGTCCATGGACATTTAGGTTGCTTCCGTATCTTGGCTATCCTATCTAATAATAGACAAAGATGGTAATTGACTGTACTTTTGCTATGCCTCCATGGGCTAATCAGCATGATATGCAAATTAGCCACCAACAAAAGATGGCTGCTAATTTGCATACTGCAGGCAGGGCAGGACAGCACGTCACCATCCTGGCCCTGTGTGCAGCCCCGCCCCCAGCCGGACCCCGTGTCCTGCCTAATACTCACCCTGCCTAAGCCCTGCCCCCATCCGGGACCCCCGTGTGCTGCTTAAGCCCCGCCCCCAGCCGGGACACCATGGCGATTAGAGAGCAGGAAAGTGCTGCCCACAGGGAGCACCTAGCAGGGTCTGACCCCAGGTGCCCTGGCGATCCAGCAATTGGTGAGCAGGAAAGTGCGGCCTATAGGCAGCACTCAGCAAGGCCTGCTGCTGGGTCGCCATGGCGATCCAAGAGCAGGAAAGGGCAGCCTGCAGGCAGCCCCCAGGTGCGCCTGCTCCTGGGTCGCTACAGCGATCCCAGAGCAGGAAAGGGTGGTCTGCAGGCAGCACCCCACCGTGGCCATGCAGTGGAGGCCAGGAGCCTGAGAGATCAACAGAGAGGGGCTCCTGTTTCAAGCCTCCACAGTGTGGCTGGGGTCAGGCCCCCAGTAGACACACACACACGCACACACACACACACACACACACACAGGGGACGCCTGCTCTGAGACTCTGCTGCCAGACTGTGGCCGTTAGTAGGACATCCACTGAGGGCTCCCGGACTGAGGGGCAGGCTGGGCTGAGGGAACCCCACTCCCCAGTGCACGAATTTTGTGCACCAGGCCTCTAGTTGTGAATAATGCTGTAATGAATATGGAGATGCTTATGTTATACGTCATCAATATCCTGATTTCAATTCCTTAGGATATATATCTAGAAGTGGGATTGCTGAACAATGTGGTGGTTCTATTTTTAATTTTTTTGAGGAACTTTCATACTGTTTTCCATAGTGGTTGCACCAATTTATATTTCCAACAATAGTGTATAAAGATCCCAGTTTCTACATATCCTAACCAACATTTGCTTTTTTTCCCTTCAAATAATAGCCATTCTAACAGGTGTGAGGTGATATATCATTTTGATTTTGATTTGCATTTCTTGATGATTAGTGATATTGAGAACCTTTTTATGTTTCTATTGGCCATTTGTAAGTATTCTTTGGAGAAATGTTTATTCAGGTCAGTGGGGACCCTGTCTAGAGTGCACCAGATGTTCAAGGCCACTCTGAGCATGGGAATCCTAATCAGGGTGTTCAAGGTTACTTTGCTATATGCAGGTGCAAGAAGCAAGGATACAGCTATCTTACTGTATATACACTGTGCAAGCATGTCCTTCTACAACCCAAAAGACTGAGTTTACTATTTGGCAAGAAACCTCTTTTGTCTAAGTATTAAAGTATGTTACTGACCAGCAGGGAGCCAGCTCAGAGGCAGCTGTTCAGGGAGGCTGTAGTTCTAAGGATAGCTCCTGTATAGCTCCTCGGTAGGAAAGATGTATTGTTAACCAGCCGGTGTGCAGCTGTTTGTTTATAGAACTGCTTTGTCTAATAGCTCCTGTCATAGCAATGGCTACTTGGGCTACAGCGAAGACTCTCTTATACACTCTTTTAACTTCTTATGGATTCTCCATCGAATACCCGGTGTCCCAGGAGGTCCAGTCCCTGGCAAGGGAACTAAGACCCTACAAGGTCTTTTACCCATTTTTAAATCAGGTTATGTAGTTCACTGAGTATATTACACTTTGCTAAGGCATCACAGGGATATGCAATTAGGATCAAATGCAATATGTGAAAACCTCTTATCTCCCTTCTAATGTTCTCATAGCCTAAATATAGGTTGTTTTTATTCTTCTCATTCTTGTTATTTTGTTTGAAAGTATAGGCATCAACATGTAAAACATAATCTTCTTTAAAATACTCTATGATAAGATGACTTTGAGTCAGAAAACAGTTTTCATTAAATTATTTAATCTCAAGATAACTCAGTATCCATATTTATCAAATGGTAATAATAGTAATATCAACTTCATAGGGTTGGTGTGAAGAATACATGAGCTACTTCATATAAAATGTGAAAACAGAGATTATAACTTATAATGTGTTTAATATTTTTAAACTATATTATTATTGTTTTCTCAGTTGACTATTTTATCCTTAGGATGCAAGAGAAAAAGGAAAGATTGGAAATGTCATGTTTTTTTAAAAAAATTTAGAAACAGATATGCCTTTATTTTAGAAAACTTCTCTTTTTTCAATATTCCTTATAGTTTATTTTATACAATTATATACAGCTTAGCACATAGTAACTGTATATAACCTCATCATATGTTAATTCCTGATTTTTTTCATTCTTTATTGTTTAAAGTATTACATATGTCTCCTTTTCCCCCCCTTTACCCCTCCCTGACCACTTCCATCCTCCCAGCACATGCCCTCCCCCTCTAGTGTCTGTGTCCATTGGTTATGCTTATATGCATGCATACAAGTCCTTTGGTTGATCTCTTAACCCCCTACTCCCCTGCCTTCCCTCTGAGGTTTGATGGTCTGTTCAATACTTCTCTGTCTCTGGGTCTATTTTTGTTCATCAGTTTATGTTGTTCATTATATTCCACAAATGAGTGAGATCATGTGATATTTATCTTTCTCTGACTGGCTTATTTTGCTTAGCTTAATGCTCTTCGTGTCCCTGAAATGTCACCTTTTAAGATTAAGTTTGGAAACAAAATGTATAGAAGAAAATATCACTTTATCTCTCACTTTAGAGCTTTGACTTTCATATATATATGGTCCAAGGTTCGATTCCGGTCAAGGGCATGTACCTTCGTTGCAGGCACACACCCAGTAGGGAGTGTGCAGGAGGCAGCTGATCGATGTTTCTCTCTCATCGATGTTTCTAACTCTTTATCCCTCTCCCTTCTTCTCTGTAAAAAATCAATAAAGTACATATTAAAAAAAAGAAACAGAATATGAATGGGATTGCATAACTCAAAAATTGAATCTTTTATTATAAAGTTACTAAGAAGGGACAAAATACCCTTCATTAAAAATAAAAAGTTACTAATTTTGGGGACCAACTTTTTAATAATGATAAATGTGAATGCCAAAACCTAAATCATTCAGTCAGTCATTCAAAAACATTTGTTGAACATTTACTATATGCTAGGCACTTAGCTAGGTGCTGGAGATGGAAAATAAGAGTAAAGTTGGTTCTCAAGCAGCTCTTTGGGGGAGAGAGAGAGAGAGAGAGAGAGAGAGAGAGAGAGAGAGAGAGACTAATTAACAGTTTCAACTGTTAGGGCACAGTGTGCAGGGAGCAGTGAGTGCTGAGGGAGTCATTCGCATAGGGGAGTGATGCTAGGCCTAACAGGTGAAAAGCAAGCAGAATAAAATGGACAAATTAAATGAGAAAGGCTCTTTCAAGATGAGGGAATAACATGCTAAACATATGTTTGCAAAGTATAGCTATGTTATTTGGTATATAGGGGAAACAAGAAAAGAAGCCAGGGATTAAGGCAGTGTGCAGGGCCAAGGAATTTTTAACTTGAATGGGGATCAAGAAGCATAGTGGGTAAGTATACAAATCTGGAATACAGCTGTTCAACTGTGATAAGTTCTTATGCTGGTTCTATCATTGAAAAGCTGTGTAGAAACTTGGGCTAGCTACTTCACCCAAGCCTTAGTTTCCTCATCTGCAAAAGGAACATTGATAATGGTAGCTGCTTCATAGGCTTTTGTGAGAATTGAATGGAACAATTGATGCAGAAAGTGCTTAAATGCCTGACAAAAAGGCAGTTCTTAATACATACTATTTGTTGTCATTATTGCAGGTAGATTTGCAGAGTTCAGGCAGCAGATATGAGTTGTTCTGCCAGGTTTGCACCAGGAAGTGCTTTATCATAGGAGTTTGCGCTGGCAGAGAAGGGAAGGAGAGGTGGGCCATCAAGTCAGAGGGAACAACAGGCATTATACAGTGAAGTGTGCAAGTTTGGGTTGTTGAAGAAAAGATGAGGAGTTTTCTGTGGTGAGCACAAGGCGGGTGTTGTAGGAGATGAAATGGAAAGAGAAACTGCGGAATGCTTTTAAGCAGGTGAATGGCCTGTACAGTTTTGAGCTTTAGAAAGTAACCTAGTTGGCATTTGGGAGGATTAACGTGTAGGGTAGTGAGGGGCAGAAGTCTGAAGGTAGGGAGACTAATTAGACTTAAGGTTGAGAAATTGTCTGGCTAAGCAGAAACTGTGGGAACGATGAATTTTTATTTATCTTTTTGGACACTGCTAAGACATTTTTCTGCTCTGGTTTGCCTCACCAGATTCATGGAAATTATGATGCCTCCCTTTTTAGCACTGCTGTACCAACTTCTGTGACTACACCCAATCTCATTGTGTTCAAATAATTTGTCTTCATATCAGTCTCATCCACAAAAAGTAAGCAACTATCTCATTTATTTATGTATCCTTGTGCTTAGAATGGTAGTAGATATTAGAGGAACAGTAGAACTCAGAGAGGTGGCTGGCAGGCTAAATCAATGTGTGGACTGATTTGAGGTGGTGAGGGACCAAGGGGGTGGGGGGGTAAGGGTGGCTCTGCGTTATCCAGCATTATATAAGACAAAATACTGTCAAAAAAGGCTAGGCTGCAGTAACAAAGGAATCCTGAAATATTAGTGACTGGAACACAACAAGGTTTATTTCTTCCTCTTGTAAATTCCAAGGCAGGTCAGGTGATGCACCAGAGCAGCTCCTGTCCAGGCAGTGACTCAGGGATCCAGGGTTTTTACACGTGGTGGCTCTGCCATATCAACTGAGGTTTCTAAAGTAGCTGTTGAGAAGGACAGGTTGGAGATCTCATACCTGCATCTGTTACTTCCAAGTGAAGTAACATGTCTCATATCCATCGTATTCGTAATTTTAAAGTCCAGTGGCACAGAAAGCCGGAGACATATAAAAATGTCCTGAAAAGAATGTATGTAATACTGAAATATTAAAACACGGTTTTTAAAAAATATTGCTGGTTTGGAAACAGTTTGTTTCTCAAAAGGTTAGATTTGTTTTCTGTTTCTTAGTTTACTCATTCTTCTTCCTAAATTAGCAATGTTTGCTGGTTCCAAAAATATCTTAAGTATTTTTTATTTTATGTATTTTTATCTTTAAATTTTACTGATTTCAGAGAGGAAGCAAAAGGGAGAGAGAGATAGAAACATCAATGAAGAGAATCATTGATTGGCTGCCTCCTGTAGGCCCCCAACTGGGGATTGCAGAAACCTGAGCATGTGCCCCGACTGGGAATTGAACTGTGACCTCCTGGTTTATAGATCAATGCTCAACCTCTGAGCCATGCTGGCCAGGTAAAATGTCTTAAATATTGACTATACTTGTAAAGGTGTTTCTTTCCCTCCCTCTGTCTTGCTCAGATTTCTATCCATGTACCTCTGAAGCTTCTCTCCCTTTGGACAGATATCTCATGCTTTTTTGAGTGTTAGGCAGAATTTTTGCTCATTAGCTCTTGGCTTTAGTGGACTAAGTATTTTGTATTTTGTATTCATCTCTAGGGTAATATATAGGCAAGTAATATTCAAAGATTAGATAGTATAAAAATTATTTTGCAATTTAGTAAAAGTTTATTAATTTAGAATACATAAGAGAAAAGCAAAACTTTCTAAATGAATGGTTTTAACACAGACTATTCTAGCTGAAATGCAGTTTTAATATCTTACAACCACCATATATACAATAAACTTAGCTTCAAATGGATAATACATAAATCAAGGAAGTTAAAGAAAAAATTATAACCTGCAATATGTCTTTAATGCACTATATAGTAATGCATCAAAATATGTCTTCCAATAATTTCTGAAGTACACTAAAATTATTGAAAAAAATTGTGAGACTTGTTTTAAAACATGCAGTGCTGAGATGTATAGAGAAATAAATTATTTAATAAATTAGAACCATATGTTTCATATTAGAAACATCACAAATTATAAGGAAGTAGACATTTTTACTATACTTTGGTTACATCCAGCATATTAAGTTATGACTCATGTTGAGAAATCCCATGTCTAATCCCTTTCATATTAAAATAATTTTGAAATAAGAAATATATTTTTTTAAATTAAAACAAACAGATGAATCATGAGTATCATATATGGCACAGATATTTTATTTCAGCCTTTTAGAGTGTATCATTGATGATTTCTAATGCAGCTAACGTATGTGTGGAATAGTTATTCAACACCATACATTTTTTTATTCTTTTCTATAAGTTCAAGTATTTTTTTAAGTGATTTCACAGTATAATTTCCACAGATAGAAACTGAAACTTTGATTCCTCTAGGAAATGAACCAATAAGAACAGAGTCTACACATACAAAATAATGTGTAATGTTGAGGAAGTACTTAAGATAATTTAAGTTGAGCATATTACTCTGAAGTCTAATGTAAATTACCCAGATTGCCTTCTTATAATTTACCTAATTTATCACTTATTGCTCTACTCTCCTCTTCATATAAACCACCACTGTGGCTTTTGAAACATATTAAAATTAATGTAAGCCATATGAAATTGAAGGTTTCAATAGTTTTAACTTACAAAAATGGCAACTTCGTCTGGTAATTTCAAATACTAGAAATTAACAAAAAATAGTGAATCTGTCTTCTGTACTGGTTTCAGGTCAGCACCTCCACTCAGATTTCCCCAAAGTGAATTTATATCCATTATTTTAATGGGACAGACAGCGATATTGGTTCTGTAGTTCCCCAAGACAACATTACAATTATAGCAGTAAATGGTGTACAATATAAAAGAAACAGGATTAAGGAATAGTCACCCTTCATACTTCATATACACCAGTAGTAATCTAGGCGCCCTCCGCAACATGAATACTGAATTTAGGTAGGAGGGAATCTATCAAGCAGGCTCACTCCTCTGTTCTAAGAAAGCAAGTGAATGTTAATCAGCTGTGGGCGGGGTGGGTCCTAGAGCAAACCTTTCATGGCCAGTGGGAACTCATCTAGAAAGTGAGCCCAGGCCGTTCCAGCCTGATTCCTTTTAATGTCACAGTTCATTTGCAGAACCATAACTGGAATCAAGAATTAAAAAGCCTTGTATAAAAGTCAGTAACATTAAACCTTTAAGACTCATGTTTCATGTGTCATAAAAAGTCTATGAAAGGGTTTTATATTCTGTACAGTGTTTTAGCACTTTCAATCACTTTTTTTTCAACATAACTTTTGTGAACACTTTTATAGCTTCTAAATGAAAAACTAAACTATGTGTCATTCAAAAAAAAAACACACACACGTTTTATGGATCACAGAATTTAATAAAAGTTCTGCACCACAACAAGGGCCTGATAAACCTTTATTAAAATTCATTAAAAATATTGAAAAATATTTTAACAGAAATTTGCCTTCACTTTTTGGTAAACATGACAAATCGCTCTTCAAGGAGTCTGCTGTTTAATCATACATATGCATATTCTTTGGTGGTGAAATAATGAATTTTAGGGATAAATACTCTGCTATTGACAATTAGGAAAATATTCTTTGTATGTGAAGAGACTAATTCTCTTAGTTTCTTGTTGTCAAATATCTTTACTAATTATGATACAAGTAATAGAGTTTATTATATAGAAATAAAATAAAAACAATGGAAAATATTTCTGAAAATATATTGTATTGTATTTTTCTTAAATTAGATCACATCAGAGGCATTGGTCTACTGCACTTCTCAGGGTCCAGAGAACAGATAGGACTAGGGCTTTCAAATACATTTAGTAATTCATGCTCTTAGATGCACTTTATTTGTATTATTTATTTTTTTATATTTTATTCTATTTTTTAATTTAAATTTTTTATTGTTGAAAGTCTTGCGTATGTCTCCTTTTCCCCCCATTGACTTCTCCCTGCCTGCTCCTGCCCCCCAGCACATGCCCTCATCCTCCTACTGTCTGTGTCCATTGGTTATGCTTATATGCATGCATACAAGTCCTTTGGTTGATCTCTAAATCCCCTTCCAAACCTCTCCTAGTTGTATTATTTTTATATTAATTTTATAATGGCTGCATAATATTGCATACAGTTCTATAATTATATGAAATTTACAATTATAATTTTTATATTGTAAATAACACTGCAATGAAAATATTTATGCCTATAACTTTTTCTTATATTTTATTTTTTCTTAGGACATTCCAATGAATAACTTTACTGGGTCAAATTGTAAGTTTTTTTTTAAACCTCACAAAATATATTGCCTATTGCCTTTCAGAAGGATTGAACATTTAAATTGCCTCCACCTCAGTGTATCAGATACTAGTTTACAACTATTTTGTCCAAGATCAGAGGTTTTCAATTGAATATTTGTTAATTTACCATGTGAAAAACAATACTGTTTTTATTTGACATATAGAAGCCTGTGTTTAATATATATATATACAATGAATTTAGAGATAAGTATCACCAGGAAAACAACATCACAATCTATGTCAAAAAATTTCCTCCCCTCTTCTTATTTATTATTATTACTCCTTGTTGTGATAAGATATACCATTTTATTATTTCTATATGATTATGTGTGTAGAAAGGCTCTAAGACACCAGAGAATCAGTGTGCATAATTTTATTTTATATATCTACCTTATTTTATTTACTTATTGCTTGTTTATAGCACAGAATTCTTTAAGTTACTTTAAGCTAACTTAAAATCCAACAAGAGTGATATAGTTGAATAAATTAATAGATCCACACTATGTAGTAAGTAAAAATAACATTAAGAATAGGCCTTAAGAAAATATGACAATATTTTATGAGAAAAAGCACATTCAACTGCCACCATCTATGTTCTTTGAGTGAAAAATGTGCATATACCCATAAGTAGAGAAAAATTACTCGAGTAATGCTCCAGTGTTAACTGGTTATCTTTAAGGGTTAGGATTACAGTAATATTCATGTTATTTATACAGTTAGGTTTTCTAAAAGAAGCACACAAATTATCAGAAAATAAGAGTATTTTATTTAAAATAGAGTTCCAGATGACATAGGGTTCTGCCAGACTTGCTAACTCATTGAAGTTCAGGGCCCTCTAAGTATGGAGCAGCCATAATAAATAACATATGCGATCATTTAAAAACAAAATCAGTTTATTTGGATTGGGGACTATGAATAGTTCTGTCCCTACTGCCTGACCTCCTCCCATGGGGACTCCTGGACCCAGAGGGACTCAGGCTCCTGCTCCTGTTCCAGCTCCACCTCCCACTGCCCGGGCCCTGGCTGTGGTCCCTTTTTCTTTCTCTACTTCGTGAACTGTGCCTCTCACGACTTTTTGCTGTGTGTCTGTGAGATTTCCGACCCCCGTGTCTACTTCTCCTTTTCCTCTCAGCTTCTCCATTCCTTTTGCAGAAAAGGGCTACACCTGGCTTCCCCCTGGGCCTGCCGTGGTGCTGGTGGTGGTGGCCCGTCCTCTCTCCTCTCTGAGCTCTTACCAAAGGATGAGCCATACCCATCTGGAGACAGGTCCCTATTGGCTTCCCTGAATTCCCTGAATTCATTTCTGGGATGTCCTAACACGTGAAGAAAGTTGCAGTGTTTCCCCGCTGTATTTCACACAGACCACACATGGCCATTTCCCAGCGGGTCACCGGGCAGAATTCGCACCGGGCTGCCCTCCTGCAGACCACCCGCCCTTAGACAGAGACAGGGCCTCTCGGCACTCTTCCCACAGGCACTGAACATACACACTGGCCTTCAGATGAGGTTCCATGCTGCAGCTGCCGGGAACTGGATCACCTTCCCCGCGTTCTTGACCTTGGGGAGCACGTCCTCAGGTGGGCCTCCTCCTCGCTGCGCTCAGGGCTGGCGTGGGGGTCGCGGGCACCCCCTGGGCGCTGCTCCATATTCCAAATGTCCTGAACACGCCGCTGACGGGCAGGGTGGGACTTGACACTGGCAAATTGTGTTTCTGAGAACACCTGTCTCCGAATCTGCAAGCTCCAGTTTTACTGTAGATCGCACAGTTAACTCACTCTTCCCCCATCATTCTCAGGTCCGTGGCTGGTTCTAGGATCTGCAAAGAGCTGCTATTTTCCAGCGGCTTTAGCCTCTTCTGCGCAGCCTCCTTTCATTCTAGATTCTCCTACAGCTTCTGCTCCTCCTTCTTTCCTGTTTTCACTGAGCTTCTTCCCATTCTTCCTCTAGCTTGCTCTCCTGTTCTTCCTGCCGACTTCTAGCTGCCTCTTCCTTTTCCTTCTTGGTTCTGATTCTTCTTGTGTCTTCTGATCCCGCAGCAACCACTCCTCTTGTAACTGTTGCCTCTCTATTTCTAACAGCCTCTCTTCTTCTTGTTCTTCTTGTTCTTCTTCTTCCTCCCCCCTCTCCAGCTCCCCCCCTCCTCCTCCTCTTCCTCTCCCTCCTCCTCCTCCTCCTTCTTTTTCTTCTCCTTCTCCTTCTTCTTCTATAAAAGTTTCCTCCCTTTCCTCCTTCTCTGAGGATCCTGAGTCTCTGAAGCAAGCGAGTTCCTGCCCACGATTCCTTCATCTCTCCTTCTTCAGGGCCACCTTGTACTGTTTGGGGCTGTCTGTCCTGGAGCATCATCATCTCTGGGCC
Organism: Myotis davidii; assembly: GCF_000327345.1. Taxonomy (NCBI): domain Eukaryota; kingdom Metazoa; phylum Chordata; class Mammalia; order Chiroptera; family Vespertilionidae; genus Myotis; species Myotis davidii. Next base: position 2,178,638 of record NW_006283544.1, read on the forward strand.
GCCACGTTGCCAGCGCCACCATGGCAACCTATGTTATTTTATTTTATATACCTATATGTAAATACCTAGAATCATATAGATATATACCTCTACACTATATATATAATCTATATGTGCATATATCAACCTATATATATCTACATACAAAAAGATCTAGAAGAAGGACCATAGACATGGAAGCATGGAACAGGCTGACAGATTTCAGAGAGAAGTGGGGTGGTCGGGGAGGGAAGAGATTAACCAAAGAGTTCATGTGTGTATATGAACGCAGGCAATAGTGCAGTGAAGGCCTGGAGAGGGGGTGGGAGCCAGGTGGAGGAGGACAAAGGGGAAAGATGGGGGACATCTATAATACTCTCAACAATAAAATAAATTTTAAAACATATATATAGAAATGTATATGTAGATACACATACAAAAAAACATAGAAGTTTTTTGGAAAAGGGTTGTTTGTTTGTTATTTTTCAGTGTCAAAGTTTTCAGGGTGTGTGTGTGTGCGTGCGCATTTCTATAGATTTGAAAACCTCTGAGTGGTAGGTAATTGTAGAGCTCATCTATTCTAGTCCCTTGAAAAAATTATAGATTTCCTCGGTAATACCTTCAATAAAGTGGCTAAGTGCCCTCTATTTGTACACAGTCCTCTGTTGTGGGTCTCTGTTTGTGAGGCCTACCATTCTAGATAAAAACATGTCCGGTAAAAATTCCCAGGACTAAAATTGTACTCAAACGTCTCCTCTCTAAGCACAGTGTCCTTGAGTGCTAGCAATGGGGGAATGGCTTTCTGAACCTCATTATTAGGCTAGCTTGAGAGGACAATGTGTAATGAAAGCATGTCCCTCTGTCTCAGGCTTTTTAAAAAAATATATTTTATTGATTTTTTACAGAGAGGAGGGGAGAGGGATAGAGAGTTAGAAACATCAATGAGAGAAACACCGATCAGCTGCCTCCTGCACACCCCCTACTGGAGATATGCCGGCAACCAAGGTACATAATCGAACCTGGGACCCTTCAGTCGCAGACCGATGCTCTATCCACTGAGCCAAACCGGTTAGGGCTGTCTCAGACTATTAAAGAATTGATAAAGCTGAGATTTTACTTAGAAGATGGTAGTTGAAACATCATGATATTTTTTTTTAGATGTTGGGTAAACTTCCTTGGATTTTGTACAAGACTAAAGATCTCTGTTAGTGCCTATCTTCATAACTTCTTTGGTTTTTTAAAAATGACATCTACTTTACATTAAATTGGCCTTTAATACGTTCTCATAACACCTTGTAATATCAGGGTAGCATGTATGAAGAGGAGAAAAGACCTAGACAGGAGGCAATATAGTTCACCTAGTTTCCTTGTTCAAAAAAACATAATAACTTTTGGGTACATTATTTGTAGAGAAAACACTCAAGGTTCAAAATGATTTCAGGTAGCATAAACCTAACCTATTTCTGCATTATGCTCTTAGTTTCAGTGTTAATGTCTGTTGTCTTGACAGCAGCCATAATTTATGCTTTTAATTATACTTTTTTTTTTCAGCTCTAAACTCACATTGTTTCTTTACAGTAATGAAGTCACTATGCAGCAATGTCTTTGTCATAAAGTGATGAGGCATAATGAAAACATTATTGGAAAAAAATCATGGGCAGAGAGCGATAGCATATTTAAAGGCGAGTGGGAAACATTCTGTAAGTAACTAAAAACAGTATAAGAAGATGTACATGATTTAAGCCTTGTAAATACTATATATTATATCTGAACACTGTAATGTCTGCCTTTTGGTTTTCCATTAAAATCATAGTATCAAAAGAGTGGATCAACTCCTGACCAAGCTCAAGCCTTCAGCTACCAAACAGTGGTGTCTCCATCCCATTCTTAAAGACCTCCAGAAAAGGGTATTATGATCTTTCCTGGTGAGCCACTTATAAACCTATTTGTAAGAAATTCTCTCTTAAGCCAGAATTCTCTCTCATGCTGCATTTCCTTTCACTGAAGTGTTTTCTTTTTCTTAAATTCCTTAACAACTGCCAATTTTACCTCCCAAATACCTTTCCAATCGGCTACCTCCTTTTGATTATTCTGACTTTTCAAAATTGTATTCTATTCTGTTGTTCACACTGCTATGAAATAAGTCTCTTTAAAATATAACTCATATGATTTATTCCTTTGCTTAAAATTCTCTGAAGTTTTATCTTGCCTTTAGATAAGATTTAAATTTCTCATATGGCACAGAAGCCCTTCATAATCTAGTCCCTAAATGCCTAACTACTTAATTTTTTTTTCTGGAAAATTAATTTGTTTCTTTTATTTTTTTATCTAAATAATGACAACTGACATATGCTGACCACTAACTATGTGTCAGGCACTCTGTAAGTGATTTTACATCTTCCTGGGCTTCCCTATTACCATACAAGAGAGAGACTCATTGATTGGTTGCCTCTCCCACGTGTGGGAATTAAATCCTCAACCATTTGGTGCAAGGGCCAATGCTTAAACACTGGGAAACACTGGCTAGAGCATAAAGATGAGATTAACATTTAAATCAGTAGACTTTGAATAAAGAAAATTACTTTCCATAATGCAGGTGGGCCTCATGCAATAAGTTAAAAACCTTAAGAGAAAAAAAAAATAGGTCCCCCAAGAAAGAAGGGATTCTGCCTCCAGACTGAAACTGCAACATCAGTGCTTCCCCGAGTCTGTCTCTAGCCAGCTTGCCTGCTCCGTAGAATTCAGAATTGCCATTCTCCACAACTGTTTGAGCCAATCCCTTAAAATAAATCTGTCCCCACCTCACTATCCTCCCCCCACACACATATACACACAAACACACCCTATTGGTTTTGTTTCTCTGGAGAACCCTGACTAAAACACCAGATCCTTTTCCATGAATGCCCTTTTTAATATAGTCTGGACTATAAAAATTCAACTTACCACATCTATCCCTTTTTTCCTCTCTCCCACCTACCTCTTTCCTCTTTCAGTCTCTGCAAAAGTTTTCAAACTTTGAGTGTCAACTTGAGAGAACTAATTTTTGCCGTGGACAAAGTACATTTTTCTTCCATGCAGGCAGTACAGGAATTAAATAGTCACAAGGAGGCAGCACAGTGTAGGATTTGGAATATGGAGCCTGACTCCACGCACCTTGGATTTGATTCTGGCTCCAGTGTACAAATGTGTGATGTGGGTGAATTATTTACCTCCTTTGTTTTACACTTTCCTCATCTGTGAAAAGGGATAATAATAATTCCTGTCTCATAGAATTATTATGAAGATGGGAATTAGTAGTTGCAAAGTGCCTACAGTGGTGCCTGAAATGTAATATGTGCAAGCAACAAATGTTTGGTAATTTTATAACCCACATTATAAGCTATTTAACAAGGGCTGAGGATCAAACTGGGTTTGATAATAACCATTCAAAATTTTATAGTATATTTATAAACAACAGAAAAGAACACAATTATATATAATAATGCCCCTCATAATGACGTTTTGGTCAATAACAAACCACGTGTATAAAGCTGGTCCCATCTATACTTATAATAGGGTAATATGCAAATTGGTTGGGATACCGTCACAGTAACAACTGATCAGCAGGTTGCGTGTGCAGCAGGCGTGGTGGGCGGGGACTTGCAGTGTTGGGGGATGGGGGTGGGGCCATGGTGGAGAGGCCTGCCCGCCATGCAGGGACTTGCAGTGTCAGGGACAGGGGCGGGGGAATTGGGGCCCATTGGAGAGCGGCCTGTACTCCTCACATGGTGGTGGCGGTTGTGAGCAGTGCCAAACGGAGCCTGCAGGCCGAGCTGAAGCAGCATGTGTAGGCCATCAGTGCTGAGGAGCGGCTGCCCTAGTCCCGCCTCCTGGCCCAGAAGGTGTGCGATCACAGGGACAGCCATGGTGGTGGACCAGATTGACATCCTCCTGACCATGCCACACGTGTTTGTGGATCTGTGCAGGCGCAGGCCTCTGGTATGTGCATCCTCTCCTCTCCCCTCATGTGCAAATGTCCCCCAGTGTGCTGTCACCCACTTTCGCGCACAACAGTCCTGGCCCATGATGCACACACGTTCCCCCAGCACCTGTGCCGCACTTCTGTCAACCCTGGCGTGCCTATGTCCCGCCCCCCACGACGTGTGCACGTCCCCTCTGGCACGCTCATGTCCTTTGGGGCATGTCTGGGTGTTCTGGGTGCTCGGGGTGGGCGGCTGTGAGATGACAGTGAGAGGGCGGAGTGGAGTTGCCCTGTTCCCGTGGAGGCCAGTGAGGCAACGAGATCGCCTCCGTGGGGCTAATGCAGGTGCTGAGGCAGGAGCAAGTGTGGACAGACACACCTGGTGGGCGCGGGTGGCCCTCCCTGAGGTGCCTTTGGTCAGCGTTCGAGGTCAGGAATCCAGAGGAGGTCCGTCCTCTCAGTGAAATGGCAGGAGAGTTGAGGTGACTGCGGAGGAGGAATGTGCACTCTGGGTGCCGGTGTCCATGAGCAAAGGGTGCCCTGACTGAGCCTTGCTTGCTTGGGGCCTAGCGCACTCCTGCCGGACAGTGGGTGACAGGACGTGCTTTTCCGAGTTAATGAGAGAAAACATTGGTTCTCCCGCTGCCTGCGAAGGTGGAAAGTAGAGTGGGGAGACATGCGCGGAGTGAGCAAGGTTCCCTGTCTGGGGGTTCTAAACTCGCTGCTGGGTCCTTTCACTGCTGACTAGAGATATACAGGGTGTCCCCTCAAAATTTATGCACACTTTGAATACCTACTAATTCCAATGGGTTTAAGTATGAAAAGAAAGAAACAACAATAAAGCTGTCATCTGTTAAAAGTGCAGGCCTGAGCCAGCAATTGGACATCCCCCGAGGGGTCCCGGATTGGAGAGGGTGCAGGCCAGGCTGAGGGACCCCCCACGTGCACGAATTTCATGCACCAGGACTCTATTAAGATTATAATGGATCTGAAAAGGTCCTATCACCTGGTGACTGGTAGCTGTGATATTTGGGAGTGCTCACGTGTTTGTGGTGATGCTGGTGTAAACAAACCTACTGCACTACAGTGGTATAGACGTCTCGCACATACAGTTATGTACAGTATATAACAGTTGATAATGGCAATGAATATGTTGCTGGTTTATGTGTTTACTATACTATACCTTTTTTTAAAAAATATATTTTACTGATTTTTTACAGAGAGGAAGGGAGAGGGATAGAGAGTCAGAAACATCGATGAGAGAGAAGCATTGATCAGCTGCCTCCTGCACACACCCTCACCGGAGATGTGCCTGCAACTAAGGTACACGCCCTTGACCAGAATCGAACCTGGGACCCCTCAGTCCCCAGGCCGATGCTCTATCCAGTGAGCCAAACCAGTCAGGACTATACTATACCTTTTCATCATTATTTTAGAGTGTATTCTTTCTACTTATAAAAAAAAAGTTTGCCATATTGCACTGGCAGAAGCCTTATACATCTCATTTACTGCATCTCTTGATTGCATCATTTTCTCTGGTGCTTGATTTAATCCCACGTTGTTTTGTTCATCATGGTCTCTAGGTGTACAAAATCTACTGCTAATGTTACTACATCAAGTAATTGACCTGGAAACAGAACTAAAAGTGATTAAGGACTATGAAGGTGGAAAATCAGTGATGGTTATTGCTCAGCAGTCAGGCATGTCCCATTCCACCATAGTTATGATCTTAAAGAATAAAAACCATGTGACGGAAGCTGTTAAAGGCATTCATGGAAGGCAGCAAGACTAGTGAAAGTTTGAGAAGGGTCTTTGTCAGACTAGGAGAAACTTCTAGTGACCTGGATTGAAGACCAGACACAGAAGTATGCACCTCTCAGCACCATGACAATCACATCGAAAGCAAAGCGATTGAGATGTTGAAAGAAAAGGCTGGACCGTCCTGTGATGTTGAATTTACTGCTAGCACTGGGTGTTTTAAACAATTCAAGAATTGTTATTTATTACGTAATGTGAAAGTGAGTGATGAGTCTGTGAGTGCTGATGTGAAGGCAGTTGAAGAAATTTTGGAAATCCTAGATAAGCTGGTTGTGGAGAAACATTACTTGCAGAGCAGATAAAGAGTATGGATGAAACCTCCATTCTGCAAACTATGCCGAAAAGGACTTTCATGTATAAGGAGGCCAAGTCAGTGCCAGGCTTCAGGCCTTTTGAGGACTGGACAACAGTCTTGCTTGGGATCAATGTCGCAGGCTACAAATTGAAACCTTTGTGATCTGGCACAGTGAGAGCCCCAGGGTCTACAGCATGTCAATAAGCACACACTGCATTGTACAACAGAAACAGTGAGAAGTCCTGGATGACCCAACTACGCTTTCAGGATACCCTCCTGAATTGCTGTACCAGTGAAATGGAGAAATACTGTTTGGATAATAACATACCTTTTAAGATTTTTATTATCTTATATAATAAAGAGTTAATATGCAAATGGTCATCATGCCCTCATGCCCTCACACCCTCATGCAGGAACTGCTCAGACACTCAACACTGGGGAGAGAGGAATGGGGACCAACCAGGCACAAATGAGCTCATGTGAGAGGAATGGGGACCAGCCAGGCTGTGGCCTGGGAGAGGTATAAGCTGCCCGCCCCGTGATCCTGGATGCCAGTGCCTGTGGCTGTGGCCCAGGAGAGGGACAAGCCACCTGCCCTGTGGTCCTGGGTGCCTGCGGCTACAGCCCGGGCAAAGCCCACAGTCCCCTGAAGCTGTGACCGGCCTGGGTAAAGCTGGCCTGGGTTCTGAGTGCTTGTGGCCAGCCAGAAGGAGGGAAGCCTGGGTCCCGGGTGCCTGTGACTGGCTGGAGGAGGGAATCTTGGGTCCTATTATGAGAGGCAGGTGGACATCCCCTGAGGGGTCCCAGATTGGAGAGGGTGCAGGCCGGGCTGAGGGATGCCCCCCCCCACTCCCTGTGCACGAATTTTGTGCACCAGACCACTAGTTGTATTATAATTGCCTACAGTATTCAGGTTTGGAGCCTCAGACAGTAGACTATACCATATTGCCTGGTGTGTAGTGAGCTATGCTATCTATATATGTGTAAGTACACTCTATGATTTCCTCACAATAACAAAAGTACCTAATGATGCATTTGTCAGAACGTATCCTCCTTGTTAAGTGATGCATGATTGTGTTTATCTTTTTTTCTGACTATAACCATCATGTGTTTTTATCTTTAGAAAAGATAAAATATACAGAGACACAGGGAGAAAATCAAAACCTTTGTAGACCAAGGGCAAGTAAACCTTTTCTGTCAAGGATCAGACAGTCAGTGGTTTAGGTTTGTATGCCATATAGTCTCTGCTTTAACTCCTCAGCTCTGTTGTATTTCAAGAGGCTACACAAGTGTGCATGAACGTGCTCCAGTAAAATTTTACAAAAACAAGCCTTGGGTCAGATTTGGCACCTTGGGCCATAATTTGCTGATACCTGCTCCATAACTATGGCTGTGACATTAATGAATTTATTTCCTGTCTTTTTTCTATGCACACATATATCTAATTTACCGTGACTATAAGTTACAGTTCTGCCTTTTACTGGCTATTTCTATTTTAAATAACTGACGGATAACTTTAGATATATACCTGGTTTTGATTTCTGCTAATTCCATACGATGGAGGAAAAGTACCAATATGAGTTTCCTCAGAGAATGCTCAAAACTGGGACAGAAAAGGGAGAAGCAGGCCAAGTGCTCATGGGGGTGTTATAATGGGCTGGGCTACCCCCTGCTTAGAGGCTAGCAAGACACTAGCCCTGTCCTGCTGGTGTTCTAGTGCCTTGGCCCAGCAGCCTGTCAGCACAGAGGACAGCTCCCCAGGGGCCCTGGGCATCCTTGGCTGCTGGGTGCCTGCATGATTGCCCAAGACAGGGTTGGGTTCTCTAGTACAGGGCTATCCAGGCAGCAGGTCTGCCACATGTTCACCATAGGAGAGAGCATATAGGGAGGTGAGCTTTCCACCAACTTTGTTACTGGCAGTAAACCAATCTGATGGCCTGGAGCTTGGTCTAGGTAGAATTCTGGGATGAAACATGGCTGCGTGCCACCCCTTGATAACCTTTACTTCTTTCTGGCCTTTGCTCAAATTCTACCTTCTCAATAAAGCTACTCTTGACCGTTCTACTAAAGTAACCACATAACGCTGCTCCCTTCCCTGCAAATTAAAACGATTTCTCTATCCCTCTTACCAAAATATGACATGCTAGCTATTTAATTATTTGCTTGCTCATTGTCTATATTCCCCCACCAGAATATCAGCTCCATGAAAGCAGGAATTTTTTATGTTTTGTGTTTGTTCACTGTCAGGCACAAACTAAGCACACAATAAACATTGGTTAAATAAAAGAATGAATGGGTCACATTGCCAAATTGTTTACCAGAGTCCTACTTTCTGGAATTGTTTTCCAGAAAACAAAGGAAATTGACACTTCTGTAGTAAGAACAATAGCATGTTCTTACTATACCTTCATGAGCATTATCTTATGTTCTAAAACATTCTTTTGGGTTCAATTTACTTTAACTTGTTTTCCTTAGATTACTGTACATTTCTTTTCTTTAAATAGTTTCCTCATGCTCATTGCCCATTTTGAACAAACTAAACACTGAGAGGTTGATTTTTGATCTCCTTACGCCCCTCAGTTTGTCTACTGAGCTCTGCATTGGATTGGTTGGAATCAAAAACACAGTGCTCAGCTGCTGTGTGTGTGTGTGTGTGTGTGTGTGTGTGTGTGTGTGTGTGTGTGTTGGGGTGGGGGAGGGTGGGAGACGATGGGGGTGGAGTTCATTCTCCTCAGCTTAGAAAGTTCACTTTAGATCTGGCTATAAAGGTTATGAATAGATTGGTTAAGTTTGTGTGTATGTATTAAAAAAAGGGGGGGGGATTTTGGCAATTTTCCAGAACTTTCAAATACTAAAACTACGTTGGCTTTAATTTTTTTTACTCATGGGGTGCCTCTTAATGACATGGACAAAATTGCCACTTCACTTTGCAACTATTGACTGATGCCATATGTATGTGCTAACAGAACCATTATAGAAAATGTTAGAAAAAATACAATGGGTTGTTTAAGTGATCAGTCTTTCTTTAAGCATATTCCAGTTTAAAACACAATAACTACTTACATGGATAAATTCATTCAGGTATTTCTCAAATACAGTCTCAATTTCTGTCTGAACATTTATTGCCATGCTAGCTATTTAATTATTTGCTTGCTCACTGTCTACCTCCCCACCCCACCAGAATATCAGCTCCAGGGAGTGTAGGTAAAATAACCACTTACAATATAGTATATTGTAAGGACGTGCTTTCAATAGCATTGCCCTATCGGGGACCTGTCTGGATCAACATTAAATACTCTAAAGGTGAACATTTCTGACTATCTGTTCATTTCACTGTATCTTTTTTCCCCAATTTATCTTTATTGTTGAAAGTATTACAGATATCTCCTTCCCACACACCCCTATTCACCCCCCAGGCCTCACCAAGGAGTTATGCTTGTACGCATATAAGTTCTTTGGTTAATCTCTTCCCCGCTCCCCTACGATATTTGTCAGTCTGTTCCATGCTTCCATGTCACTGGATCTATTTTGTTCATCAGTTTATTTTGTTCATTAGATTCCACATATGAGTGAGACCATGTGATAGTTGTATTTCTCTGCCTGGCTTATTGCGTTTAGCATAATACTCTCTAGGTCCCTCCATGCTGTATCTCATGTTAAAAAAAATACACCTTTGGAGAATAGGGGCATGGGGTGGATGAAAATGGGAGCAAGTACTTATGTGGGTTTGCATATTTTAATCCCCAAAGTCTGTTTTATTCGCAGGCAAATCTCTTTTCCTTCCTTTGCTGACAGAAATGTTCCTATAATAGAGAATTTTAATTGAAACTTGCAAATAGCATTATAAAAGAAATAAATATTTTTATTTTAATAGCAACTATAAAATTTCTATAACTCAGATAGTTATACAACTTTATAACAGCCCATTCACTCATCCATGCTTAAATTTCCATGCCAGTTGAATTTTTCCTTAAAGATAAACAAATAAGGCTTTTTTTGCTTATAAATTACACATTATCCTGTATCTAATTAAAATTATTTTTTATCACCTATCCTAGAATTAGTTGTTTCTTTCTTATTCTTTCACATACCAGGAGATGCTTTTGGTCAAGCACTAGTTTGTTTTTTCTTTGTTTAACCACAAAGTATTCATTTGGAAAGCTATTTCTAACCTGAGCATTACTTTTAAAGTGACTTGTACACATGCCAGTTTTTCTGCATGTTTTGACAAATGACACATTTCCTTTGGTGCTTCCTTGTGGGTAACAGTGTGTGAGGATGTGGTGTTGGAAAAATTTATTACAGTTATTTTGCAGTTGATATTAAAAAATGTGATGTATTATACCAGGTGTCTGACCTTTAAAGATCTTAGGACCTAATTCATTACAACATAAAATTTACATATTATTCAACTTTGCTGCAGATCTTTTATGAACAAGTCATGGTGTGTATGTATATCAGGAGAGAGAGGAAAAGTCAAAGCCGTGCAAGGAACTGAGGTCCGAAGCCCAAGCTCGGCTCTCTTAGTGAGAGGGAGGCAACCACATAATAATTAAACTGAGGAGGCAAAAGCATGGAGTACAAAGCGGAAATTGTGTGAAATAGGGAAGCACATCTTTTCATATTCCTCACCTGGCCTGCCCTAATCTGTGGTGCAATGAAAGCCACATCTAAGAGAGACTGCAGAGAGACAGCTTTAGAAAATATCTTTAAGTACTGAAGTCTGTGATACAACCAGCAAAATAATACCTACACAATGGTGGTTCATGTCTGATTTAAAAATACAAGACGAGATTTTAAAATGAAAATTATGAAATACCTTAGAGATAAAATAAATGTATTTGAAATAGTGTATATCTAACAGTTTTTAAAAAAACCAGAATTTGTAGCACATTGTAGCAAATTAACCTGAACATTAAAAGATTATGTGTTATCGGAAATCAGGTGTTATTTTAATTCTTTTAAATATATTCAATATTTCCTTTTCAATAGCTGCTAGAATATCCTTTTCCTCATAATTTACTTTCATCTTATTTGTGTTTGGGATCAAATAAATATCCATTAAATTAGAAAGTCCTACTTTTAAAAATGCATATGTTTACATGATGACAGTAGGAATACTCGTTTGTAAGGTGCTGGGACACAATGATTTCATATCACTCAAGGACCCACAAAGCTCTGATTGAGAATAATATCTTTCCCTGAGGAGACCATGATATTATAAGGCAGAAAAATAAGTCTAAATGCTTCTTTTTATAGAGACTATAAAGTAATTTGAGTTAATACAGATGGGTTATTAATATCGATATAATCCAAACACTATTTAAAGATTCAGTTTGCTATCAAAGATAATGTTTCCTTATTCTGCAGTTTAATTAGCAAGGAGGAAGCATTTTATCTGAAATACTGATTTTGTAAATTAATTTGCTGGAAGGTATAGAAATATGCTTGAAGTTTTTTTATTTTAATAATTTTTAATAAATGTGTAGAAGCAATTGATACAGGACAAAACTTAAAAAGCTGTAATTATCATAAGGGTGAGCTGCTTCCAGCAAATGCAAGCCACTCGCTTAGATTAATGGCACACTAAGAGGAAGAGCTGTGTATTTGCAGTAGAGGGCGCTGTCTTCCAGTCCTACCACCAGCTAAAACAGAAGGTCACTCAGTCTATTGATAAATCACACTGCCGTGATTCCTAACTGACAGCTCAAACTAACATCAAGCTGGATGAGGGAGAACAAAAGGCCATCAAGCAGCCATTTTCTTGACACTTTTATTCAATCACCAGCAGATTGCTTACGACAGCAATAGCAGCTGTTTTGTCTTCATCTTTCCACATTTGATAAAAGGTGTCAACTCAAATTTTTGTAAATAATTCACTTACCCCTACTGCACACACCAGCACTGTTCAGCATATGTATTTTGTGTGAGCAGATCACTGAGGCAGGTCAGAGCTCAATGATATCAACTGAAGGTCATCTGTGATCTAAAAATAAGCTTCGCTAAAGCTATACGGTTCCTCAAGGTCAGAGATAAGAACTACGTGTAGATATCTGTGGTGGGAACAAAAGGTTAAACAATAGGGAGAAAAAGTATGAAAGCGCTTCCTTTCATATACGAGTGCTTTTCTTTGTTTAAGAAACCTCACTCACAGGCTCCTTGGTCAATTATCAATGTAGGGTGTTTGTAAACCCACCTAAGAGATTAAACATCTAAATTGGTCTTTCAAAAGTTTGAAAAAATAGTATTTGTAGCACGCTATTCATCATGACTGTACAGCAGGCAGACTTGCAATTCGTTTCTATGTTCTTTTTAAAAGAATCATAAAAAGAGTGTCAAAAATTAATACAGTTAGATAGAATTTCATTTATCTCATTCATTTAAAATTCTACCCTGAAATGCATTTAGGCTTGAGAGCTGAAAAAAAAAATAGAGAAAGAAGGTGTTTTATATCATAAGAGCTTCATTTGCTTTAAGGGCTTAGAGAAACTAATAGAGAAATCCTTGAATTATTGCAATAAGATACTCTATCTGGTGTTGGCAGTTGCTAAAAGTGCTGAGATTAAAAATGATACATCCTTCAATGCTGGGTTGTTTTTTCAGTTACATTACTCACAAAATAAATCTAAACAACAAATAGTCACTATTTGGTTTATATTTTCTAATAGGAAAAGTCCATGTGCTTTGGAGATCCTGTCCGAGCTCCAGTGCAGGAGGATTTATTACCTGTAATTGATGTGCACGGAGATCAAAGAGCAGTTTCCTCACATTTTCTCCTATTCTTCTTACCTCAGAAATCGGGGGGAGGGGGGCAATAACTCTTGCAGCTCCTTTGGAATAGGTGTAGAAGAAGGAAATGAACCTGGGTAAGGTACCTCCACAATAATACTGGGCATTAACACATTTTTTAAAGAATCCAAATAGCTAATTCAATTTCTGGTTAAAAGTTAATTCCCGCAAGAAGAATGAATATTTTCACACTTTAAACATTAATAAAGTAGGGGACAAACTAAGATTTGGAATAATGTTTAAATCTTCTGAGTTTAAAAGCTTAATGCTACCTTCTCACGTTCTCTCTAGGTTATTATACATTTGCACTTTCTGCCACTTAGCACATGCCATTTTATATTGTAACCTGTCTTCTTACATACATTTTGTGTGTGTTTGTTTTCTCAACAGGGATTGTGGGACTACAAGGGCAAGAACCATCTCTTAATTGCATAACATGGATACTTTTATGTTTTCATTAAGCAAACAAAGCACTTGCATACCTTATTTGATCTACATAATTGTCCTGTGAGGTGGTCAGATAAGAGATTATTATCTCCATATTGGAGGTGAGGAAACTGATGTTCAGAGATGCACAAGATAACTCTACATGTCTGTTACAGAGGCAGTACTCAAATCTAGGACATGTGGCGCGTCACCCAGCGCTTTCCCACATAGCCTTAATATAGCATGTAAACAAAGAGGCGCCTGGCTTGGGATCTCAAAATAGAGCGTGGTGCTGGCATACAGCAAACATTCAATATACTGTTAAATACATAAATGGTAACCATATGTGTCTAACCAACAGACATGTAAAAGGCACGCAAAAGTGTTTGATAGTTTTATTGATAACAATGATTTGGGCAGTAGATCAATTCCAGAGTAAATATGACTTGTGGACAAGAAAACTAAGAGAAATGCAATGTCTTTGGTCTGGAAGAGCTAGCTAGCATTCTAGGCAGGGAACGGATGTGTTTTCATGATAAATTTCTTTGATGGTAAAATGCAGATAATAGTCACAGCTTTATTATCTTATCAGATTGTTGTGTGGATCAAAAGACATTTTGAAAGGCGTTTTGTAGGCTGTGAAGTGCCATATATGCACGGGATGGGCTTTACTGGGATTAAGGCAGTGCACGATGACTGCCAAATGAGGGCGACAGTGAGTTCAGAAGTGAGAGCCAGCTCTACCTGGAGGGGTGTGGGAAAGTTTGAAAGCATGCTAGGAGAAGGCATTTCAAGAAGACAGGGAAATCTAAACCCAAAGCCAGGGGTAGAAATGGACAAGACATGTTTAAATGAGAATGAGCATAGCTTGATAGGACTGCTTATAGAAGTGAGCAGACGGATTTAGGTTTGGAAAGATAGGTTAGGGTGTATTTGGCTGTCTAACCAAATACTTGGCTGTCTTGGTACCAGTGAGAGAGTCTGACCCCAAAGGGAAACATGCGGCTTATTTGAGAATGGCCGTAACTTTCCATTTAACTAATTGCATATGAGGAAAGCAGAGAAGACTTTAAGGGAGCTAACCAAATTCCTCAAGAAAAAAAAGACCCCCAGTTCCATAGGGGAACAGTAATTATTGTGAGAGAAAAGGCTTCCCAGATAGTGTATAATAACAATAGCATACTTTATTGGAGGAATGCTATGTCTCACGTTATTCTAAGGAAATTATTTACATTGACTAATTTAACCTTCATAATTGAGGAAATTGTTATCACTGAACAATGAGATAGCTGGTACCTAGAAAGGTAAGGTGATCCCAGGTCACTCACTGGGAAACTGCGGAGCTGGACCCACCCGCGGCGATCTGTCTGCACAGCCTGGCTCCAGCACCGTCAAGGCCCTGATTTACTGTTAAGTCCAAAAGCACATCAAAGAATAATGATATTAGGTGTGTTCACTTCGTGAAAATTCATTGATTTATGCATTTTTGTATGTTTCACTTCAATAATGAGTTATGTTAATTAAAGAAAAGTAAGTATTCTATGTGCTTATAGAAGAAAAGATCAGAAAGATATGTACAAAGTGTTAACCTAGTTATCTTTGGTTGTAAGGAATATTAATAATCTAAACTTTCTTCATTTTAGTTATCTCTATTTCCACATTTTTGATAATTGCCGGGGCTTCTCACATGGTGCACCCACCACCTTGCCGGGGCTGACTAGCAGTCCCTGAATGACGGCTGAACAGATTACTCTGACACAGTTTCACTGTGGGGGAGAGGGCTAAGGGACGGCCTGGCTGAAGAAGCCAGGCAGCCTCGATTGCCTGCCTTGTTAGCCTTTATTGGAATTTTTGTCTTTAGATGCAATCAGTAGGGTGAGTAATCTTGGGAAGATACACATGTTTACATTGTCCTCTAGGCAAGGGATTCCAGGGATTAAGCATAAGGATTCCAGTAAACACCCAGGGGTCTGCACGTACACAGACTTGTTTGGAAAGGTCAAGGGATAATTAGGGGCACCACCTTCGACACTCCCCTAAGTCTCCCCTACTCCCCTAAGTCACAATTCTGATAAACAGGGCAGGCGGCCTTCCACACACTTCCCTTTTCTCAGAATATCCTCCTTACAACTTTCCGACCAAGTCTCTTGTGCTCCCCAACAGATAATTACCCTATAAAACTTTTGTAATAAGAAATATCACTTTAAGCAAACAGAAAACTTATGATGAGGAAGAAATGAAATGAATATTGATTTAACAATGGCTATATTATACTTATTATCTAATTGTCAAAATAACCATTTAAAGGGATTTTTTACTATTTGTTGCCATTTGAGCATAATGTGAATTTCAGCACAGTAAATAACTGGCCCAACTCACATATACCACTTAGCACATAATTAAAAGAGACAGAATGTGAATCCAGAACTGATTCTAAAACCCAGGAAACAATTAAGGAGAGAATTCAGGGATGGAGAAAGAATTCTAGGAGGTAAGTTCTAATTTGGTGTAGTAAGACAATTAAGAGCCAGAAGAAATCATCTTGAAAAATTGCTAAATGGAAAGAAAGTAAAAATGATTTTTTATTACACAAAAGCATAGTTTGAAGCTTTATTAGCAACCCATAGATTCTTTAATATAGCTTATTTGGAAGAGCTTATATAGCTCAATTTTTTGTCTCATCACTGGATATCTTCTTCAAACAAAACTGAGTAAATCATCAGATTTTGTGCATGATCCTGGGAAGTCAGATTCAAAGATATTATTTACTCTATATAAAGTTTTTTGTTTGTTTTCATTTTGTTTTGTTTTACCCAGTATCCCCACAACATCCCCCGTTCCCCCCACTTCTTTTTCTAACAAGGATTCCCTATATTTCTGGTCATTTTACAGTCACTGATGAGATTGGACATGAAACAATTTGTTAAAGCAGTTTAAGTGTTTCCTGCAGAATTGAGGAGAGAAGTCAAGAAAGGGACAATGGACTCTGGCATGTAGAGTAAGAAGGGGGAAACCATTGTTTTCTACTTTTAAAATAGACAAGAACAGAAGCTCTTGGCATGTGACCTTGGCTAAATTACTGGGTTCCTGTGTGAACCACGTGTAAAGTGACATAAAAAGACATCCACCAGGCAGCACAGACACTGCATCTGACTTAAGGAGCTTTGGTAGGTAAGTTATGTCTTCATTAGCTCAGGCTGGGACTAAAAGGTGATTACCGCTCTCTGCAAAGGATGTTTTAAAGGTTCTTCCTTTTTTTTCTCTCCCACAAGTTTTCTTTGCTATTCAGGTGTCTAGTTCACCATTTGCTGCTGAGTTCTAGGAGCTCGTGAAGCTGCCTGTAACAACAGCAACAACAACAGACACTGATATTTTTATTTCAGTGGGAAAGGGCACAGAAGAAAAAATAATCTGTTTATTAAATAGTACCTTCCATGGTATTTTTTTGTATGTGTGTTGGGAAACAAATAGTTCTGCCAGTGTCTGATGCGGCATTGTTTTCTATCTATTTTTATATATACCACTATTTTGCTGTTTTCTTACTGGTATCTCTGAAATGACCGATTCTGGGAAAGCATAGAGGAAATTCAGGAAAATGAAACTTAATAAGGTTGATGTTAACTCCTAGAGAACTACAGAATGTACGGTTAAACAAATGGTTTTCGGTAATTCTTAGAAATCAACAGGACGTCTAACAGTTAATCATGTCAAACACATGTTTTAGCAAAACATATGGGAGTTCCCAATATATTCAAATATTCCCTTCTTAATGAGCCTTTATTGATTACCCTATCTAAAATTTAGCCTTTGTATTCTCTACTCCTGCTTTGTTTCTCTCCTTAGCATTTACTGTCATCTAATATACTATTTTATAACTTGTTTTGTGCATTCCACTAGAACAGCGGTTCTCAACCTGTGGGTCGCGACCCCTTTGGAGGTCAAATGACCCTTTCACAGGGGTGGCCTAAGACCATCGGAAAACACATATATAATTACATGTTGTTTTTGTGATTAATCACTATGCTTTAATTACGTTCAATTTGTAACAATGAAAATACATCCTGCATATCAGATATTTACATTATGATTCATAACAGTAGCAAAATTACAGTTATGAAATAGCAACGAAAATAATTTTATGATTGGGGGTCACCACAACATGAGGAACTGTATTAAAGGGTCGCGGCATTAGGAAGGTTGAGAACCACTGCTCTAGAATGTAAGCTCCATGAGGAAAAGGTTCCCCAACCCCTTCCCCTACCTGATTCTATTACCTGCTGTATCTTTAGCACCTAAAATAGTCCATGACACATACTAAATGTTGAAAGAAGAAATATATTTGTAAAGATATTGAAATACAGACTAAATAATAATAATGTTATTTGGATTAAACCATCAGAACCAATGTTGATAACTTCAAGAAGGTCTCAGGAGAACTTTGTTCCCTAGGACTCTGGCTATTCTCAAGAATCGCTCATTGAAAATATAAAAGGTAGGGTTAAGAAATTTTTTGATGAACCTAAGCTAGGAAGAATTTAACTTGGTTTTGAGAGGCTAAAAACTGGACGCAGGCAAGAAAGCTACGAATATATGCACCCCTATGTTCATTGCAGCGTTAATTATAAAAACCAAGATTTGGAAGCAGCCCAAGTGTCCATCAGCAGATGAGTGGATAAAAAAGCTGTGGTATATTTTCACAATAGAATGTTACTCGGCCATAAAAAAAAAAGAAGGAAATCTTACCCTTTTTGACAGCAGGGATGGACCTGGAGAGTATTATGCTAAGTGAAATAAACCAGTTAGAGAAAGACAAATACCATATGATTTCACTCATATGTGGTATCTAATGAACAAAATGAACTATCAAGCAAAATAAAGACATAGCCATAGAGATCAGGCTGACAGTTGTCAGGGGAGGATGGTTGGGAGGCTGGGTGAGTCGGGGTAGAAAGGTTAAAAAAATATTATGACATGTATTCCTTAAAAAGAGATATATAGTTTAACCTTCTTAAAAAAAGACATAATAGAAACAATATAATCTTATTGGTCTAATTGAAAAAGCTGTAGAACAGTGAATAATTTATTTAGCTTTCCTATTTCCTATTTCTGAGGTGTGTTTTTTTTCATATTAGATGGATCCAACTAGACTTTAAATCTCTTGTAGGTACTGAGATTACTCAGTCTTTGGAAGCTAAGGAACCAGGCAGTCAAACTGACAAACAAGGTGGAGGTAATGGCAGAGAAAGAGTGGAGGCAAAGCAAGCAGAGGTGGCAGTTATGGGAGCTGAAGTGACAGGGGTCATATAGGCAGCATTCAGTGGAGTCAAGGCCAATAGTGGTTGAAGTGATGGTTGTGGCTGAGCATGATGAGAGGAGGTACAAAAGGAAGAGGAAGAGAGGCCAATGGAGATGTCTCTTGTCCACTCTGTGCTCTTGAAATTGTTCCTCCTGTCTTCTGATCTTTCCACATTGATAGAAGCACTCATTATAAATAAAAGAGCAAGAGCAAACAAAACACAAACTCAACATTTCAAATAGAGGTAGGGATGGACTCCCACTAGCAAATTGAAACGATTGCTATCAGGAAAGTTTTGTGCCATGCTCCCAAAGTTATGTAAGAAAACACATTCACCAAGTGAGTTGGCATTTCTAAATATGATAAAGAATCACTTCAGAGTCTGTTAAGGTGGTCATTGTGTTGATTGTGAAGATCAGTGGTTCTTAAATTTTAGCGTGCCTCAGAATCACCTGAATGGCTTGTTAAATACATTGTTTTGGGCTCCACTCTCAGAGCTGCTTATCCAGTAGGTCTGGCATAAGACCCAAGAATGTGCATTTCTAACAAGTTCTCGGTTGATGTTGATGCTGCATGTCAGAGACCACACTTTGAGAACCATTGTGCAGGCTTTGTTTTGTACTAGGGCGCCTGAGTATGAAATCTACAAGCTACCCAGGCTGGAAGTCACACAAAGGAATCCCTGAAGCCCTCCTTTGAGGATTTAAGATTTTGTTGTGTTTCAGTATGGAAAACAGTACTAAATTCACTGTCGATGTATCCTATTATTCCTTTTCAAGTGGAAGAAATAGACTCAATGAGGAAAACCTGGGGTGAAATAGGCCTTGGTTGACAGTCTTTGGCAACTCTGCTACCATTTCTCAGTAAAGAGAAAGGAGAGAATGCTATTGGTTCTCAAGTCAGGAGACTTAGAATATAGACCTTGTGTTGACTCTATCCAGTTATATCATCTTGTTCAAGTCAGTACCCTGGATTCTTTCTCCTCATCTGTAAATTGAGAATACCAGGCTAGATGGTGTTTAAGATCTCTTCTTGCTCTAAAATTCATTTTGTATGGTACTAAGTCAAAGCTGGCATTTATATATCACAATGGCAAATTGAACAGTTTATCTTTGTGACAACTGAATTTCTCTGGAGGTTTTTTTTTTATTATTTTTGGTGAAGAAAGATCTTAGTGATCCAAATTTTCTCTGAAAGTGAATGTGAGATCCCTAATAGTACCTGGCACACAGTACTTAATGGTAGTCATTCTTTTCCTTTCTTGTCTTTATCTCTAACTAGAGGCCCAGTGCACGAATACGTGCCTGGGTGGGGTCTGGCTGGCCCACCCCAATTGGCCTATTGATCAGGCCTAGGAGAGGGGCTGAGGGCGGTTGGCTGGCTGGCCCTGCCCCTGGGCGAACTCCCTGTTGAACTCCTGATTGAGGGGACAATTTGCATATTAGCCTTTTATTATATTGATGTTAATGATTCTTTGACAAAATTTAAGTAGTTTGCTTTTAGTTCAGATTAGAAATTCTGTCATTTAAAAAAATGTAATAAAAACTTAGACCCATTTTGGAACTTAGAATCCCATTCCATGCGCTTGTTGTTTATGTGTTTTGCCACCAGATAGCAGAATTACCCTTGTTATAATCTTTCTATGATTTAGATGGGTTTACTTTTTGGAAACTCTTTGATAGAGAAATGTGGGAGAGGAAGTCCTCCTAACCTCCTATCTGAGGATAATTGGTACTGGAGAAAAAACTTTGTTCAAGTGAATTCAGTTAAAAATGCTGGCCAAAATGGGCTAAAAAAAAAAAAAAAGGCTTGAGTAGACTTCATCTTGAAAAATAAAATTAAGAGTTATAAAAAAGGTTTAATTGCTCTTATATTTAACCAAACTCAGTTTTTATTTTCAACAACGTGTCCCCCAAAAATGAATCAAGTTTTTTGTTGTTATTGTTTTGTTTTGTTTTTTTTTGTTTTTGCTTTTGGGCAGGATCCAACTTACATCTGCTAGTTCAGCTCTGTCTCCTAAAGGAAGAGTTGCTGCCTTGGCTTCTTAGCATAGTACAATCATAAAAGAAATGATTTCTGTAAAATTATTCAAGGACTTTATGAATTTTCACAAGGTCATCTCTTAATTCTTTGACACGAATCAATCTTTTTGCAAACACTGATTGTGTTATTACCCTTGTTGATATTGCTTTTCTTCAAGTGTTAACTAGTTTAACTCTTTTTCACTTGTTTTGGTTAATGTCCTATGAACAGTCTGATGACAGCGCTCCCTTTGAGTTTATTGAATCATGGATTTTTGGTAAGATTTGCAATTTCATTTTGTTGTTGTTACAAAAGCATGTTAACCTGAAATATGGGAATAGACATTAGTATTAAGGAGAAAAGAATTTTTTTCTAGGAGAAGTTTTATTTAGATTGCATTTAAACAATCAGCCTAAAATCAATGTGCGTGTGTGTGCATGTGTGTGCGTGCGTGTGTGTGTGTGTGTGTGTAGCCAAAGAAATATATAAGATTTCAATGTTTCTTTGTTTCACAGTTTTAAAAAAATTTATTGATTGCTTTTTAGAGAGAGAGAGAGAGAGAGAGAGAGAGAGAAATATCAACTTGCTATTCCACTTATTTATATATTTATTGCTTGATTCTTATATGTGCCCTGACTGGGGATCGAACCTGCAAACCTTGGCATATTTGGACAATGCTCTAGCCAATTGAACTATCTATCTGGCCAGGGCCTGTTTCATTATTTTATAGCATTTTCAAATTGGGTTTTATTTCAATTTATTGAAAGAATACAAAAACCCATATCAGTGAGCTTTCACTATAAACATGCTGTAAAAGAAAGCTACCCCCAAATTCAGTGGCTTCAAACAACAATCATTCATTTTCACAAATTTTCTAGTTGCCTGGTATTAGATGGTATAGAGTGAGCTTAGCTAAGATAGGAGGGATTTTTAAATAAGGATTAGTTTGAAAAGAGGTCAGTTCATTAGGAATTTTTTTTTTGTGGTATGATATATTTTTTTTCTATGACACAAACCGCAACACTGTCCAGCTTCTAATCCTGGTTCTGTTCCATACTAAGTTATCTTGGACAATTTACTTACCGTATTTGCCGGCGTATAAGACTACTGGGCGTATAAGACGACCCCCTAACATTTCCACTCAAAATACAGAGTTTGTTATATACTCGCCGTATAAGACTACCCCCTCTTCCGCACACCTTCCACACACCAAATAAAAGGTAAAACAATATCAGATTTGATTTTAACATTTTAATTTATATTCAAATGCTTATGACATGCAGGAAAACTGTCACAAGGCTGTATGTAATCAAACATATACATAAAACAGTGCAAGTTTATTACCGGTAAACATACCGGTAATTCACTAAAGAAAACACACTCTATAGACTGGTACCGTAGATGCTTCTCAGGAACACAGGCAAGCAGCCCACAACCTAGAGGGACTGTCAATGATAGAAGAAAGATAACAAATAGAGGTAGAGAGCAAGTGCCGGGCAAGTCCCTAGCAA
>NW_006283544.1:2200954-2225157 GCF_000327345.1 Myotis davidii
AGCCGAGCATACACCCAGCAGCGCTGCTGATGCCTGAACGGTATGTGGAATGAAGTGGGCGGGCATCGGGAGGCCACTATGGCATGGGGCAAGCACTATGGACAGTCTATCTGAAGTGTACCTGGCGTATAAGACGACCCCCCACTTGGAGGCATATTTTTCAGGGCCAAAAAATCGTCTTATACGCCGGCAAATACGGTAATCTCTTAATACCTTTTTTTCTTCATCTGTTAAATGGGGATAACAATGACATTTATTTTACTTTTGTTGTTGGTTTTTTTAAAATGAGGATTGAATGAGATAATTTACCTAGCACATATGGAGTATTTACTAAATGTTAGTTTTCCTTGCTATTAAGAGAAAAAGTATCTCTGATTATGATTAAAGGGTTAATGAATGGGGCAGAGAAGAAGGGAAAAAGCATGGAGTTGAAGAAAGATGGAAGGTTTAAATTTATCTCTAGTTCTCCAGTCAAATACATCACAAAAGCTGGTAGAACCGACGTTTTTCTTTGTTTATGAAATATTTACAAAGTGCCATTTACTGTGTGCCAGACTCTTTCCAAGAACTTAACAAATATGAGCTCATTTAATTTTCATATCAAGCCTACGAGACAAATATTATTATCTCCATTTTATAGATGAAGAAATCTAGACACAGAGAGGTTATATAACTTCCCCAAAGTCACACAGCTTGTAAGTGGCACAACTGGGATTCAAGTGGGAGTCTGGCTGCAGAATCTGTGGTCATAAGACTGTGGTGTTTTTCTATTATAAGGAGCAGCACAAAGGAGGTCAGGCTGAGGTGGTACATGGCCATGAATATAGATATTTAATTTTGTGCTATGTTTTGAGGATTTGACTATTTTTTCCTTATAAACCTGAAGGCTTGAAGCAGTTCTGTTTTCCACGTGTGTTTTATCTTAATGTTTTCTTCTCTACCCAGCTTATTCCAGGATGGGAAAAAGATTCCATGAGAATCAATCAACTGCTGGCTGTTGGAGAATCATTTCACCAGGGCTTGAAGTGTTCTTGAACTTTCTGACATCTCATTCTCCTTCAATGGGGTTGGTGGTGTGTCAGTATCACTACATCAGGTTGTGTTTGCTCTTCAGGAATGGGATTTTATTGCTAACCTAAAGAATATGAGATGGGTGAAAACAAAATAGGCTTTATATCCAACTCTATCCTTACAAAGGAAAACATGCCATGCTAATAAATCTTCCATACTAAAATATTCCCACACAGGAAGGTATAGGATGCTTCAAATCTAATGGGATTGAATTTTAATTTTGTGCCTTTTTTGAGGCATAGTTCAGGCACAAAAAGTACAGTATGCAGTTCTGAAAGGCTTTCCCATGGATCAGTATTACAGTTCATTGTCCATTTTAGCTCTAAGATTATGATTTATAATAAATTTAGTTGAAGCTCTCAAATGCTCAGCCACATAAAACTGCAATTGTCATGAGCAAGCTGGTCAACATGTGCAGTGACGCTCAGTGTTTGGAATTACGTGTTTTGATTTGGTTTTGTTTGTATGGCAGCTGAAGCAGCTCTGTTTGATCCAACAAAGATAGGGTGGTTTTTTATTAAAAATTTAACACGTATCTCACAGCAATATTTACTTTAATGTGGTAAATCAAGAGATTCTTCCTTTTCTGAATGAGATATATTGGTAAGATAAACTCAATGCTATAAGGTAAATATTAACTTTCTAATGAAAACTACAGAACACCACTCCGGCTCACTGTTTGTATTTCTCGAAGGAAATGGAAACTGTCCTTGCTTCTACCTTGTGTTCAGATTTTAATCCTTAATTACCTGTCCTAGCTCCCTTTATGGTAACATCTCATCCTGTGTATTCTTCAATTTCTAATTTTAAAAATATTGAATATGTTTGCTCATGCAAAAGACTAGCTGAGTTGAGAGTTACAGAAGTACAAACTGGCACTTTCACATGCAGGCATCCAAGGAGGAAATGCAAACTTCATTAGCCTAAATTCATTAGTGAAAATGAGATTTTGAAAGTTTTGAAGTTAAAAAAGTCTTATAAGAACTCTGGCGAACACAACCTAAAATCCAAGTAGAAAATGTTTGAGTGGAGTTCAAAGGTCACCAGTTATAGTTTTGATAAAGTTACTGCTCTAGAAAGAACGGAGATATACTACTTTTCGCCACAGTGATTGTCCATGTCTGGGTACCTTCACACAGTGGCACCAGTCATGAATCCTGTAAGTGACCTATTAATAACCGCAATATGAATGAAATGTGCTGCCTAGAAAATGAGGCTGCCTGGCTCTCATAAAATATCATTTTCTTTTCATAATTTACAGGATGTGTTGTCCAAGGAGATGAAGTATTTCATGTTGGTCAGTTTGGCTCTGCATAGGCCTAATACTCTGTGGAATGTTTTTAATGGTTGACTGATAAAACATTGTTTCCTGCAACTCAGCCCTTTCTTTGATTATAAACATCAAGGCTGCAAACACAATTTTTTTACTTGGTTTCTCTCTCAGGTAGTTACAAATATTATCAGACCTAAATAAAGCAACCAAGCAACTATATCTATATTGTGTGCTTTTTAATCTGTGAAACATTCAGAATTAAAGATGTGGTTCTTGCTTTCAAGAGGCTGATAGTTGTGAAAGCAATAGATGAATTCTCTGTGAAAATTATGTTAATTAACCAATGTCATCATTTCCTCATACTGAGTGTATGTAGGAAATCTCATACTTAGAGAGAAATAAATGTATAATCTTCCCTGGAGGCTTATATGTGTTGAGTTACTAGCAGGAAACTTGGGGTGCAAAGGATAGAGGTGAAATGCTCTGAGCATTTAGAGCTCATCCAATATGTACAATAGAGGATAAAAAGTTCCTGTCTTTTAAAAAATAACGTGTATTTTTCAAAGCATACGGGTGCTTAAATGATATCCATCCTTTGAGATTGGCAAGGTGTTTTATGAACCATGAGTCATATAATTGTTTGTAAGTAATCTGTGTAAAAGAATGTTGCAAAAACTCTATTTGACACCCTACATGTGCTTGGCCTTGGTGTCCTTTGACAAGTCCCATGTTCTCTCTGTCCAGGGGCTGTTCGTCCAGGGTAAATATCAGCATCTTTTTGTGCATTTCCATCCCACACCTAGAAAAGCTATGACAAAAACGGTTGGGAGCCTTAGTCAGAACAAGATTCAGAAAGATATGCTCATATTGTACCTGTGCTGGATTTTCGGTGGGGACAGCCAGTGAGGAGATGTGGACTTCCAGAGAAGGCTACAGGATGGTGGCTGGAATGTTGGCAGGGAGCTGGGAACACTCACAGGTGGTGTGCAGGCACCTCACACTGCTTATCATCCTTCATTGTGGTCTTTGTGTATGTTTATGTTTCTGCCTTCCCCACCATACCCCGAGCTCTTCTTGGGGAAAACCTGTTTGTCATTTTATAGGTCAAAAAATGGTCCAATAGCAGCAATTTCCAAAGGGCTGGAGACATTGAATTTTCCCCACATCTTTGCTTCCTTCCCTCCAGTAGCATGACCTTGGGCAAGTCTCTTAATCTGGGTGAGCCTTACTTTCTGCGCTTGTAAAATGGGTCAAAACATACATTTCCTCAGAGGACTGCTGGGGATATTAAATTATTAATAACTAATACATGTGTATTTGTGCCTGGCCTGTAATAAACACACTCTAAGTGGTGTCTATGATGTTTCTGATTTATTGTTTCCATTTCTGAGTCTAGCATCGTCCATGTTTATACTAGGCACTCACTAACAATTATTGAATAAAAACCAGCCAAATTGAAGACTATGGTTATGGTAAATGCCCAACAAATACTTGCTGCATGAGCGAGACGTTCTTGTCTCAGATCAAATGGCCCAGAGAACCACCTGCGAATCACTCATTTCAGAGTTAGCTCTGAGAAATCCAGCCTGCGGGAGCTCCACTTCAAACACGGATTCCCAGGAAAAGCAAATCAAAAGTGAATTTGAAGGAGAGGCAAAAATCCATTGTTTCTTATTAGGCCTGCTGTTTGATTTTCATTAGGCATCCTGCCTGATTCATATTAGGGCTGCCCTGATTTCCTGTAGGTCCTGGTCAGTTAGGGTCAGTGCTCATGTGCTATATAATGATGTCATTATTTGCCTTTATTACATACATGACATAGGTAATGATTCAGGGTTTATTCCTGAAAATAATCGTAAGCACCTAATGCTGATTGGTTTAATGATACAAAAACTAATTTGGAAAGAATGGAAGGTTTCCTGGGGCACAGCTGATGATGTGCATGTGAAAAGGCTTCATTTCCCACATTTAAAGACTGGAAACAACATGCAATTACGTGCTCTTCGATGAGGTGTTTTCTTTGAAATGGTAGAACTTGGAAACTTTCCATATGAGAAAGGTGGAAAAATTCGAGTAACTGTGCCAAGATCAGTTTTCCTTTTTTTATTTCCTTTATTATTGTTATATTTATTCTTGGCTATAAACATATGCCTTTTCTTTTCCCCCCCCTCATTCTTTTAATATGAAAACCTAATGGGGAGACTGATGAGATTGGCCAAGTCTGTGAAATTAAAATGAACTTTGTAATTTTGTTTATCAGCTTGGGGTCAATGACATAGAAGCTCTGTAAGTTATAAATGTAAATATGAACATGAATTCCATGTGCTGAATTCATTCATGCAGAAGGCGGGCCCATTCCCACTCCCTGCCGTCACCCACCTCCCAGCAGTTAACAATTAGCTAGTGAAATAAGCCACCTTGGGGTTCTTTGTGCAGGTTTCCTTGGCACCCTGTGGTGCTTATCCAAGCTGTTTAAGGGAGATTTGTGCTTGAATCTGATCCTTGGGATACATTAAGAAAGGTGAGAAACTGGCCTTTCTTCCTTTTAATGCTTTTCCTTAGGATGGGATGGACTAGGAGAGCCCATGAAATGACCCCAGCTCCTCACCATAAACATCATTTCAAGTACCAACTTCACTGACTTGATTTTTTAAACTGGCCTTAATTAGGTGAATAAATTACCCACTATTTCTATTATTTTGATTTTCTGAATTATCTCACAATGCCTGATTGCTACCCACTCATTTATCCACTGTTTACAGTAACATACTCTCGTCTGCTTTACTGGATGTTGTTTTATTCTCATCATTTCTTTGTTTTTGATTTTTTTTCTTCTCATGGATATTTTATTCATTTTTATACGTGGAAGGGGAGATTGTAAGTATGACCATTAAACATAAGAATGTGAATGGTTTCTTCTGTTCACTTCTTTTCCTCCTCCTCTGAGGTGCTATCTACATATTCTCCCTTCTGCCCTTTGCCCCATGCCAAAATGGCCTGTTCCCTAAACTTTATCAATTTCCTCTTCATTGGCTTTTAAGCTCGGCATTTTATCTCTACTTGTGGGTGTCAAAAGTAGTTTTGCCCAATTTCTGTATTTGTTCTTAAGTGCCATGGGGCAGAAAGCCAAAGAACAAAGTGAGCCTAAGGGAGAGAAAGGTGAACAAGAGGGGAGCTGAGCTCAAGCCCTGACCTTGTTGATTTGCTAGAGGTCTTGGGGCCAGCCATGAGCGCTCATAGTCCTCATATGTAAAATGAGGGGCTCAAACTGATGTATCAGGGTCATTTCCATTGCACATTATATCATTTCCTCACCTATGAAATGGCCACACTAATATGCTTGCCTTATAGAATATAAACTGAGGGTTAAGTTAGATTATATCTATATCTATATCTCTACCTATATCTGTCTATATATTTATATCCATATTCATATCTATCTATCTATCTATCTATCTATCTATCTATCTATCTATCATCTATCTATCTATCATCTATCATCTATCTATCATGTTTTACATGGTGTCTGTCATGGAGTAAATGGAGTAAGAGCTCACAAACTCAATAATAGTAAAACCCTGCAATAGAGATAATTGGATATATTCCTGTGTCCGGCCCCTGTTCTCAACTAAGATTATTTTTTCTGTGGGAGAGAGTGGAGCTGAGTGGGGATGGGCGTGGTGGAAGAGTTCTCAGGAAGGGTTCTGGGAGGGTTGGTCCCTGGATCCCTAGTATTCTTCTAGCCCAACCACCTTGCATCAGATCAACAAAACCAGTTTCAAACTAAGCAGCAGAGCCCTTGAATCACTCACAGTCACCCTGTCCCGGGAGTTCCCAACAGCCAGAGCACATGGAATGGAAGCAGGGTGTGAGGCAGAATGCACAGCTTCTCCCAGACAGCAGCCAAAGGCAGTTCCAATGAGGTGGGGTCTGAATTGGGCAGCCAAACCCTGGAACAACGTGCTAGCTGTGTAGGCACATCCCAGTCACTTGGTTCACTTTGCAATAACACAACCCTGCATTTTATAAATTTAAAGTTTTTCATATCTACTTTATTTCCGGATGAAATATATCTATTAACAGAGAAAGTTATTACAAATCTCCATATCCAAGGCCCTAAGTAGATATGCTCTTTCTTTTTGTTGTGAATGCTTAGTTTCTTAGATTTAGATTCACTCAAGACTATTTTGGTTCCAAGTAATAGAGGTCTAAGTCCAACTGACTTATACCTAAAAAAGGATTTATTAGTTAAAATATTTGAAAAGTCAGGCTTAGCTACATTCAGGAACTCAAAAAGCTCAGTAGGACTTGGTCTTTTCCCTTTGTTCTCCACTGTACCCCTTGTCCAAATTTCTCTCTTCTCTGATTAAGGTTGATTAAGGTCCTAGACCAGCTCTTGCTTTTTTGACACCTAGGTAAACCAATCATTTACTCTACCACCTTCAAATCTGGCAGATACAGAACTTTTCTTTCATAATTGTGTCTCACTGTACTTACATTTTTCATCCAATTAGTTGTCCAATGAGATGGGATATATTGATTGTTCAGTCCAGTTGCTATCCCACTCCTGTTGGGACAGGATGGTATTTCCAAAAGAAAGGATTTTTTTTAAACCACAGCCCTCTGCAGAAGGGAGAATGAATGCTAGACAGGGAAAAACAACAGATGCCTATCTCTTTACTAGAATTTGGAGCTTAAAAAAGGGAAAAAAATGGCCTGGCCAGTGTGTCTCAGTGGTTAAGCATCTACCTATGTAATAGGAGGTCGCAGTTTGATTCCTGGTCATGGCACATGCCCAGGTTGTGGGCTTGACCTCAGGAGGGGATGTGTAGGAAGTAGCTGATCAATGATTCTCTCTCATCATTGATGTTTCTATCTTTCTCCCTCTCCTTTCCTTTCCGACATCAATAAAAATATATATTTTTAAAAAAGATTGCTTTTAATTGTGCACTTGAATATTCAGAATACATCCTAATTTCTGGTTGAATGCCTTGTAGATGCCAGCATTTAAAGTGATAATTATCAACATGGAGACATACTTATGGTATAATAGTAGGTAGAAAAATGTAGAATACAAATTTATGTTCATAGTGGTCACAGTTATAGAAAGTCCAGAAGGTACATTCAAAATATGAAAATAGTTGTTCTAGTTCAAATTAGAATGTTTATGGATACTTTTCCCTTGAATAATATCTTTGTCTACATGGTTTTCAAGAAAAGAGAAAGGTCAGTGAATGAATGAAAGTTAATTGCATTAGAAAGGACTGTGGGTGTATGGTTTGTCTTGACATCATGACAATTGCCTTGTATCAGTAGTCGCTTGGAGAGAGATTCCTGTGTCCTTCATAGCATGGTGCCTGGGTCAAATGTTTCAGTTTTTCTTTTACTGAAGACTGGCCCTGCATTTCACTGATTTTTATACGTTATCAAGATATTACACTTTTATTCAATCTTACTAGATACTAATTCTTCACATTTTCTAACCTCGAGATCCCTCACTTTGATTTCTATTTTCTCCCATAGCAGAAAATTAAATTATCCAATCTCTTCTCTACCCTTGTAGTTATGGGAAGTTGGGGATAGGCAACTCAGGATCAAAATGGCACCCCAACAATGCCACCAGGTTCTGGGCTCTCTGAATTTTCCCATCCTGCTATCCAAATTTAAGAGCTATACTTGAAAGCCTGCTTATTATTTTTTTGATCATTATTTATTTATTTTTATTTAGGGTTCTTGATATTATCCATATTAAAGGGGAAAAAAGTACGATTCAACTGATTTTATGAGTAAATTATTTCAATATTTAAAAATTAAATTTCTAGGATATTTTTCTTTATTTTCAAGTTGATTTCGTGACATTACCCATATCCTTTTCTTTCTGTTTTCTCTTTGCTAGAGGGGAAGAAGAGTGTACTATTGTTATTTATGGATGACTTAATAACATTTGTGGCTCAATCTAATATTAGTAAGGTCTAATCACAGTGCCACAAGTGGTGACTCCATAAATGGTAAATGGTATTTGTTATAGTGATAGTGATGAGGGTTAAATAAAATTTAGGAAAATAAGAAGTGTACTTTTCAGTTACAATACACAACCCTCTATATAGTTTAATCAAAGTTAAGTAGGACAGTTCACCCTGGCTTTAGGCCAGACTAAGGCAACATTCATTGGTAAGTAGCTCTTAGCAATTGGAGAGGGTAGGGGAGAAGGCACATGCAGTCTTGGATGCAAACCTTGAATGGTAGTTGAGAGCCTCTAATGAGATACTCCTCATCCTCTTTAAAGCTATAGAGTTCTCTACAATTTTCTCACTCCAACAATATCAGGGTCAAAGTTATTTTAGGGATTATTCATGTGCATTTATGTTGAAGGACTGAGGGAGGTGCACAGATTCATTAGATCAAATTAACATAGAAGTAGTAAAGGAAATACAGTTAGTAACTCAATGGTTCAGAGAAAAAATTATGCTTAAATAATGAGCATTTGCAGACAGAAAGACTGAGACCTCTTTGTTGTTAACATCTCACTCCCAAGATGGAAGTGAGCTGTCCAGCATGAGAAGGGAAGTGTGCCAGACAAGGAAGTGAGGGCAGGACTTGGGAAAGAGGACCGGGTCCGGGACATAGATACAACCTGAGTGTCTGCTGGCTAGTGCTTCACTAGTTCCCCAGGAATGAAGGATTGGTCACTAACATCAAACCCACATTTCAGTGGTGCTTGAGTTAGCTTGTAATTATATAGACACTTAAAATTAACTGTTAGGTAAACTCATTGTGGGTTTTTGTTCTAAATGACTTTATAGGTGTTCTCTTCAAGTTCTGTTTTGCAACAAGTATACTCTATAGATAAACTCAACCCACATTTGCAATTAATATCCAGGTATACACTCAATCTATGCCCTTCTGTCTCTTAAAAGTACTTTTCAATTTATTAATGGTTGTTAGTGATCAGAGGCTAAAGTCAGGAGTTAAGACAGTGATTGAGTGAAACTGTATGAAAAATTATTAATAACAAGTTTACAGTCTTAGTTGCAGGGGTGTATCGGGGCATACACTTAGGCACCCAGAAGAAAAAGGGATGGATGTTGGACATGGGTGAGAAACTGAGATGAAGAAAAGATGTGGAAAAGGAAAGAAGAGGGACCCAGAAAAAAGTATGCTCTGACTCTCTTCTAAATATTTGATTTGTTTAATAAAGGGCTTTTTCACTAATCCCGTGTTTTACCTGTACACAACCCCAAAACATAGACTGACTGAAAGTCAATATTTTCATATGATGGATGAAGTAACTAGGCATCAAGAAAACTTAGTGATTTGCCTAAGGTTGAGCTTAGACTATAACTTGCATCTTCTATCTCCCACTGTGTTTCTGTTTTCACTAAGGCATTTTATTCATGTGCATTACTTGACATTGAACTACTCTTTTTCTTACTTTCTGCTATTAATGTCTATTAAAAGAAAATTGGAATCTGGGCAGTGGAGCAGTATAGGATTAGAAATCAAACAATATATATCTAATTAATTCAATGAATACTTGATTAATATTTGGCAGTTGCATTTTCATTACAATATAATTAATTAGAATTTCTAGATAAACAACTTCACGCAGTTGCTGTGAGAATTAAATGTGATAATGTATGTGAAAGTGCCTACTGCATTGACTGGCATTTAGAATATGAATCTTATCAAGATTAATTTTTCAGGAGGATTTCTTTGAGGTAAAGTTTGCTCTGTGGTAGAGGACTAAAAATGGAGAGGTACTATATAATGCCATCATTAGTTGATAACTAATTTCTGAAAAGTGAATTCAGTTTGGAATTTCTACCTACATACCTCACCATCATCTGAAAACCATCATCTCCAAAATGTAACTTCTTTTCCTCCCATACACATTTTTTCTCTTACTCCTTTCTGCTAATGGTGTCAACTAGGCTTAAAGTTATGACTCCTCTCGTCCTTTCTAATATCAGTCACTGAAATCTTTCAGTTTTCTCTTGAAATAGTCTATTTTGGTTATTTCCTCTCCCTTTCTACTACTATTTATCTACCTAGGTTTTTGTCAACTCATAGGAGGGTACTACCTCTGAAATGTAGTAATCTCTTTGATTTTGTCTGCATTAGAAACCTTACTTTTTGTTTTGTTTTTTTGTTGTTGTTAATCCTCACCATAGGATATATTTTTTTCCCATTGATTTTTAGGGAGAGTGGAAAAGAGAGGAAAAGACAGAGAGAAATATCAATGTGAGAAAAACAAAAACACATCAGTTGATTGCCTTCTGCACGAGCCCTGAACAGGCCCTGGTGGGGAAGGAGCGTGCAACTAAGGTACATGCCCATGACTGGAATGGAACCACAGACTCTTTGGTCCAGAGGCTGATGATCTATCCATTGAGCCAAACTGGCTAGGCCTAGAAACACTTCTTTGAATAGTCTTCTTCAAATACTGCTTTTAATATGTTAAACCTATGATTAAGACATTTCAAGGCTTGCCCTGGCCAGTGTGACTCATTTGGTTGGGGCACTGTACCA
The DNA here is from genome assembly GCF_000327345.1 of Myotis davidii. Classification (NCBI taxonomy): domain Eukaryota; kingdom Metazoa; phylum Chordata; class Mammalia; order Chiroptera; family Vespertilionidae; genus Myotis; species Myotis davidii. Next base: position 2,211,828 of record NW_006283544.1, read on the forward strand.
TACACCAAAAAGTCACAGGTGTGATTCCCTGTTGGGCACATACCCAGGTTGTGGGTTTGATCCCTGGTTGGAGTGTGTATGGGAAGCAACCAATCAATGTTTCTCTCTCACATCAGTATGTAATACTTTAAACAATAAAGAATTAAAAAAGAAAGAAAGAAGTTTCCAGGCTTCCCAATACTTCATGCACCAAGTCTAACATCCTCTTGATTTCCAATTTCCTTTTTAATGTAGCGTCTCCCAATTTTTTAAGCATGTTTTCAAGACTAAATTCATCTAAAAGCTTGAAAATCCAGGCCTACATTTAATTTTTTTCTTTTTGTTTTGTGTTCAGTGTTTATTTAACACCCTTCTATATTGTTTAAGAATTGCTTCTTTTTCCCCTCAAGCTTTATTAATTGACAAATAAATATCATATGAAGTTAAGGTATATAACTTGATGTTTTGATATATGTATGCATTGTGTAATTATCACCACAACCAAACTAATTAACATTTTCATCACCTCACTGAATTATCATATTTTTATTTTTGTGATGAGAACACTTAAGATCTATTTCTTTTAATAAATTTCAAGTATATAATACAGTATTGTTAAGTATAGTTACAGTAATCTTCAGCATTTACTCATTTTGCATAACTAACAGTGTGTACCTTTGACCAAGATCTCCCCATTTTCTCCTCTCTCCAGCCCCTGGCAACTACCATTTTACTCTCTTACCTGAGATCATACAGTATTTGTCTTTTTGTGTCTGGCTTATTTTGCCTAGCCTAATGTCCTCCTATTTCATCTATTATTGGTGAAAGTGTGAGATCCCCTTTCCTACTGGGTGCTGAGGGTGGAGTCCTTACAATACCACAAGAAAAATAATTTTCTCAGGGAAGGATCAGTTATTCTTTTACTTTTGTGGAATTACATCCTTGGGTTTCAAAAGTCCCATTTCACTAAATCCAGTCCTGGAAGATGTGCAGCTGTGATTCAGTAGAGCTAGAAGCAAAGTCCAAATCCAGAGCTTTCATTTCATGGTGGAATTGGGTCTGGTACAGCGTTAGGCTAGTTGCAGTCCATTAGTCCATTGTGTGTGGGGTCCACATGACTGTGGGCCACGTGGGAGAATGCAGGGGAGCCAAAGGAGCATGCCCCTGCAACAAGTGTCCCAAGAATGCTAGTTGCCAAAAGAGACCTCCTGACAGTGGTTCTCAACCTTCTGGCCCTTTAAACACAGTTCCTCATGTTGTGACTCAACCATAAAATTATTTTCGTTGATACTTCATAACTGTAATGTTGCTACTGTTATGAATCATAATGTAAATATCTGATATGCAGGATGGTCTTAGGCGACCCCTGTGAAAGGGTCGTTTGACTGCCAAAGGGGTCTCAATCCACAGATTGAGAACCGCTGCTAGGAGATTAAATATCTTAAATTTTCCCATGCTTGCAGTGGCCATGCCTATTCTGGCCTATGACCTCTTCCCAGGTGTGACTGACAGGAAAGTACCTTCCCTATTTTATCCAGACTTTACTGGGCATGCGTCTGAAGCATAGTAACCTCCATCCTGTATAAAAACTGCTGTTTGAAATTCTCTGCTATTGTTAGATAGTCCCTTGTTCTATAAACTTTGTAATTTTTAGACAGTCTTTTATTCTGTAGAAATAACCATTTTAGTTTGAATAATAGAAAAAGATAAAAACTTAACTGTCTGATCTTGTAAGCTAGTCATCTAACGTAATGGACTAATAGTGATAATAATTCCCATATTCTTATGCCAAATGTTTGTTCTTTATGTATCTAAAAGAAGCTCAAAAGGTATAAATACGGGAAACTTCCTGTGTGACTTCACTCAGATTTGGAAGAAACACCTCCCTCTGGGCCACATGCAATAAATGACTCCTAATTAATTGGTTCATTAAGGCGTCTTATATCTCACTCACTGATTTCCTATACAACATGTCTAAACTGCAGCTTCCTGGGAAAGCTGGACAAATGAATGCCTATAATATTTGGCCATCCCTGTGCTCCTTTCCAGTTATTCATAACTGGGTTAAATTACAATGGTATCACATCCATGTTGTCACAAATGGCAGGATTTCCATTCTTTTTAAGGCTAAATAATATTCCATTGTGTGTGTGTGTGTGTGTGTGTGTGTGTGTGTGTGTGTAAATCACATCTTTATCTACTCATCTGTCAATGGACATTTAGGTTGTTTCATGTCTTGGTTATTGTTAATAATGCTGCAATAAACATGAGACTGCAGACACTTCTTTGAGATACTGATTTCACTTCCGTTGGACATACACCTAGAAGTGGGATTGCTAGACCATGAGGCAGTTCTATTTATCATTTATTAGAAACCTCTATTTTGGTTTTCATAATGGCTGCACAAATTTACATTGTTAACCTAAAAATCAAAGGCCAAAGTGAGAGGCAAGAAGTGTTTATTAGAGATAAAAAAAAATAGCTACTAGTATTTTGGAAGCATTGATTCAGACAGGTAGTTTGGAACTACCAGATTAGGACTACCAAACAGTTCCAATTAGGAGGTAAAGACTAGGGGAAGGGGGTAAATTACATGACTAGAAGGAAGGCATTTCTATAGGTGCAAATAAGCTAGCATAGTAATGCTAATTTTAAAGAATGTCTTTAATTTTCAGTCCTGTGCTGGGCCTGACCAGCAGACCCTGAGTGACGGATGAATGGATTACTCTGACACAACATTTGCTGTGAAAGAGAGGGCCAAGGGACTGCCTGGCTAAAGGAACCAGGCAGCCTTGATCATCTGCCTCATTAGGCTTTTATTGTAGCAGCAGTTTGAGATAAAGTTTATCTTTAAGATACAATCAGTAGGGTAAGTAATCCTGGGAGGACACATGTGTTTGTAGTGTCCTTTAAGCAAGGACTCCCAAAGATTAAGTATAAGGATTCCAGTAAACACCAGGAGGCGTGGGGCGGGGGGGAGGGGTCTGCACGCACACCTTTGGAAAGGTCAAGAAATAATTAGGGGCATGCAGGAGGCAGCTGATCGATGTTTCTCTCTCATCGATGTTTCTAACTCTATCTCTCTCCCTTCCTCTCTGTAAAAAATCAATAAAATATATTAAAAAAAAGAAAATGGAACATTTGAGGTGTTTTCTACTAATGAGGAATACCACTAAAACAAAGATGATGACTATGACATTATTCAACAAAGTTTGGAAAGTTCTCATCAATGCAATAAAAAGTTAAATAAATATTTTAAGAAAAAAGAAATAATTAGGGGCGCCGCCTTCAGCACTCCCCTAAGTCGGAATTCTGATAAACAGCGGGCCACCTTCAGCACACTTCCCTTTTTTCAGAATGTCTTCCTTATAAACTTCTCAAGCAAGTCTCCTGTGCTCCCCAACAGTCCTGTATTCATAACAAACAGTTGTTCAGAATACAGTGCTGCTTTAGGCCCAGTCCAAAGGTTATTTCCCTAGTTTTAACATTCCAAATATTTGAGGAGTAAGACATGCTAGGCAGTTTCTCAGCTCAGACTTCATTTTAAGTGGCTTTGTTTATATTATTTTTTACAATATTCCCACCAACAGTTTATATAGGTTCCTTTTTCTTCACATTTTCATCAGCACCTGTCTTTTGTCTTTTTGATAATTGTCATAAGAATTGCTTTTTTTTTTTGACTTGTTTGCTTTTCCATCTTAGCTGTAAGCATCTTTAAGATAGAATCCTTATACTATACTTTATTTTTGAATTTTTAACATGGACTAAAGGCCAATCCTAAAAATATAGTAGTAGCTCAAGAGATATTTACTGAATTGAATTGAATTGAACTAAACTTTACTGATGAGTTTTGTTTTGGGATGTCTGTAGTAAACTTGCACAGAGCTGTTACCAGGTGGTAGCAAACATGGAAAAACAGCCTAAAGCCTCACTTGTTCAATTAAAATAAAGTGCTTTTTACATAATTTGCATATGATTTTAAATTATGATTTGATACTGCTCCCTTAAATGTTTTTTAAACATCTCCAGTTTTGTTTTGTTTTTTAACTGAAGTACATTCTGATTAACAACCATGTATTAGCAATTGTGTGATTTTTATGGCTGGGGAAGACATACAATCTTTTGGGAGTTAGAGATACCCCAAGGGAATAATTTAAAATAAACATATTTTGGGTTTAAAGTGGGGAAAAAAAGCCAATCTTTGTTATTTTAAAAGGAGAGTCTGCGCCAGATAGTCAATTTTTTTTTTTCATTAGCTATGTAGAAACCTAACCCTGGTGTGATTTTTGGTGAAATTTCTGTCATTGGTCCTTTTCATGAATATTTATTTAAATCCCAATGGAAATCATTGCTCATCTGAAAGGGAGTTAACAATCCTTAATAGCCTCTTCTGATTTGATTGATGTTTTTGTCACTTTCCTTGAAGTAAATAGGTCCATTAGCATACCAAATATGCTATCTGTCCTTTTACCTCTACAGGCACTTAACTGACCACTCACTTAGGATTTAAATATCCCACCTAGGGTTTTGTTGTTAGTTCAGGGTCAACATTTTCAGGGAGAAAAAAAAAAGAGCTTTAACTATTTAGCTGGTAAGTAGTTTCAAAATGGGAGAAAAATTGTTTTCTTCGTAATGAAATCTACTCCATTTAGGCCATTTTAAAAATTCTGCCTTCGAAGTGTACACCATCCTGAAATAGCTGTGGTGAAATCAGTGTGCATTGAGCCAAATGTAAAGAAAATACTTGGGATTGTTATTGGGGAATTTAGGTATTTCTTTCCCCACTGAGTGTGGGGTGGGGCTGGAGGGCTGGAGTCCTTACGATATCTTGAGAAAAAAAATTTTCTGAGACTTGCACAGAGGATGAGTGATTTTTATTTGCATTGAATTACATCCCTGGGTTTCCAAAGTCCCATTTCTCTTAATCCAGTTATAGAAGAGGTGTAGCTAGGGATTCAGTAAAGTTAAAATCAGAGTCAGTGTCCAGAGTTTCCATTCCATGTTGCAGTCGGCTCCAGTTCAGTATCAGGCTAGCTACAGTCCATTGTGTTTGGGTCCACAGGAGCATGGGCCATGTGAGTGAACGCAGGGAGCCAAGAGAGTACACTCTCTGCAACAAGAGTCCCAAGGGCAGCCAAGAGCAACCGAAAGAGGCTGAGAGTGCAAGTTTCTCTGTTTAGGGGATTAAATATCCCACATTTCATGCCCTTGCAGTTGTCATGTCTATTCTGGCCAAGAACCTGTTCCCAGGAGTGACTGTCAGTAAGCACCTTTGCTAGTCCCCCCAACTTTACTGGGCATGCATCTATCTTCCTCTGCCCAGTCCCTGGGATGTGTAAAGTTGTAGCTTTCTGGCAAAGCTGCTCAAATAACATGCCTATAATATTTGATATTCCTCCTATTTGCAACTTTCCTGTTTAATAACAACTACATTAATTACAATGGTATCAGGATGATTTGGTAGTAGTTAAAATATTCAAGGAAGAGCCCTAACTGGTTTGGCTCAGTGGATAGAGCGTTGGCCTGCAGACTGAAGGGTCCCAGGTTCGATTCTGGTCAACGGTATGTACCTTGGTTGCAGGCACATCCCCAGTAGTGAGTGTGCAGGAGGCAGCTGATTGGTGTTTCTCTCTCATCGATGTTTCTAACTCTCTATTCTTCTCCCTTCCTCTTTGTAAAAAATCAATAAAATATATTAAAAAATATTCAAGGAAGAGTTTTGAATGAAAGAGATGAAAATATTTTTTGAAACTAAAGAATGGCATATGGAAATCAATAAGTATGAGTAAAAGATTCATTCCTAATCTTCTAGGGTATAAATGAGGGGTGGGGAACCTTTTTTCTGCCAAGGGCTATTTGGATATTTATAACATCATTTGTGGGCCATACAAAATTATCAACTTAAAAATTAGCCTGCTATACTCTGACCGGTTTGGCTCAGTGGATGGAGCATCGACCTGCGGACTGAGGGGTCTCAGGTTTGATTCCTGTCAAGGGCATGTACCTTGGTTGAGGGCACATCCCCAGTAGGAGGATGTATAGGAGGCAGCTGATCGATGTTTCTCTCCCTTCCTCTCTGTGGAAGCTCAATGAAATATATTTTTTAAAAAAATTTAGCCTGCTATATTTGGTCAAACATTTAATTAACTCATCCTTAATGTCTTGGCAGGGCCAGACCAAATGATTTCATGGGCCTTATATGGCCTCAGGGCCAGACATTCCCTACCCCTGGAAATTAATCCTAGAGAGACATGTATGGAGTTGTAGTTATCTTTTCAGGCCACCAGAGTTCATAGTTAATTAAAAGGTGTGAGTGGCCTGGAAAAATCACCTTTAAAACAGCCCCAATTTCTCCAAGGCACTTGGGTACCATCAGATATACTTAGGGCCAATAAGAAATCAGAAGTGTTGCCCTTGCCAGTTTGGCTCATGGATAGAGTGTTGGCCTGTGGACTGAAGGGTTCCAGGTTTGATGCTGGGCAAGGGCATGTGCCTGGTTGTGGGCTCAATCCCCAGTAGTGGGTGTGCAGGAGGCAGCCAATGAATGATTCTCTCTCATCATTGATGTTTCTCTCTTGCTCCCTCTCCCTTCCTCTCTAAAATAAGTAAAAAATATATTTTTTAAAAAATCAGAACTGTCCATACCATCAATGTAATATATAATCATTTCTCAATATCTGTGGGTTCCAGGATCACCAGTGATATAAAATTTGAAAATGTTCAAGTCCCTTAGTAGGCCCAACATATTTTTGATCTATGGTTGGTTGAATCCTTGGTTTATGGAACCTGTAGATAGAGAGAAATGACTGTATTTCACTTTATTTCCCCACAAATTCCTTTTGCTCCTATTTTATGAAGAATCTGAGTATATTTTTTATCCTCACATATTTATGATCCCTGTACATAACGCAGTGATCAGGAGGGGCCTATGGATGTGTGATAGGCAGTTAGACAGACATAAGCAGAGGAGTGGAGATGGGCCAGAAACAAAAGGGCACCAGAGTGGAAAGCTCTGGGTGAGAAGCACCAGACACTTGTAGGGTGGGACTTTGCCTCCAGGGTGACCTATTCCCCCCTAACATAACCCTGGTCATGTGGTTTGGACGCTCCCTTTCAAATTGCTGGTCATGCAGTTTAGACCCCCTGACCTTTCCTCCCTAGAGATAACTGCTATGCTTCAGCTGTATTTTGGCTCCAGGCCCAGAAAAGCAGAAAAACAGATAAAGACGCCAAGCCTGTCCTGGGGAACAGCTGCATCAGATAATGACCCCCTGCCCAGGTGCTGACCAATCAATCAACAGAGATAGAGACCCCAACCCTGAAAGGACACACCTGGAAAGCTGCTGACTATTCTATTGAGCTCTTTCTCTGGGGGCTCCCCTAAAATCTCCACCCTTTAAATCCTTAGGATGGAGGACCCGGAGTGCTCTCTCTCCTGGGAGCAGCCCAGACCTTTCCCTTCCCCTGCCTCCTTCCCTTCCCCTCAGGCATGTTACCATTGCCTTCCTCACTCCCAAGCTCCAAGGGTCCTTCTTTTGCCCCTGTAACTTATTTCTTAAACCCACTTCTTCTACTACTCAAGAACTCAAGAACTGAGGTTGCTGAATCACGGTTTGGTCTGACCCCACCAGTCTAACACCTGATACTGTTCCCACTGCCATTAACAAATGAGTGTGAGGGGAGATCAGGGGTGCGCAGATGGGTCCAATACAGCATTGGTAGGATAGAAAGGTGTTTTTTTAAAAAATGTTTTTACTGATTTCAGAGAGAGGAAGGGAGAGGAAAAGAGAGACAGAAACACCAACGATGAGAAAGAATCATTGATCAGCTGCTGCCTGCACACCCGCCACTGGGGATCGAGCCTGCAACCTGGGCATGTGCCCTGACCAGGAATCTAACCATGACCTCCTTGTTCGAAGTCAATGCTCAACCACTGAGTCACATTGGCCTGGAGCAGAATAGATAGGTTTTGATGGGTCTGATGCTTTTCAGTGTGGAGAAACAAGGCTACATTCATTTATTTGAACAATTTTTTTAAACAATGATCCATAATGGCACAAAATTCTTAAAATGTCTCAAGGCAATTGATTTGAGTACTTTTTAATTATAAAGAAGTAGAATGGTCTGTAGAGCAAATAACTCTGTGCTTCAAGTTAGAAGTCTTTGGTATCCACTTTGATGCTTTAATGTAGACACTCTCTGAGTTTGTTTCCATTTTTCGAGAAAAAAGGGGCACAAAGCTCTGAGTATGATTCAGTGAGATAATGTGGTATGTGAAAAAACTTTATAAATGACAAAATAATACCAGTCAAATAACGACTGTTGTCACTCTGGCTGGTGTGGCTCAGTTGGTTGAGTGTTGTTCAGTGCACTGAAAGTTTGTCAGTTAGATTCCTGGCCAGGGCACATGCCCAGGTTGTAGGTTCGGTTCCTGGTCTGGGTATGTACTGGAAGCAACAGACCGATGGTTCTGACATCAATGTGTGTGCCCTGACCAGGAATAGAACCTGCAATCTTTTGGTATATGGTAGGATACTCCAACCAACTGAGCCACCTGGCTAGCCTTGAATGTAAATTTTTAAATAAAATTTTAAAACTCCCTTTTATATTTGAAACTAATACAATACTTTCTTCTAATTAAATTTCCTTAGTCCATGTATTAATTTAGATGGACTATAATAGAAAAGGAGAAATGCAGAAACTAAATTTGAGAATATATGCATTCCTATTTATTTATTTGTTTGTTTGTTTATTTAATCCTCACCTGAGGGTATTTTTCCATTGATTTTTAGAAAGAGTGGAAGGGAAGGGGAGAGACAGACAGAGAGAAAACATCGATGTGAGACACATTGATTGGTTGCCTTCTGGCCGGGGATTGAGCCTGCAACTCAGTTATGAGCCTGCAACTGAGGCACGTTCCCTTGATGGGATTGAACCAAGAACTCTTCAGTCTGTGGGATGACACTCTATCCACTGAGCCAAACAGGCTATGGCAATATATGCATTTCTAATAGGTGATTCATTTTCTGGGAAATAAAATATACCCATTTAATCAATTTTTCAAAGACCAAGAAAGAAACATATAATGCTAAAATAAACATTGAAGGTAAAAAAAAACAAAAACAAAAATAGATTCAACTAACTTACTTTACTAATGCTGACGTGGATTACTTTAGAGTTATGATAGCAGACAAGCGATATGTGAAAATGAACATCTTTATAAAATGTGGGAGACTTGATTACCTTTCAAGTACAAAGTGTATTTCTGCCTGGCCAAATGTTTATGGGGCAATGATATACAGAAATCATACACACATGGGCAGTATGATAAACAGATAAAGAAGAGATACGCAGATATAATTGAAGCCTAGAATACTGTGTTAGATTTTAGATGCCTTGGAAGCAGTAATTTGAAGAAAAATTGGAGCTCAGCCAGAGAAAACAATTGTAGTGATTAAGAGAAGGAAGGGATTAATTTATAAGAAAAGATTTAAGCAGACAAATATATATATAGCTAGGGAAGTAATGACTACAGGGTATATTATAAGATTCTACAAATATTTGAAAGTTAAAAAGGTGGAAGTAGAATTATTTAAAATTATATAAAAGAGTAAGTTACCAGGAGTAATTAAGGTAGAAGAACTCTTTGACATTGAAAATCATCAGTTTTTAGAAAACTCTTCTAATAGGAAGTTAAAAGTATTATTCTCTCTGAAGATTTGAAACTACACAGGAAGTGATTCTTTATGGTGAATAGTTGTTTTAGGCAAGTGGAAAAACTGATCAAGTCATCTGACTCTCCATCCTTTTCCATGAACAAAAAAGTCAAAGATATTAAATCTAAGATTCATTAATATAGTGTCTAACAATTACTCAAGAGCTCATGTTAATTGCTTGTGACCCAATAATAGTTTAAGATTGTACTAATGTAATTAAACTCTGTATTATATACTGACTTCAGCAGTTTATTATCACTTATTGGCAGGGGGGAGGAGGTGCCTTAAAATTTTATATTTTTATTCCACACAGTAACTAAGTATTGTTAGATACTCAGTATGATCTGAACATATACTTTATTAAGTAGAAGGTTTTACTTTGCAAGCAGGGTGTTTATATTTTCATTGATTACATAAAATATTTGTAGTGCTTACTTGTCTCACGTCTGATTTGGAAGGTTTGAGGACATGTATAAAAACACTTTCCACTACTCCATGCTCCACCAATTGGTTTGCCATAAAAAGGACCATCTCAGCCATCCCATCTTTTCAGTTCCTATTTCTGCTTAGTTTAGAACCTTTTTATTTCCCATGAGACTAATACAAAGGCTAACACTCCTTTCTAATAATCCACACTTTTCTGTATTCTGCTCCTCTACCTTGCTGCTGGAGTCTGACCAAAATCTCATGCTGCCCGTAGTTGGCTCAGTGGATCACAATTACCTACAGGATAAGGATTAAACCTATTCATCCAAATCCTTTAGGATCTATCCTCACCTTATTTTTCAAGCCCATCTCCAGCTAATTCCTGTGCATTAGATCCCAGAGACTACACAGTCTTTCTTACACTCCCCTCCGCTCATCCTGTTCTCTTTGCCTAAATCCTTCTCTCAGTCTCCATGGTGCCACTCAGATGCCATTTTTTCTATGAGGCTTTCATTGAAGCATTGTATGAGATTAATTATTTGTTTCATTTGCATTTTTGTATCATTTATGTCATCTATATAGCTTAAATTAGTTTTTTTGCCTCCTTTTCCTACAACAATCCATTTATTTGAGGACAAAATCTGGATCTTACTCACCACCCACTCTCTTGAACATATGGCCTTGTAAATAGTAGGTCTTCAATAAATTTTTATGAAATGAATGAAATGATAGAATGTTCATCATCTTCATGTGGAAGAAATCTCAGAAACAAACAATATAGCAAACCAGATGTGTTTTTTTCAACTATATTGGATTTTTCTGAAGTCTCTAATAGGGCAAGGTATAACATACAACTTTACTTTTTTTTAGGTTTTGTTAGGAACTTTCCAAATTTGACTTAATTTAAGCAACACGAAGATGTAATGTTACTACACATTTCATCCTCTACTCTTCAGCACTTTTCAGCTTTATTGCCACCAGACATATTACATATTTTAATTATTTAATTAATTATGAACTATTTTCTATCTTCTCATTATGGAGCGTGAGCACCATGAAAGAAGTGCTTTGTTTTTTTTCTATTGTTTTATTCCCATTACTCTCAACAATGTTTGACACATAGCAAGTGTTCAACAAATATTTGTTGAATGAATAAGAGAACTTATATTGTGTCATTAAAAGAAGCAAATTTTTGTTAGTGTCATTTTTGAGACAATTAAATTTGGCATTTTAAAAATGTAATAATAATTTAAATCCTTCAGAAAACTGAATTCTACAAAATTTTTATTTTTATTTAGGAAGTGGTTGACCATTGTCCATGAATGCTAATAGTAGTTATTAGTAATGGTAATTTTGTAGCACAGAAAATATTTAGTATTTTTCTTTAAAGCCTTCTATTTATTATAGAAAATGGTATAAACATAAAATACAACTTAGCTCCCCAAATAGTTCTTTGATTTTGGGGGTAATTATGAATCTAATTTGAGTAATTTTTGGCACATTGCTGTATATTATTTGTTTTTCATCTTTGTTCTTTTCATAGATTGTTATTGAAAAAGCTATTCCAGTCCCTTTTGAACTGGAATATCTTGCCAACTCATGGTAGAATTTCTAAGAGGCCTTACACATTTTAAGAGCAGATCATGTTTAACTTAAGGAGGAAAAGTAAAATGCATACCTGCCCCAAATTGTGTAAGCCAATGATGGAGCCTTTGATCTTAGATTGGCTTGCTGAATAAAGTGCAACTTGTACTATATATGGTGTTTACCACCCACTACTATACATAAGGATTTTATTAAAGGACTCTAACAGTGAATATATTCTATTAGCTCTTTCTTTAAAAAAAAAATAAGTCAACACTTTTTTTTCTGTCTTCTCTCTCTCTTTTTAAGACCTACATGTCAAAGTATATGATTGTCAATTAATTTTGCATTGCATTTGTAATGAAATGAAATAAAAATGAGAAATTCTACTCAATATAGAAATGAGTAGTAACATAATTTTTGAGTTTTAAAATATTTCCCAAGATTTAAGGGTGTTATTGTTTGTTTTTTCTTAATGGGGAAAGAAAAAACTTAATTTCCTTAAAAGACACCACTTGGTTTGTTACTATATTACCACCACCTGTGTGTGTGTGTGTGTGTGTGTATTGTCTTTATTTTTCTTTATCATTTGTTAATAATTTGGGGATTCCATATACTAAAGTTTCTCCAAATAAAAAAAAAAAACAGCACATTTTCTTTAGGGCTAAAACTAGGCATGCTAAATGCCATATTGAGGAAAAGAATGTTTATTTCTTTAAAAGAATAAGCACTGATTTTTTTACTATTTTATAGATTTATCCAATTATAAATTACCAAATTCATAATGCTCACTTCTCAGGTAATACTAGATCATAACATGATTCTAAACATGGTAATTTATTGATAAAGTAATGCCAAAAGTTAAGACAAATCTGAGACACCATCAATAGATTGGAAAGGATTTTAAATTTTAGAGAAGCATAAGTTCAACACCTAGTTTTGCTACAGGGTTTTCTATGATCTTGGCAAGTCACTAGCTCCATTTGTCTTAGTGTTCCCATCTGTAAAATTGTGGTCATTATACTTGACACTTCCTTTCTTAAAAGGGGATGTTATGAGGATGAATAAGGTAATGTGTTGTGGTAAAATGCTTTAAGCTCCTTAGAAGAAAGGTGCTACATAAATACAGAGTATTATCTCGCATGAAAAATAGCTACAATACTTTAAGTATAGCTGCTAAGAGGCACAATGAACTCCTAATCTATTTTTTCTCAATGTGGAAAATTCCTTACATTAAAAGAAATGATGTTCATGTATTGATTGGCAAATACATCATCACCTCTCTGTATTACTGTGTCACTAATACACTTTTAAAACTTAAAACACACTATCAATTCTTCCTGTTCCTTACACTGGAAACTTTGGAGACACCTTCAGTTTCTTTCTCTCTTTTGACCCCTAAATTATTACAGCTCTTTCTTGGTAATATTTGTTAGCGCTCTCTCTCTCTCTCTGTCTCTCTCTGTCTCTCTCTCTCTATATATATGTATATATATATCTCCTATCTAATAATAGACAAACATGGTAATTAACCGTACCTCTGACATGCTAACCATTGGCTAATCAGGGCAATATGCAAATTAACTGCCAACCAAGATGGCAGCCGGCAGCCAGGCAGCTGAAGC
>NW_006283544.1:2225815-2228132 GCF_000327345.1 Myotis davidii
GGGGGGGAAGCCTCTCCCGCCTCCTCAGCAGTGCTAAGGATGTCCAATTGCAGCTAGGCCTGCTTTCCCCCTGCCAAGTGGACACCCCCTGAGGGCTGCCTGGCTGCCAGAGGGATGTCTGACTGCCAGCTTAGGCCTAATATCCTGGGGAGCGGGCCTCAGCCAGCAGGTGGTCATCCCCTGAGGGGTCCGAGATTGCCAGAGGGCACAGGCTGGGCTGAGGCACCCCCCTCTCCCCCTGAGTGCACAACTTTTTTTGCATCGGGCCTCTAGTATATATATAAAATCTCTACAATGAGTTATAGTAGTTAAGAAATCAGATGCAGGAGCCACAGTGCTTGGGCTCAAATCTTGTTTTTTTTTTATATTATATTAGAAGTCCGGTGCATGAAATTCATGCATGGGTGGGGTGGTCCCTCAGCCCGGCCTGAACCCTCTCCAATCCGGGACCCCTCGGGGGATGTCTGACAGCCAGTTTTGGCAGTCAGACATCCCTCTCACAATCCGGGACTGCTGGCTCCTAACCGCTTACCGGTCTGCCAGCCTGATTGCCTTAACGGCCCCCCCCTGCCAGCCTGATTCCCCTAACTGCTCTCCCCGGCTGGCCTGATCCCCCTAATTGCTCTCCCCTGCCAGCCTGTTCCCCTAACTGCTCTCCCCGGCTGGCCTGATCCCCCTAATTGCTCTCCCCTGCCAGCTTGATCACATCACCCCTAACTGCCTCTGCCTTGTCCCCGCCACCATGGCTTTGTCTGGAAGAATGTCTGAAGGTCATCTGGAAGATGTCTGGTCTAATTAGCATATTGCCTTTTTATTAGTATAGATGCAAATTTTGGCATATTACTTAACTGCCCTGGGCCTCAATTTTCTTATCTGTAAAATAAGTACAATAATGATATCTACCTCTAAAAAGGTTTTAGAGAGAAATAATACATGTACAGTTCCTCATAATTGTTCCTGGCACATAGTAAGAGCTCAATAAACTTCAGCTATTTTTTTATATGGACAACTACAGTAATCTTATATCCATTCATTATTCATCAGACTTACCAGGAATCTTGCATCTTCTGATAGTCTGCATTTACAACACAATTTAACTTCCTTTTAAAGTTATTTCTTTTCCTCTAAGTTATCCCCAAGCCCCCCAAATAATCATCTTCTGGTTCCTAATCATGAGGTTGACTTGAAGCCTCTAACATTCCTTATGAGACACTTGTATCCATCCAAACCACCTAACCTCATTGTCAATAGCACACAGGTGGGAACGCTGCTTCCATCAAGTAAATATTCCTGTCATTTTCACCAGCTTCTACTCTTAATTTCTCCATTTCTCTTTAAAAATATATGCCCATCCTCTCCTGTTTCAAATCTGTTTCTCTGTGGATCCCTTTCCAACAATTTCTTCCTTCTGATCTGCCTAATCACTTCAAGAATAACAACACATCAGCACATTGTGTAGATCACTAATGTATAACTGAATTTGATTATGTAGTTGGTGTGTTTATATTTTTATGTGCAATATGACTTTATGTTGCTTTTTGAATCAGGGTGAAGCATTATCCATACCAAAGAGGGGAGCCTGGAGACCTTTTCTCCCTTGTCATGGGTACTCTAAATTAGGCTGAAATGGGCATTGTACGCACAGACTTCTCTGACAAGCTTCTGAAATTATCCTTTGTTGATTTAGCAGTTCCATAGCATACGGTGCCTCTGACTTCCTGTTTAGTCTCTTAGGTCCCAAAATCTTAAATGAACTGCTTACTACTGCAAGTTTTGAGCTGAGCGGATATCATATGTAAATACATTGTTTTAGGGAGCCTTAGAGAAAAGTTCTATGCAAACAGCAATAACTACTCACAAAATTATAGAGGCTCAGGGATAAAAGTTTCTAAAATATCATCTATTTTTCAAGGCCAAGAAGTCACAGTAGTTCCTGTTACTATTGACTTCATAAGGAGTAGTTCTAGAGAATGATCTGATATTTCAATGTCTCCACAAAGTACTAATTTTAAGTATCATTCATTTCTGTTTTAAATATATTGCATCATATAATTCTAGCAAAGCTTAGAGTCAGTAAAATTTGTGACTTGTTAATGAGAGTGGGGCATAGGATGCCTACTGCTGAATTTGACATTAATGCTATTTTACAGTGTCTTTTCTGTTTCAATTCTTCCCCTCAAAACTTTAGCATATTCTCTCTCTCTCTCTTTCTCTCTCTCTCTCTCTCTCTCTCTCTCTCTCTCTCTCTCTCTCTCTTTCTCCTCCCTATCTCCTATGCCCCTCCAGAATGGTATGCTAGGGAAGGAAGCTTCACATC
>NW_006283544.1:2228468-2236073 GCF_000327345.1 Myotis davidii
AGCTTTTTCCACTGAGCCAAACCGGCCAGGGCAAGTGGTTGTCATTTTTTAATTTGACAATCTAAGGCAGTGGTGCTCAACTTTCTGGCCCTTTAAATACAGTTCATGTTGTGACCCAACCATAAAATTATTTTTGTTGCTACTTCATAACTGTAATGTTGCTACTGTTATGAATCGTAATGTAAATATCTGATATGCAGGATGGTCTTAGGTGACCCCTGTGAAAGGGTCATTCGACCACCAAAGGGGTCGCGACCCACAGGCTGAGAACCACTGGTCTAAGGTGAATATAGTATCTTCCTGAATCTCCAAGTTTTAACCAATTGTAAGCTTTTTGGCCATTTTGAATGACTTTTTCCCCAGGCATGGAGGTAAAATTGTGATAAGAGTGAGACTTTGAAGACCTTTCATGTCCAATAATCTTCACAGTTGCTGGTGGCTCCCTCTCCTCCAGACCTCTATGTCCTAAGGACAGTCTCTACTCGATGTCCAATAAGCATCTCAAACTCAACCTTCCTATGTGCTCAGATCAAAGTCCTTGGAGTCATCTACAACCCCTTTCTCTCTTTTGGATTACATCTTTTCTTTGCTACCTTCAAAATATGTGTGCAGAATCTAATCACTTTTTAATTCCTTCACTTGATCTCTGGTCCAAGTCATCCTCATTTTATGCCCAGATTTTTGCATTAGTCTCCTAACTGGTCTTTTTACTTCCATCTTTGCTTCCATTAATGTATTCTCAAGCTTTACCAGATTATGCCATTACGTGGCTCAAACCGCTCCAATGTTTCCCGTTTCATCCAGAGTAAAAGCCAAAGTTATTACAGCAAAAACCAGTTTTATTTCAGCAACATCATCAGTTTTATTTTAGCATTAGAGGCCCAGTGCATGAAAATTTGTGCACTTGGTGGGGCTCCCAGCCCAGCCTGCATGCTCTCACAATCTGGGACCCCTTGGGGGAGGGTCCAGTCCCATCGCATCATGGCTCTGGTTCCCTGGAGCCTACAGGCGGAGGAAAGGGACCCAGAGGCCAGTCCGATGGCAGCATGGCTTCCTTCCCACAGCTCCCTTCTGCCGCTTAGCAGCGGGTGGCCAGGGCCCACAGCTCCCTCCTGCTGCCGCACTGGGCCGGCCAGGACCCAGGACTGACTTCTGCCACGCTGGCCGGGCCCTTAGCCTGGTGTTTGGTCATCTGTCTGGACATTTAGGTGGTGACAGACCCTGGCTCTTTATATATTAGGGTCATTGTATAATTGTATTAGAAGAATGCAAGTGCTGAATTTAAACAACTGATACCTGTTAACCCTCTTTAAATTAGCCTGTACTATGTTCATTTGAAAAAGGAATTACTTCCTATATACAGGCTATCATTGCACTCTATTTGTTAATATATATTTATCAAGCATAATATTAATTTATTGGTATTTATTTATCAAGAATGTGCTTAATACTGGTCCAAGCACTAGGAATACCAATGACATGGTTTATTGAAGATTTATAGAAAACTTGGGTAGAGTTGTGATAGCCAATCATTATAATTGCAAACAAATCTTTATTTTCTTTAGCATATTCACTGGCAGGTTGCAATTTTTGGTGACTTTTTCTTTAGAAAGAAAAAAGTTTCATTACTCTTCTAGTTTGCTTTATATATTTCTTCTTTTCATAATGTAGTGCCTTTCTAACTTATAATTATAATAACAGACCATATGTAGAGAAAATTAAGACATTGTCTTCCCAATTTTTATATCACATTATGACTGTACTCTCCACCTCCAACCCAAATACAGAGAATAATCTGAATCTCAAAATTAAAAGAAAACCTACCAATTTTCAATATAATGGATGTTTAAAATCAAATAGAAAAGGTAATTTTTACTTATCTAAAAAATTAACTTCTCTGTTGATTGAGACTGTTATAAAGATAAAACCAAAATTTCTCTCTTATAAAATTCATAACCTTCTTGGAAATGGATATTGATTATAAATTTGGCACACTTCTGTATTTTAATATACAATAATATGAAATAATGTTAAATGACTAATAACCAAAATATGAGCTCTAACAAATCTTGGCAAACATTGCCACATTTTATTTAGTGATGAGAAAATTCTCAATTTCCTAAATTAGACAATACTTAGAAATAAAAGAGCAAACCCAGAGCTACATCCTTAAAAAAAATCTAAAATTCTCTTTGGAGCCTGATAACCTATAAAAAATGTTTCACTACCTTATGCCTTTCAATGACTAGAAGTACGGTAGCCAGCCCATCCGCCTCTATTGTATTAGTGCCACAGCTGTGCAGTAATATTTTTTAGTATGTTATTTTCTTTTCAAAGGAAAAATTGGAAAGTGGTACTTAGACTAAAATATAATCCTATCAATTTTATATAAAATATTGATAAGAAATAAAAACTTAGCATCTCTGGTGTAAATTCACTAGACTGTACAAAATACAAATATATAGATTAGGAAAGTTAACATAATCCTTTTATGGGAACTAAAATCAATTACATGTCAGCTTTGTAGTATTATAAATGTATTTAGTCAGCATAGAATTTTTCCAGCAGTGTTTCCTGCAGATTGAAATTGACTAACCAGATGTTAAATATTAAATAGAACTAATCAAAGCATGGTTCAAGAGATTTTAAAACAATGATCAAAGGGAGCTATTTATTACCTGATTCATGTTACTGCTGAAATATTGGGCTCTGTGATATTATATTTAAACTTAGTTTTTTCAAGATCCCATTTTCTACCTTTACATAAACAATAATTAATGTTAATAAATTATCTCATAAACGATATAATTGGATCATTGTGCATAATCATGTTTTGAAACTTGACCAAAAGATTTAAAACTCAATTCACAGAAAGAAAACTTTAGTGGAATATTTAGCAACAAATAGCTTTTACCAATAATATAAATACAGGTATTAAAAAATACTGGAATTCATTTGGTCTATTTAACACACACACACACACACCACACACACGGAGAAGATAATACTAGAATCACTTCTGATGGAGGTTGGACAATCATTTCATCATGACTTTTACTTGTAGAAAAGTAATTATTCAGTTTAAAAATAATGTTGGCAGACAGTTTTCAGAAAAAGTCATTCCATAACTTCTTATAAGCTCATCATATTATTTTACCACAGTGCCAACATTTTTGCTTATATTCAACAAGAACCTTTCATCAGATCTTATTTTAACCCACTTCCCTTTATATGCATTTGAGGAAACAGAGTTGATAGACTTTTCATATCTGATGTTATTCATTTTACTATTATTGCAATACTTATGTAAATAATTTATATAATTTAAGAAATGTGTTTCAAAGTATAGATTTCAATAAACAATAAAATTCACAACTATTCACACACCAATAAATACTTATTGCCAATATACAAACTATTTTTTATTTGTAGTTCTTGTTGTAGAAAAAAAGGGAAATAAAGTGAAATTAGTAGAACTGTTAAAAATGTTTTACCTGTCCTGGCTGGTGTGGCTCAGTTGGTTGGAGCATCATCCAGTTGATGTTTCTCTCTCTCTCTCTCTGTCTCTCTCCCCCTTTCGCTCTCTCTAAAATCAATAATAATAATAAAAAAATCATTTGATGAGGATTAAAATAATCTTTTACCTTATTCTTATTTTTTTGCTTCTACTAAATTGTTTTTGAAAGAATTTTCAGTCAATTTCTGCTTGTTTTTAATTAATTGTATTCTGTTCATAATCACTGTTAAGCAACCATTATTACAATTTTTCAAAGAAATAGTCTGTTTTAATATAGGTGGTATTGTGTCTTCTACAGAAATGAAGATTTACTGTATGACATCCTAGATTCTGTGCCTTGAATATATTAACTTCTGTTATAGTTTTAACAGCAAATCAAGAAAAACTTATTTATTGGAGAGAAATATATTCATGCACCTAAACCATGCATGTCTCTTTTTAAATTTCATGTACACACTCTCCTAAATGGCCCCTTTCTGCTAATTCAGGACCTACCTCTCCAAAAAGTCTCCTCCTACTCTAATCATATTCCACTCTTACCACTCCCTTGATTTTTTTTCTCTCCATCATTTGTGATATATGATTATACCTCAGTTTTTGTTCTCTGGTTATTTGATTTATTTTTCCTTCCAAACCAATATAAACATCACTGAGCAAAAACATTTCCAAGACCTTTACTTCATGATAAAATACTCCTTTGTATATGTAAGTACATTATGCGCACACTATTATGGGATTCTGGTCTACTTGAGCATTATTTCCTGTTACTTGAGGTTCTAGTCCCATCAGCTACTGGCAGTTACCATACGATATTATGCCTTCTTGGAATGCCTTAACTTTGTTCATGCTTATATTTCTCTTAGAATGCCCTTCCCTTGCCTTTTTTGCCTGGTTAACACACTGTCAACTTTTAAAAGGTATCAGTTTTGCTTGGAAGTCACCCCTGATTCCCCAGTCTGAATGAGTGGGTGGTCCCAGGTCACTTCTCATATTGCACTGATCACACTCTTGTGTTTTCTGTCTCTGCAGCCTAGTGCCTTTGCAGAAAATAAGAATTCAATAGATTTTGGGTTACCTTGAATGAGTTCTTTAACCTCTTTTGTACATCAAGTTCCTCATCTATAGAATAGGGGTGATAAAAGGTCTAACTTTTTGTGAGGATCAAATAGCATAATAAGTATGCTAGACTCAGAGTCTGGCTTGTGATAAGAATTGTGTAAACATTAGCTATTTATGCTTCTTGCATGAACTAAATGATCCAAACTCCTCATGAACCTCATTTGTTTTCATTTTGTTTCACCTCTTAATGTAGGATTTCATAGTTCAGTGCCTGCTGTGAGAACTTACTTCTATTTGTATTAAATGTACCTTTCCAAGCTTCGAGCTCTCTCATTTTAGCATCCTAATAATTTAAAAAATAAATTTGGATCACAACTCCACTGATTAGGTATGTCTAAAATATTTCAACTTTTTATCAGCATTTCATAATGCATTTTCCCTCTCCTTCATAATGATCAATACATTTAAATATATATATATAATTGACTTCAGAGAGAAAGGAAGAGGGAGAGAGAGAGATAGAAACATCAATGTTGAGAGAATCATTGATTGACTGCCTCCTGCATGCCCCCCAATGGGGATTGAGCCTGAAACCCAGGCATATGCCCTGACCTGGAATCAAACCATGTCCTCCTGGACATAGGTCAATGTTCAACCACTGAGCCATGTCAGCTGGGCTGTTCAATACATTTTTTATTTCTCTTTAATCCACTTGTCAACCAATCCATCTTTATTTATTCGTCACAATATTGTGGTATATACACAAATTTAAGAGAGATCACAGTCTTTGGGAGTGATAAGAATAACATATGTACAAAACCAACAAATAAGCAATATTTTTCCTATGTGTTAATTGTGTGTTTGCTATAGTGTTTTAAATAGGAAAGATGAGATGTATAGACAAAAATAATCCTAATATATAAAAAGCCAGGGGTCGTCATGACTGAAACAACTGAATGGACAAATGATTTTCCTCTCTTAAAAATTTATCCCAGACTCCACTTAACCCACAGCTCTCTTCACTCTACACATTTCTCCTGGATGGGTTCACCTCTAATGATCCTTGCTTGACTTTCTTTTCTCTCGATTACATGAAGGCAGTGATGTGCTAGCTGGATATACAAAGATTTGAATAGAAGCAGCATAAAGTGTAAAATACAATACAGACAAGGGGATTAATAAAAGTCAAAGCAGGGGTGCAGAAAGAGTCCTCAACAAAGAAAAGGTAAAAAGTATCTTTGATTCATAGATGTGCATGAATGATGATGCTATATCTGTTTAACATCATAATCTAAAATTCTAAGAAAATATGTTTATAAAAAGGGAAAATGTTCTTCAAAATAGAGTGTTAAAATAGAAATCATTGCTTAAATAAATCAATCTATAGTTATTAGCCTTTAGTATTTATAAGTTTAGCTTATATCATATTGAGCACAAAATAGTTAAATAGAAGCACACTTGATCTATAGTAGGGTCTGAGAAGGGCTGGTGGGAAGATATTTTATATCAGAATGTTTCATGCTGTCTGCATTTCTCCTCATTGTGGAGTAGCCAGACTTTTTTTCCCCCCCAGGTCGGAGTTTAATTAAGAATCCTCCTACAAGGATATCAAAACTGCTTTCTTTGCTTCAGCATTACATTAAGGTGAAGAACGTAAAAGGCGTGGAAGGGGACTCCAGGGCTCAGATAGGCTCCAGAGAGCAAAGGTGATGAGTAGAAAGAATTTGGCAAAGCAGTTTGAGGAATTTGTTTATTTTAAACCTGAACATTGAGAAAGGAAACAAAGACTAAATAATTAATGTTCTGACACTATGACACAAGACCTTACCGATGTCACTAGTAGGACAAAAATATCCTGGGCGCAAAGACCACTATAGAACTAGAACAGCACAAGATGACACAGCCAGATCAGACTTAAAGCAGGACTATTTCATAATCCGTTTGGGTTAAGAGATGCTAGTGGGTTTCTAGGGAGGAGAAATTATAAGTATGATCAAAACCTCACTTTATATCATTTATAGTTTTGTTGTATATAACTAAGGCTTAATTGACTATGCTAATATGTATATATTCTCATTTCTAAATGTTGTTACTATTCTTAGTAAATCCTTTTGCTTTCTCTATGAAACAGAGTTTGAAATGAAAAAAAAAATCATCTGAACTCTGCATGGGATTCATTTCCAAATTTGGATTTTGTAAGACTACAAAATAATTTTTTTTTTTAGAATGACGGTGACACTCAATGAATATTCTCTGATTGTTGTAATTAAGCTACTTTGCTTGGAGCAGGGAAAACTAGGTAAATGAAATCACTTAGAGAAGATTGCCTTAGAAAGGCTTCTTTCTCACTGTGTGTGCTATGAATTACAGAAGGAATCCAGGTTTCTAAGTGGCAGTTTTCTGTGTTTTGTATGCTTAACAGATTAACTGCTTTTTGTTGTTGTTATTATTCTTTCTCCTAGGACTCAGGAAAGAAAACGACATAACAGGTACCCCCTTTCCCCCCTCCCCCTCAAATCAAGGTAAACCTCCTTCGTCAAAGCCAGTTGCTCCTTGGGAGGTAAAGAGCAAACTAACCTATGTTTCTACAAGTTATGAAATCATTTACATTTATTACCCTTGCACAGTGAGGCCCCAAAACCTCAGAGCTATGATTCTCCAAATCACTGCATTCTAAGCTTGACTGATTGGTTTAAAAGCTTGTGAGAGATTTATAATGATTCACTGTGTAAAGCCAATGATTTTATATTTAAGACGGGAGACTGCTTATAAATGATAGAAAACTTTAGACTCTCCTTGGACTCAGCAGCTGACCGATTGTTTTCATAGGTTTGGGTAAAAACTGCGTTTTCTTTGCACTGTTTGGTCTCAAAATTTGTAAAGTTTACACACATTAGAATGCATACAAGCAGTATGCTATGAACTCCCCATTTACAGTGCTATCATTGTATTATTTAAATATCTATTTGTATTTATCACAGGAACTTTAAAAATTATGTCACTTTTAAACCTTTTTCTTACTTAGTTTC
>NW_006283544.1:2236340-2238648 GCF_000327345.1 Myotis davidii
CCATCATTCTAGTGGGCTTCATTAACCACAATTCCTAGTGCCCTTTTCTCTCTCCATCTCAGCAACCATCACACTCCTCCAACTTGTCTCTTGTCTCCTTGCTCCTTGCATTCCGCTCATCATCTCTTCTGCCTGATACACAGCTGGCTTTCTACTGCTGTCTTCTTCTCTAGACTCCTCCCTACTCAGATCTGGTCTGCACTGTGCTCTCCACAGTGCCTGTTGCTACTCTGCTGTATTTTGAAGAAATGCCCAGCATTATCCCAAGTACAGCGTAGTATTTAGGAGCACTACCCTTGGACTCAGACACAGCTGCTAATCTCCATTCTTTCACCTGCTGGCTGCCTCAGCTTTGGTCAGATTACTTAATTTCTCTGAACCTTAGTATCCTTGTTTGTAAAAGGGGAAAATAATATCTATCTAAAACGATTTGTGGTGAAGACTAAAAAAGACAATTTATGAGAAGTGTTTACCACCATACTTGGCATGTAGGAAGTACTAAGTAAATTGTTACTATTATTATGAAGACTAAAAAAGATAACTTATGAGAAGTGTTTACCACCATACTTGGCATGAAGGAAGTACTAAGTAAATTGTTACTATTATTATGAAGCTTATTCTAATAGTGACTGGACTAACTTCTTAAACTAGTTGAGTAGCCTCTTTCCATACAAAGTCATTTCCCTGGAACCTCTTTATATTAGAGATCACACTCTCAAATTTCTGTAGTTCTCCACTTATTCTAGTTTATATATCTCCATCTTGTGCAAATGAATATCATGAAAAACTTTGTCAGAAGCCTTGTAAAAGCTCAAATATACAATGCCGATGCATTTTGCTGACCAAATAATATCATATTC
Source organism: Myotis davidii (assembly GCF_000327345.1). Lineage (NCBI taxonomy): Eukaryota > Metazoa > Chordata > Mammalia > Chiroptera > Vespertilionidae > Myotis > Myotis davidii. Next base: position 2,237,201 of record NW_006283544.1, read on the forward strand.
AGGAAAAAAATGAGGTGTCTCTTACTCTTGGTGAACTTACTGGTACACTGTCTTCTAAGAGATCCCAAACACCATGTTAGTTTATATATCTCCATCTTGTGCAAATGAATATCATGAAAAACTTTGTCAGAAGCCTTGTAAAAGCTCAAATATACAATGCCGATGCATTTTGCTGACCAAATAATATCATATTCAGGAAAAAAATGAGGTGTCTCTTACTCTTGGTGAACTTACTGGTACACTGTCTTCTAAGAGATCCCAAATACCCTGTTAGTCACTTGCTGTGGATTCTTCCTAGATAAGTTGTCAAGAGTCTTGGTTTAGAGTTTGCAGAATTTATTTACTCCTGTTGGTAATTGTAACTCATCCTCACTGCCCAGTCTCTTCTCATCTGTTCTTTGAACATTCTCTTTTCCATTTCCTCTCTTTATTCAAATGTCAGTGGCTGGGAAATCCCTTGTATAAGTTCTCCCAATAACCATGACTGAAATTTGTTTAAACCAGAAACTTGAACTTGATAGAGCAGTGAGGTACTCACTTTAATTGCTTTCTTAATCATAGACTTTGTTTTCTTTGTGTTTTTTACTACTGTTAATTGGTAAGCTCATTGCATCCACCTCTCCTACTCTCTTCCACCTACTTTGTGCTCATGTCTGTGGCCACCATGCCTTCCCTCCAAGCTCTGCCACATGGGAAACAGTTTGTGTGTCAGACCTTTTGTTGGAGGGGCTTGTCAACTTTAGGAATTTAGTTTATTTGCTTGGCTGTGACTCTGATGGATTCCTCAAAATTATGATGTTTGTATATTAGCCTGGATTTTCTCATTGTTAGGAAGAGAAACTTCCTTCATTTCATAATTCCTTGTCATAACTTTTCTGTTGTCATAACTCATTTAGAAAATGGCTTTCTTGAAGATTTTCATGGGTGTAGAAGTCAGCCTTGCTGCAGTAAGAAAATAACTCAAAACTATTAATCACTTAATATTATCATATTGTTAGCTATGGGTTGGCTGCTGCTTGTATGGCTCTCTTCTCTGAAATATCATGGGCTCTTGTACTTGTCTGTTTACTTGTCAGAACTCAGGTGAGGGGCAGCCCCAATTTAGGATGTGGCAGGTGAAAATGATAAGAAAACTAATAAAGCCTGACTGGTGTGGCTCAATGGTTGAACATTGACCCATAAACCAAGAGGTTACTGAATCGATTCCCAGTCAGGGCACATGTCCAGGTTGCAGGCTAGATCTCCCGTAGGGGGCATGAAGGAGGCAGTGATTGATATTTCTCACTCATTGAATCATTGATGTTTCTACCTCTCTCCCTCTCCTTTCCTCTCTGAAATCAATTTTTTTTTAAAAAAATTTTTTTTGAATAAAATGCGTGTGAACTGACGCCACGCTGCCCCCTGCAGACACCATGCTGAGGCACCTGCGGGCCACGGACGCCATGAAG
>NW_006283544.1:2239145-2248390 GCF_000327345.1 Myotis davidii
TGCTTTGCACACTCTGTTCACAGTCAAGAGGAAGAGACTCATATAAGAGTGTGAGTACCAGATGGCAGGGACATTGAGGGCCATGTTAGAATGTGTCTGCTACAATTCTCAACCCATAAGTTTGAAAATTATGTATACAAAGACTTCTACACTGTGCCTGAGTCTTGGAAAATATTTCATAAAGGGCAGTATTATTATCATTCCTAGCCAGATGTGAGGGAAATTTTAGGAGCTTGTATTTTTGTATCACTGTAGTGGTGCTTATAATTACCACTTTGGTGTGTAGTTATTTGTGTATATATTTAATTTCATTAGAATTATAAGCTATTGGAAGGCGGGGACAAATTCTTTTATATTCTGGAGGCCTCAGATCTAGTAGGATGCCTTACTCAGAGAGACGATTAGTTACTTTCTCCCTGGGCTCCTAGAGTCTCTTGTATCTCTATATTACAGCTTATCACACATTATATTATAAACTATAGGCTCAGTCCCTCAGCCTGGCCTGTGGGGATCGGGATGAAACTGGCTCATTAACATCCCCTGAGAGGTCCTGGATTGCAAGAAGGCGCAGGCCAGGCGAAGGGACCCCACTGGTGCATTACTGGGGCCGGGGAGGGACGAGAGAGGTTGGTCAGTTGGGGAGGGAGCACAGGAGGGCTCCAGGGCCTGTCCGGCCCATCTCTCCTGGTCCCGATGGACCAGAACCCAGCAGCAAGCTAACTCCCCCTGGTGGGAAGTGCATGTTATAGCGACTGGTCTAATGGTTGGACACTTAGCATATTAGGGTTTTATTATATAGGATATTATAAATAGTTGCATATGCCTATATCTCCTACTAGACTGGGTGTTACTAGAGGAGGGAGGGAATCACTGAGTTTTTTATTTTTTTTTGTTTCCATTTTCTGCCCCCCGCTCCCCCCCCAAATCTTACCAAGCACCAAGTACAGTGCTTAATTAGTAGATGTTCAAGAAATGAGTACATAAATAATAATAGTTCAGAAACAAGTTAGTTAATGAATATAAGATTTTTTAGAAGGCAGTGTCTGCCACTAAAATCATAAGATGCAAAGAAACATAGGATGCAAAGAAAAAAGAATTAAAAAGTATAATTTTTCTACATTTTCACCTATAAGAAATATTTTTAAAAATATAGATCAATTAGTTTTTGAAAACAAGTAATTAGTAGAGTACATTGGCATACTAACACTATAGAGCTGAGATCATTGTTCTCTTCTGATCCATGAATTGCTGAAGACTCTTAAAAAAAACTCTTAACTTGTTGAGGAGTTTTACTCTTTGTTGCTATTTATTATTTTGTTTGGATTTAACATTTTGAAAATTTGACATAATCTACTTTATAGGATTGTTGTAGGGTTGAGAGAAGGTATTAGTAAGGAAGTATTTAGCTCAGTTCATTTGAAAGCAATTTAAATTTAGATTTTTTAAATACATTGTTGAATCATTTTACCAGTCTTAAGTAAAGGTGAAAAATAGAATCTTCCATGAGCTTTGTTTCTCCTTGACTTTTGTAACTAAGGAGGAATTTGAGTTAGTGTCCTATTTTTCTGAGTCAAATGTAAATTTAAAATTTTTATTATGATTATTGGGATAAAAGTCTTAATGGCCTTGGAGCTGTGTTGAGTACCCTTTTATGAGGGTTGGGCAAGGAGAGAGAGATTTTTTTGTCCTGAAGCCTCACCTTGCTGATAGCTGCCTGCTTTTCTAGGTAACCTCCAGTGATTTTAGTGACTAGCTCTGGGTTTGGTGTATACAGTAGGTGCTCAACGAATGCCAATTGATTCGATCAATAAATAAAATTGATTTCAGTTCAGGATTCTCCAAGAGATAGTTAACCTTTAAATGTAGAGACCACAAATTATTGTCTGTATCTCCAGAACCTGGCACTCTACAAGAGTTGAAAAGGAATGATTTAGCTGGTAGGAATTATCTCCTTTCCTACTTATGAAGAATATTATTTATCATTTGCTCTGTCTGAGGACAGTGTTTATACTTTCACCATGATGTTTGGTGGGTATACCAACCTCTCAAATGAGGGTCATGTGTAAACTCCATTTCATTCCTGGACACTTCCTCCACAATGCCATAGTCTGGTTTTTCCTCTCACTGCTCTGCTGATCTGTTTTCTCCCTCACCTTTCTAACTGTTTTGAAATATATTTAACATAAAACTTACCATTTTAAACATTGGAAATTATACAATTCAGTGTACCTTATGACATTAAATACATTCACCATGTTGTACTACCATTAACACCATCTATCATGATAACTTTTTTCCAAACAGAGATCTATCCCTATCAAAATTCCTTATTCTTCACTCCCATTTCTGGCCCTGGAAACCTCTATTCTACTTACTGTCTCTATGAATTTACCTATTCTAAGTATCTCACATAAGTGGAATCATGCACTTCAGTTAGTATAATGTCTTTAGTATTCATTTATGTGGTAGCATGTGTCAGAATTTTATTTATTTCTAAGGCTGAATAATATCCCATTATATGCATATACCACAATTTATTTCTTGATTTATCTGTTGGTGGGTGTTTGTGTTGTTTCCACCTTCTGGCTATCTTTAATAGTGTTGATATGAACCTTCGTGTACAAATACTTGTTCAAATCCTTGATTTCAGTTCTTTTGGGTATACACGTGATAGTGGATTTATTAGAGCATATGACAATTATATGTTTAACTTGTTGAAGAGTTGCTTCACTGTTTTCCACAATGACTGCACCATTTTACATATCTAACAGCAATGTACAAGGGTTAAGATTTCTCCACATCCTTTACAATCTTCCTTTCTTTCTTCCTTCCTTCCTTCCTTTCTTCCTTCCTTCCTTCCTTCCTTCCTTCCTTCCTTCCTTCCTTCCTTCCTTCCTTCCTACCTTTTCTCTATTTTTTTTCCTTTTTTTAAAAAATAATAGCCATTCTAATGGGTATGAAGTGGTATTTCATTGTGGTTTGATTTTCATTTCCCTAATGATTACTCAGGTGAGCATCTTTTCATATGCTTATTGACCATCTATAACAATAAAAGCGTAATATGCTAATTAGACTGGACAGCTGAACAACCTTCTGGATGTCATTCTGGACGTGCTTCTGGATGACATTCTGGACGAAGCCACGGTGGTGGGGGCTAAAGCAGAGGTGGTTAGGGGTGATCAGGCAGGCAGGCCAGTGGTTAGGGGCAATCAGGCAGGCAGGCTGGCCAGCGGTTAGGGGTGATCAGGCAGGAAGGTGAGCAGTTAGGAGCAATCAGGCAGGCAGGCAGGCAGGGGAATGGTTAGGAGCCAGTGGTCCTGGATTGTGAGAAGGATGTCCGACTGCCAGTTTAGGCCCAATCCTGCAGGGATCCCTGCAACATGAGGCCTAAAATGGCAGTTGGACATCCCCCGAGGGGTCCTGGATTGCAAGAGGATGCAGGCCGGGCTGAGGGACCCCCCCCTTCTGTGTATGAATTTTGTGCACTGGGCCTCTAGTTTGTATATCTTTTGGGATGGTCTTTTATTAAAGTCACTAGCCCTGTCAGTGATCCTCTCAGCTGCTAGCCTTCTTGATGCTATTTATTTGTGCATCAATAATTTTTCCTTAGCTCAGTTTCATCTGTCAACGCTTTGATCCTGCACGTTATCACAGCCTCCTCAACAAATACTTCTTGTCCTCCTTTGCCTGTGTTTTTTTCTTTACTAGATGTGAGTGACCACAACTCAAGGTCCAATGGCCCACTCCTGGTACTTTCTTTCTCACTGTATGCTTTAAAATAATCTCTTATAGCACTCAGGTGCTGGTCAAATACCTTCAGCTGCCTCTAATACATCTGTTCTTGGGTATCTGACTTACTTCTAGCTCAACATATGTTCCTTAAATTGTCATCCTCGTCTTAATAAATCTCTCCCAATTTCTGTCACTGTCTTGGTTTTTATCTTCACTTTATCTTTGGTTTTATTTTTGTTTTCTCCATCTTCATTCTCCATATCCAACCACTCACCAGTTTTGGTTTATCCTTCCTTCACTGTTTTTAACTTTATTCTAAGGAGATTCAAACTAAGACATGCCAATGATTGGTGGACATACTTTCTATTCAGTGATTAAGCCTTTTGTGAAAGGATTGATTAAACTGTTTATATCAAATGAGACTTGCTACTGTGTTGTTGAGCACAATGCCTTGCACACAAGAAGCACTCAACACATATTTGCTGAATTGTTTGCGTTCACTTTGACTACTGACTGTCAGTCGGCATACAAGTCTGTAGTCATTCATTGTTAAATTTCATTTTAATGTATATTAGGTTTAAGAGGAAAAAAGAATGTGGACTTCAGAAAAATACAAAAAATATACAATTAACTTTTCTTAGGATGTGCCACATATTAATGTCTTAAAATGTAAATCACATTCTGTGCTTTTTAAAGTGCTATATTTTAAAGGTTTTTAAAATTTAAAATGTGTCTAGTAGTGCTTACATTTGGTATCAAATATAACTGATTAATAATTCCATGTTCTCTGAATTCTTGATTTGTTTCCTGTGTCAGAGATTCATGACTATTAAGAGGCGATTAGGGAGGATATCCTTGAAGTCTCCTTCACACCAAGAATCTCCCTTTTTTTTTGGTTCACTTAACTTAATGTGGGAGTTGCTTGTGATATTTTCTACATTTCACCTTCCGAGGTTATGGGCACCATTCATATGCCATATCTCCCTCTCAGATGAGTAAGTGTGACTTTTATGAATTTTCCTTCTCTTGTAGAATTTAATTTACATGAATAATTAGAAAAGGACCAAGTGAAATTCCTCTCTCTCTAGGCAAACAATCTTGTTGGAAAAAAAAATCAACTGCAGACTTTTCCTTTAATATTTTTTCTTTGCACCTTGAAATTTATTGCTTGCTACAAAGAAGCAAAATAAAAAGAAATATAGGGTACTACAACATACTGCTCTTTTGCATATTGATATCTGAATAATTACCTTAGGGCATACTGAGTTATAATATGAAATACTATTCCCTCAGGACATTATCTTAAAATATTTTGCTTATTTAGCATACAGCTCAATATTTTAGAATTATGTTAAGAGTATAGTTGTTAACCGACATAGAGTATGCTGGCAGAAACAAAAAATTAGAGGGACCTAATAGGAAAAGGGGATTATTCTTAGAATGTTACAGTATTTAAATACTGTTGCAATGTAGCTGGTCAATTATAATAGCCAACATAGTAAAAGACAAGAGGGCTGTAATTCTGTACAGATGGTTAATATATGCATATTTTCACTTTAAAGTGTATTTTACATAGAATTCTATTTGATATTCATGACTATAATCTTGTCCAAGTCCAATTTACACACAGCCAGCAGACATTACCCTTTTATATTCCTAAAATATACCAAAAGAACAGGGTCTGCAATCGAAGAACTACCAGTACAGTGCTTATATGTGACTAAACAGAACACAGGTGCAATGCAGACAGGTGTGGATATGATGTGCTGTACCTGGGTGCCTGCTTCTTAGAACTTGCTCTATGCAGTTGGCCGGGATGTGTACTGGTCTATTTAGACTGCTATAACAGGATACACAGACTGGGTGTTTTATAACAACAGAAATTTATTTCACACAGTTCTGGAGGTTGGAAATCCAAGATCAAGGCACCAGCTTGGTCACATTCTTGGGAAGGTGCTTTTCCTGGTTCATAGCTGGTACCTTCTTGCTGTGCCCTCACAAGGTGGAAGGGGCTAAGGATCTCACTGGAGCCTCTTTTGTAAGGCACTAATCCAATCAATGAGGACTCCACCCTCATGGCTTAGGCACCTCTGACAGAGAGAGAGAGAGAGAGAGAGAGAGAGAGAGAGAGAGAGAAGAGAGACGAAGGGTGGAGGGAGAGAGAAACATTGATTTATAGTTTCACTTATTTATACATTCATTGATTGTTTCTTGTATGTGCCCTGACTGGGATAATTTTGGCTTATCAGGACGATGCTCTAACCAACTGAATACCCAGCCAGGGCCCGAGATGATTTCTTTACATTCATAAAAGTAATTTACTAGTACTAGACTATTAATTGTAACTGTTAAACCCATAGACTACAGCATAGATTCCAGACAAAAGGGTAAAATAAAAACAAACCTGTTAAAAATACCTGAGCTATGAAGTGTCTTTGCTTTTAAAACTGTTTTCAATATGCCCTCTTAAATGTTTAGAAAATTACAGATGATTAAACATACGTGTTTATAAAATAAATATCATGTGGCCATTTTGTGATGAATGACATATTTTATTTACCTTGTTTATCATAAAATGGACCAATTCCTATGTTTAATGCACTGAAATAGCTCTTTCTCAATTTCTGCTGTTTGAGGAGCAGCGTTATTATCCTAATTTTACAGATGGAGAACTCTGCATGCAGGTGATACACTGTGATTGATATTACATTCCAGGTTCAGTGACAACATAAATGGAGTCGAGCTCCTTTCTCCCCTTTACCCTGCAGGCCTCACCACTTTTCATGTCCTGCTGTGTAAAAGAACACCAGTTTGTACCAATGGGAACTCCATGGGTATTTAGCATCTCCTGTGCCAACTGACCAACATCTGAATGGACTGCTACTACATTATCCAATCATTTTTACAAAATGGATGCACTCGACTTTCTCATCTACTAATCCTTTAGCAAGTGGCTTCTCAATTGCAACAGCAAGATGGCAAGAGGAAATCCAAGTTGCCATGTGTTAAAAATCAATGGAAATAACATTTCAACCATCGGTTGCGGTAGATTCTTTGAGAGAATGAAACAAAAATCCTGGTGGTATCAGTGCTAGTGATGTCAATTGCTCCTTTTCTAATCAATTAAATGCCTGATTCTTAAGGCCTGCCAAGTTTTTATTTTGCTATCTGGATGTCCCCTTGCTCTGACCTTCCCTTTCTTTCTATACCTCACTTCATACGCACCCGCGTCTTTCCTGGCTTATTTCCTCCTGTCACCGAGGAATTGTATTCCAAATTAATTTACAACTAGGTTATTTAAACGTTTTCATATCAACAGAAGACCAAGTAATGCTAGAGACCCAAAGAAATAGGTTTCTAATAGAGTGACTTCAAGTACTACCACAGTAATACTTGGGTGGGAAAAATTTTGCTGCTGGTATGGTCTTTAGGCACACCTCTGATCATATCTACTTTCTCTCTAAGCCTGTTTCTGCCCTTACCAGGCTCTGGGTAGCTATTCTATAGAAATGCTAATTCAGCAAACATACACAATCTAATGAGGAATGTGAACTTTTCTCTAGCTACTATTTTAGAGGGATGACCGAAGTGCTAAGTCAGGCAGAGTAGGGGGTGATAAAGTCTGTCCGTCCATAGAATGAGAAGGCTTAGTAGATGATAGAAATGGGGTGAAGGCCATACTTGTCAGAGAACAACATGAGAAGCATGAAAGTGGGTGGTGTGTTTGGGGCTGGTTTAGAGTCTGATATGGGGATATGTAGAAATGACTGACTGGAACCAGACTGTGGAGAGTTTTGAATGCCATGCCAAACTGTTTGAACCTGAGCCTATAGGTAATAAGGCTCTGCAAAATTTCTCAGTTTGTGTCCCCTTAGCCACAGGACCTTTGCACCATCCCAAAACTGTGGGAAAAGCATAGGATTTTGAATCATAATATTGTTTGAAACCTCTTAAAGTTTGTATGGACTTGGGCGGATAACTGAAAAACAGAACTTATTTCCCTCTTAAAACAACAGTGTTGCATGTTGGAGTTCAAGCCAGCACGGGCCAGTTAAACAGAGTGTGACAGAGCATGCTCAGACTGGATTGCTAGAACTAGAGTGGGATATAAGCAGAGCAAGGGTGCTGGAGAAAGGCTCCTTTGTCAGGAATACAGGTAATCTAGATGCTGTGGAAATAGCTTACAAACCCAAATGTCATCTCCTATCCTAATATATAAAAACCCACGGTCTGTAACGACCAACCAAAGGCTCGACCAAACACTGGAAGTCAGTCCTGCAGTCAGTGCTGGGTTGCCGAGGTGACCCAGCACTGACTGCCAAGGCGGCTGCGGATCAGGCCTGGAGAGAGGTTGGGAGAGAGAGGCAGGGTCTGATCCGCAGCCTCTGTGGCAGCTATTGATCAGCTGTTGCCACTCTCTTTCTCTCTGGGTTTCACCAGCAGCCATGCCTCTGTTTCTCTCCAGGCCTTCCTGGAGGGCTGCTGATCAGCCCCACCTCTCTGATCAGGCCTGGAGATAGGCCTGGAGATGCTGACTGGCATAGAAATTGACCAGTCAGAATCAAATCTGGGTGAACTGTGAGGAGCCAATGGCTGCCTAGGAGGCGGAGCTTTTGATGCTGACTGGTTTGATGCTGCCAATCAGAACCAAATTGGCCGGCAGGGGAGGGCAGTTAGGGGCAGTTACTGCACCTGGTGGTTTAATCTTATTTTATTTGTCTAGCCCTGTCCAATCCACTATTTCCCAGAGAATATAGTCACATAATCTGTATCTGTCTGTACAAATCCACCCTGTGAATCAGTTCAGTCTCTGGGAAGGGAAAGCCACTACCAAGACTGGACAGACACTTCGAAGGGTTTCAATACATCGATTTTGTGCTCTTTAGAGGCTAGAGACCATGTTTCATTGATATTTTGTCACTAGCACTTTACATACTGCTTTGCACATATCTAATAAGCATCAATATGTTTTTTTTAAAAAAATATAAGTCACTTCTGGCTAAGATCAGAATTCCTCTGAACAGTAATATTTGCAGAATTTTATATTTTAAGGGTCTTTCATAATAAACTTATTCCATCTTTCCAATAATCTTGTGAGGGACTAAATTTATAATCCATTTTTGAGGGGAGAAAACTGAGGCTCCAGGTCATGAACTCTTTTTTTTAAATATATTTTTTATTGATTAAGATATTACATATGTGTCCTTATCCCCATGTTACCCCCTACCCCTCCCTCATGCCCTCACCCCCCCATTGTCTGTGTCCATTGGTTAGGCCTATATGCTTGCATAAAAGTCCTTTGGTTGCTCTTTCCCCCTTACCCCCACCCTCCCCTACCCTCCCTCCTAAGCCCGACAGTCCAATCAATACCTCTCCGTCCTGGATCAGTCCTTGTTCATCAGTTTATGTTGTTCCTTATAATTCCACAAATGAGTGGGATCATGTGGTATTTATCTGCTCTCCAGTTCCATTCATGCTGTGGCAAATGGTGAGAGTTCCTTTTCTTTTTCCTC
>NW_006283544.1:2248818-2345344 GCF_000327345.1 Myotis davidii
CTTGTGGGCTTCGTGCACAGTTGTTGTAGCTATGCCTTGGTTGTTATAGGATCACTGGGAGGAATTGACCTCCCGGCCAATTGGCTGTGAGAATCAGCTGTGTTTGCAGTGGGAGAACTTCTGTGCTGGAGACACCCTTCGGGGGCGCGACTTGCTTCGGTGGGGCTTTGGTGCTCACTGAGACTGCACCCTGAGTGTGTCCCTTATAGATCTGAGAAGTTGTGATCTGGATGGTCCCCCTCTTACCACTGGGTACAGTGGCTCTTGAGTCTAAGGAGGTGCTAATTTAGCCTCTGCCTGAGGTTACCCAGCAGGAACTACGAAGAGGGCTGCAGATTCCCCTTCCTTTTTTTTTTTGGAGTTTGGAAGTGCCCTGATGAGGCTCAGCTGTGAAGCAATGCAAGCTGCTGTGGGGCCTTGGGCCTTCTCTTGGAAGTTCTGGGTCTGTCTGGCCCCACTGCAGATTTTTAGGTAATTTTCAGGTTGCAGAGGGCCAGGACATTCATATGCAAAAGCCGCTGCCGCACCTGGGTGGGGCGGGGTCTCAGGGAATCAAAGGGCGGAGCAAGCAGCTATAGCGGATTCTCAGCCCTGCCCTGCCGGCACCTCTCAGTGTCCTGATAATTCAATTGCTGCAAGCACCTCTGAGGGAAAGCCGCCCTCGAGTTCCGAGTTCTGCCCGCTGCCAGACAGTCCAGCTTCTCCCCATATGAGTCCTGGGTCCCCAGAGACTTCCCGGAACCGGAGTTCAGAGCAGTCGGGAGCTTGTGACTCCCTCCCCAGCCGCGTCCTCAGGTACCAGCCCCCTTCCGCGCTCTTGAGCCTCTGTACCTTTGCACTTTACTTCCGCAGCTCCTGACCCTCAATGTGGTTTTCTCTTTTCTTCTAGTTGTAGAATTTCCACTCCACCAGCCCTCCTGTAGTTCTTGATGTTGACCATCCTGTCCTTTTATTGTGTTTCTGAAGTTGTTGTAGGAGGCAGAAATCTCGGTGTTCCCCTATGCCGCCATCTTAGTTTCTCCCAGGTCATGAACTCTTAAGCATCAATGTGGAATAGACCAGAGCTGAACAAGAATGGAGTCTGGAGAACCAGTCAGAAGTACATGAAAATAGTTCAGTTGATGGACGAAGGTGGGAATGACTAAGATTAAGGAAATGTGCATGGACTTTAATTCATTTGGAATCCCCAGTGTGCACAGTGTGTTTAGGAAGAAGAACAACAACACCAATTTGCACTGGCTGGTTCATATGTACCAGACCCTGCACTAACTACTTAATTACATGCATTAACTTCTTTAAGTCTTCACAACATACATCTGAGGCTGCTATTCTAATTATTCTTATTGTACAAACCAGGAAGCTGAGGCACAAAGAGGTTAAGGAACTTAATCTATGTTATGTAGTTAGTAACTGTCATTGCTGGAATCCAAACCTAAGTTGATTTGATACCAGTATTCAAACTGTAAACTGTTATTTTATGTTAGTCAAGGTATGTATATCCACCACTCAAATCTGTGCTCAGAACTGCTGTCATGTTATTGCTTTACAACACTACCCAAGAAATCTACTTCATTCCAGATCAAGACTAGACTAGTTAGAGAGGATTCTCAGCATATTTCAATGCTCTTTATCATATAAGTAATGATTATAAACATGACACCATCATTCTAAGATTTCAGAAATGTTAAATTAAATATTGTAATCAGATAATAAAAATATTCTGATTTTCATTTAAAAGTAGATTGATAATCTATTCCTCCTATTTGAACTTAACATGCATGGATTTAGTTTCTGTTTATGACAAACTAAAGGCCTGGTGCACAAAATTAATGCATTGGGGGGGGGTCCCTCAGCCTGGCCTGCACCCTCTTGCAATCCAGGACCCCTTGGGGGATGTCTGACTGCTGGTTAGACTGCAATCTGGGACGCTGCATGCACCAGTGACCATACTTTTCATACAGGTGAAAGGCATCTTGCTGTTGTATGGGCAGCTAAAATTTTTTGCCCTGATTATAAAAATACATAACATGATCCTTCTGAGGCAGTAGTACCATTTTCCCCATCTTAAGGGTGGAAAAGCTAAAGCAGAAAAGGTTAAGTAATTGGCTTTGTCACACATTATAAGTGTCAGAATCAGGGCTGACTACAAACTGTGCAAACCATAGTCCATGCATGTCATCTCTGCATCATCCTGTTTTTTCAGTGTTAGAGTAGCCTTGCCAGGTTTTGATTTTTAAATCTAAGAGACTGTTCCCAATATATAGGAATGCATGTTCATTCAGATGTAGAATAAACAGATGTGAACAGTTTGGAGATTCTTCTGATGAATTAGAATTAAGCAGCCACAGGTCTCTTTTTCAAATACTGCAGAAGCCACCTTCCTTGTTTAACTGTGTGTGGGATGTAGCAGTATATAAACTATGACTGCAATCCGAGACCGCTCAGGGGATATAGCAGTGCACCAAGTGGCAGGCGGCCAGGGAGGAGCCTGAACCGGGCCAGGAGCCTCACCACTCATGCTCATCCTGGCCCGCTGCACCTGCTGCCACCGCTCCCCACTCAGTAGTGCTGCTGTGGAGTTGGGACAGGCTCCTGCCGCCACAGCTGTGCTCTCCAGCCGTGAGCCCAGCTTCTGGCTGAGCGATGCTCCTGCTGTGAGAGCACACTGGCCACCAGGGGGAAGCTCCTGCATTGAGCGTCTGTCCCCTGGTGGTCAGTGTGCATTATAGCTACTAGTTGACTGGTCATTCTGATCGTTCCGTAGTAATAGTTGCTTAGGCTTTTCTATATATATAGATTGGTCATATTTGGACTATCCATTAGTAAAAATAGAAAGTTTACAGTGGAAACAGTTAACTAAATGATTGTAACTATCTTTGGTCATTTTTGTTTTATTTTTAAGTTTGTTTTCTTCAGAGATGATGTGAATAATGGAACTTTTTTGGTAATTTATTGAACTTTTCATTTCACTTACTTAAAGTAATAAAGTAAGCAATAAAACATACCTTGTGATTTTTAGACACGTTTTTGGAAGAAAGGATTAAAAAAATCATGGCTATCTATGCATACTGTGAATTTGAATAATTATTTGCAATCAAGTGGCAAATTCCTAAAAATAGGCAAAATGTTTTATTAAGAGCTGAATACTAATATTGTTTATCAGTTGACTTCTGATTATCTTTTGATGAAGAAGCAAAGGGAAGATTGAATAGCCATCTCATAATGAAAATTAAACAAAGGTTGCTGAAATCCAATCCTCAGGGGTTTCTGTGGAGTAAAGATAGTAAAGGTTTAAATATTTAAAAAGGTATTTTGACCACTTTGCCCAGGAAATAAGACAATAACTGTAAAGTAGAGAGCATATAAACAATGATAAAATAATAATTTGTTCTGATCGCTTGCTTGCTTGTAGTAATTTTTAAAAGATTTATGAGGCTCTATCTTTGTACTTCAGCGACAAGTAGATTCATTATGATCATTAGTTTCCTGTGGTGCTGTTATATCAGGTAGATTTTCATCAAGACTGCTGGTGAAATTATCAACCATAATATTAAGATTAGAGTAAACAAGAGATTCTTTCCTTATACAATCAATTCAAATTTTCATTTCATTAAAGTGTAAGATGGCAATGTCACTAAATTGCTGTTTAGACTATTACCAGTCTGTGTTAATAGTTTTAATTTATCAACATTTATTTTAACCTCTGCCAATAAGCCTTGCAAATAAAGTTGATCATTATTAATTTTTGGTAGAAACAAAACCAATATTTTGAGCCTAAGATTTTTTATCAGAGCCTGTTCTTGCCAGAAGGTTGAGTTCTTAAAATCTTTTTTCCCTATGTGTGTCTTCTTTACAAGTCCAACCTGTTTTTTATATATGTACTAGAGGCCTGGTGCATGGATTCATGCACTGGTGGGGTCCCTCAGCCTGGCCTGCACCCTCTCACAATCCGGGACCCCTCGGGGGATGTCAGGCTGCCAGTTTCAGCCTGCAGGGATTCGGCCAAAACCAGCAGTCTGATATCCCCCGAGGGACGTAGTAGTGTGCAAAGCAGCAGGCAGCCAGGGAGGAGCCTGAGTCCAGGCCGGTACCGTGCTGCTCCTGCTCCATCCGGCCCTGCTGTGCCTGCCACCACTGCTGCTTGGTGGCGCTGCCCTCCAGGCAGGCAAGGCTCGTGCTGCTGCAGCTGCGCTTGCCAACCGTGAGCCAGGCGTCTGGTGCCCGTTGGTCAACTGAGTGGCGTTCCCACCTTGGGAGTGCACTGACCACCAGGGGTCAGCTCCTGCATTGAGTGTCTGCCCCCTGGTGGTCAGTGCACACCATACCGACCCGCCAACTGGTCATTCGGCTGTTCGGTCGCTTAGGATTTTATGTATATAGAAGATATGTGTATATAACCTTTTAACAAAAACTGATAAAGTGTTGTGCTATATAATGAAGTGAAATTCTGGAAGGAGCCAGGGCTTTGGACATAGAAGACCCAAGTCTAAATGCTGGTTCTGCTCATTAGAAGTCAAATAACTTTGGGCGACTTTGCTTCTTCTAGCCTCACTTTCCTTATCTGGGCAATGGAGTAATGACATCTGTCTTGTAGGTGTTTAAAAAATGACACTTGTTATGTAACCTACAACTTAAATATCATATCTAAAGGAAACATGTTCTATAAAGGGTGTTTTTGGCCATGCCATTCATTTTATTTCTCTAAACATAAGGGATTCCTTGCATGCCACTGTCCTGCTACCCTGGTTCATAAGTCAAAAAGTATGAAATGGAAATGTTAAGTTTTTGATGACATTATATTAATTATAAATCTCCATTTCGGTTTACAGTCAGCTATGAAAAATTGAGGTGAGTTGTCATACATTTTCTTTAGTCCATTCTTACTACAGACTATTACCTCAACCCACTATCAAATATTTTATGGAGAAATAAATGAATACATAAGGCTGTGGGTGGCAGAATCTTAATGTAGGTACTGGATCCATCTGCTGAAATGTTTCATCCAAACATTCCTTGGAAGCCATTAAGCTCCATGGGGAGAGGGACTTTCTAGCCAAAATGATTAATTAGTGTCCTGTGAAGTCTAAAGCTGTCTTACTGTTTCTCTGGGCTTCCTCCCACCATTTACCCATGTCTTCTGATTGGCCAGTGAGTCTTACTTTTTGAGAGTTAAGTAATCATGTTCATGAGCTATGTGTAACAGATAGCAACCCTAAACGTCTGTACGATGAGGAACCTTCAGAGGACCCGGCTCTCTCGGCTTCTTTTTGGGCAGGATGACATTTTAAACCGATCCTGCAAGCCTGGCATTGCAATGTTTGCAAGCCAGGGGATCAGGCATATAGTAGAGGCAAAAGACAATGCTACTTTCTAATCATATTTCTTCCTCTTCACAACTATTTTAAATGCAAATACATGTTCATATTTAAGAAATTTAAAAAAATAACACATTTAAGAAATATTTGGTGTTCATTCATTAAACATTTTGTTGAATTATATAGAGATAGAGCAAAACCTTTTTTAAAAAATTATACATACAATTTGTATGTAGATTTCAGGATTGCCATTCAACATAATTTTCTTAACTTTAATAATGCATATTAAATACCAGTATATGGCTCTAACTGGTTCGGCTCAGTGGATAGAGCATCAGCCTGTGGACTCAAGGGTCCCCGGTTCCATTCCAGTCAAGGACATGTACCTTGGTTGCAGGCATATCCCCAGTAGGGGTTGTGCAGGAGGCGGCTGATCAATGTTTCTCTCTATTTGATGTTTCTAACTCTCTATCCCTCTCCTTCCCTCTCTTTAAAAAATCAATAAAATATATTTAAAAAACATAAATACCAGGATATAACTTCAGTAAAGTCTAGGCTGAAAAAAATCATTGCCTGCTGGTTATAAGATAAAAAGAAATAACATCCAAAGTAATATGTTGAGTTTGTAAAAAAAAAAGTTCAAAACAAATATACAAAGAGAAACCTAAGGTTTATGTGAAATCAGCAAAAGATGAACAGATATGCACTATTTGCAAGTGTACCTAATATTTAGAGGACTTGACCAAAGCAAACAATACCTTATTTGGATAAGCTCAGTCTTGGTTTCAAATGATTCTTTCGGAGTGGGAAGTTTGGTAGTGAAGAAAAGGAATATTTGTTGTATGGAGAAGAGCTTATTTGCACAACAGCAAAGAGTCTCCTAGACAGCATGCAAAACAGAGCCAAAGGCATTTGGCCACTCGATGCACAGGGGAGCTACAATCCATCCAGGTGCCATTTCATTGATGTGTGAATTCGCCATTAGGACTACAAGCAACAGCATTGATAAGGGAAGTGGAGTTAATAAACAGGATGAAATTGAGGCCTAAAACATCTATACCTTAAAGCCTGAACCTAGAGCAGTTGAAGACAGGGAGACTGAGAGCTGTCCTGTTGTGATAGACAAACTGGACGAGGGTAGGATTGTGGACTTGGAACAATGTGATTAAAAAACAGGCCAGTCAATTAAAGAAGATTTATACTGACATTTTCAAATGTTCTCTGGAACTCCAGTAGAATTTTCTTGTCTTATCTCCCACTGCTATTTATGCTTGATTGTCCCAGTCAAACTGGGCAGTAAAACTTACAGCTTTACCATTGATGTAAAGTTCTGAAAATTTCACTGTCCTCCCCCAGCCTTTCTGTTAAATTTATTGCCATATTAGTGTTTTCATAAATTTGGAGTAAACTCAAAGTAATTGTAGGTGCATGTCTTTGTCATTTTTTTCTGGATGATAATTTGTCTTTGTGTGCTAATTTTCCTCCGAATTTCAAGAATTAGTTACTTATTCATTATTATCATTGACATTTCTTGTACTTGCATTTGTTTCTCTACCACTGACTGTTTCCTCAATTTCATTATTATCAAACAGCCCCTCTGTGATAGACTGCTGTTCCCCATCTTCATATTGATTAATTTCATTTCCACATGCATCATTCTGATTTCCAACATCTTCAGAGCAGTCTTCAGAAGATGAGTCATTTGCAAAGACAGATTTTCATTAGTGGAGCCATCCTCAGAGCCAGAATGTGATGGTCTGTTCGCAGGAATATTGTTTGCTCCTCTGTGTCTTTCATTATCTCTTGGAAGGGATGTGCCTGATGAACTTGCTTAGTCATTACCCACGTAATTAAAATCAAATGTACTTATTTTGTAGATTAAACAAGAACATTCTTTATTGTGATTGTTGCAACTGAAGCTTGAGGGACACTTTAGGCCAGACACCACAGTACGCAGTATTTTTCATTTAGATGAAAACATTTAAGCATTAATTCAGAAAAGCAAGGTATATACTAGTAAACTAATGCCTCATATGTGAAGTTCATGAAGCAGCAGTTCCACTGTAATATTATTTTGTGAAGTCAATATGCCTCAAATAAAACATTTTAAGAGTTTATCAACACCAATTTATAAATTCTAGTCGCTAGTATAGTTACTGTTCATGTGTGTGTATGTAAGATTTTAAATAGGTTATAACTTTTAAAGACTAGGTTTCTTTAAAACATTTTAATGAATATTTTCCCCCACTGTAGGGACATTTTATAAGTAAGAACAATGTGGATAATTAACTGTTTAAAGTTCCTATGTAAAAATACAATATTATAACTTAGTATTGGAAGGAAACGAGTAGCAAAATTATTTTGTGTACCCCAAAACTATGAAGTGAGGAAAAGTTAGGGATCTTGTGGAGAAAGCCTAAGGGAGCTGGCACTCCACAAATAGTCCAGGGAAGGTCTTGTCATTTAAAGTGGGTTGGCAAATCCCATATCTGAAGATTTAAGAGCAAGAAGTAAGAGGGTGAAATTTGGCCATACAGGTCTTGTGGTGAACTCCATCGATGGGCATAAAGAAGGTCGGGCTAGTAAGAATTCTGGCTTCTTAAGCAAATCAGAATAAGAGGGAACAAAGAGGTTAAGAAAGTGAGATTTCACTGGAGTCAGCATAAAAATGAACACAACAGAGATGTATCTACCCTTCTGATGTGGCAAGGGTCATGCCAGGAGCCCTCATGTCTGCTAGCTACACAGCAGGAAGGTGGTATTATTTCAGAGGAATTGCTACAAGGTGCCACCCTATGGAGCTGTAGACTTGGGACAACTTGGAGCAAGCCTAGCCTTGAGTCTAGTGAGGTGAAGGGCAAACTGTGATACTCAGCCTTCAGCCCATGAACACCAGAAACCCCACAGGACTGGCAGCTGTGAGGAGCAAAGTGTCAACTAGGATTTGAAATACATGTTGGTAAAGTGGGTACTGTAGATACAGAAGAAATCAGCCCATCACTGGTGTGTCAAATCAGGCATCTTTGTCAGAGAGGCTGAAACAAGAATGCCATCGATTGGGTGGCTTAAATAACAGACATTTATTTCTCACAGATCTGAAGGCTGGAAGTCTGAGATCAGGGTGCCAGCATGATCTACTTCTGGTGAGGTCTCTCTTCCTGGCTTGCATACAGCCAGCCACCTTCTTGCTGTGTCCTCACATGGCAGAGAGAATAAATTTTCTGTCTCTTCTTCCAGGACCATGAATCACATCATGAGGGCTCCACTCTCATGACCCGGTTACTTTCCAAAGGTTTCTCCAAAACCATTACAATGGGGGTAAGAATACGGCATGTGAATTCCGAGAGGACACAGACATTCAGTTCATAGCAGCAGGCAGTGCTGTCCTCTGACTGGTGGTTTTGGGAGGAGTTGCTGAATGGAGAAGAATTTCTGTAGCCAAAGGGAAACATATACACTCTCTTTTTTATCCTGGGGCAGACACTCAGTGGACCATATTTCTAGAGCCTGACTTGGCCATACTGTCTCTAAAAGGTTAGGCCTGACCTCATACCTTTGGGGGGAGGGTGTGTCCTGATACTGCTCAGATCTGGTGCTGACTCAAATAACAGAAAACCCATGTCAACTTGAGACAAATAGGGCTTTGAGGGCCCTGTTTGATATTTTTGCCTCGTTCTTGGTTTATTTGTTGAATTTGTGTCTATCCAGTAAAATATTTTAAAATTTCTTCTGCTTTTTTTGACTAATTTTTTCAGTTAATTTCCTCTCATGCTATTTATTAGATGGATGCCCTTAGTCCTGTGTGTGTGTGTGTGTGTGTGTGTGTGTGCATGTGTTATAGACAGCATAATGTATATTTCAAAAAAATTCCCAGTTTTAAAAAAAGCAAATTTTAAAAAGTGAGGACTACTATGTAAGGTTTTATGTTTAGATTTTAAGGCAACTTCTTCAAACGATAATTCTAGTGTGCATAGTAACTTCGTTCATACCACACAGTTTAGGCCATGTATGTGTTTACCTGGAGTTATTTCCTTAATGAAAGACAAATAAAACAAGTATGTTCAGCTGTTATATCAAGTATGATACTATTCCCCTTCTCTAAACAAGTTATATTAAAATAATAATTTGTCCTGGCCAGTATGGCTCAGGTGGTTGAGCATCATCCCTACCCTGAGAGGTTACTGGTTCGATTCCTGGTCAGGGCACATGCCTGGGTTGCAGGCCCAATCTCCAGTGGGAGTCAGCTGATAGATCTTACTCTTTCTCATCGATGTTTCACTCTCTTCCCTCAACTTTCCTCTTTCTCTAAAATCAATAAAAAAATAAAAATAACAATAATTTACCAGTGGCTGTTATAACAAGAATAGAGGCCCAATGCATGAAATTCATGCAAAGGTAGGCCTTCCTTCCCCAGGCTGCCAGCACCAACTTCCCTCTGGCAACCGAGACCCCGGCTTCCCTCACAGCCCTGGCTTCCTCTGGAAGGTCGTCGGTCTAATTAGCATATTATACTTTTATTATTATAGATGGATATTCCATTGTTAATGAGAAAAATGAAGTTGACAAAACAAAAGACTGCATCTGAGTTCTGCATAACAACTATTAATAAATAAAGGAAGTCCAGAAATTGCCCAAAGAATACCCTCCACACACCTCAGACAATTCACTTAAAAAAAAAAAGCCTGAACCCTTATGCTTCAAATTATAGCAGTTTTGGAAAACAGAAAGAAAAATGCAAAGAGCATTGGAAAAATTAAAAATCTGTCACTGCTATGAATATAATTTCCTTACCCTCTTCTCGGTCATTTGAAGATAAAATGTAGAAGATATATTTTGATTAAATACTATCTTCCTATTTTTTAAAAATCACACAGACCTGTTAGTAAAGCCCTAGTTTAATCACCCGTCCCTCCTCACCATGTATTTAAGGCTGTGTTCTTTTTTTCAAGGTCCTGTTGAAATAAGACAGAATGAAATTAGTGACCTTCATACTGACTTCCCTACCCAGCCGTCTGGCAACTGACCCAGTCATCAGTCTGTCAATAGCTTCTGCAGTTTCTGATTTCATTTGCGTGCATGCGCACACACACACACACACCTAGTTTCTTCCTATAAACATCATATTTCAATTGTTTCTTTTTAGAACTCTAATTACATTTACACATGTTACATACTAATAAAGACTACTTTGTTGGTAAGCTTTCTGCAGAAGTGGCGCTTGATTGAAAATGTTTTATTTGAGGCATATGGAGAAAGCTGCAATAGTGAAGCAAAATATTTATAATTCCTCCCTGTTTGGTTTCGATTTGTCAATCTTACCCCTTCTTTACATAAAACAACATCTTGCATGCAAACTGTTTGAAAATTGACATCGCGGCATTCCAAATGTAGCCAGAGAAAGAAAACTATAATTAAATTTAAAAAGAAAAATGTAGGTAAAGGAGACAAATGCTGTCAGCTAAGATTTGGAAGTCAGAGAAAAGCTTTAAGGTCTTAAAAGATGAGAAATTGCTAGATCCTGCGAGTGGGAACAAGGAGAAGGCTCATGCACACACCTCAATCTTTACCTTTTCATCATTGTCTTAAATTTTATCTAGTTTGTTTAGTGCCTTAGTTCATCTTTGTTTTTTTTTGTTTTTATTCTTGATGCTACCATTTCTTCATTACACTTTTAAATAAAATATTCCCATCCTTATTTTTTCCTTGTTTCATATATTTATTTTTCTGTTTGGCCTCAAGAGTGGAACATTAAAATTTTTGTCCTTTTAAAAGCTATCTTCAGTTTTTTCTCCAGAACACTTGTCAGAAATTCTTGACATAGCGTCCCATGTAAGTTTTCCACAGAATCAGAAGCTATTTGATTTCAGCTGTACCAACAAATAATGCCTACTTTTCAGTAGTGGATTTTCTATTAGTGAATTCCCCAGGGTGTGACACATTTCCTCAAGGTCAGATTTCCTGAAGTCACAAACATTTTATTATTTCCTTTAATCTTTCATGACTTTGCATTTCAACCCCCGTAATATTTATTATCCCTGGATCCTAGATGTTTTCTTACTGTGACCTTAAAATTGGTTATCATCCAGGCTAATTTCCTTGTATTTGGTCCAGAATGGCCTCATATGGCTATGGTGCTGCTGCCCTTTGAAGATTTGTCACATCAGGGGTTAGAATTTTAATTTTAGGGAAAAATTAATCCTCAGAATTACTTATAATATTTTACATAATTTTTACATAACACTTGGAGGGCTTCTTGAGCCAATATATTTCATGGGAAGAAAATACCATATCTGAGCCTATCCAGCATGGTAGGAGGGTGGCTCCACATGTGTTTTCCAAAAGCCAGTGACTTGTGTTTCTGAGACACTTTCTTCATGTTGCAGGCAAGCTCATGTAGTGACCATCTGGAAAGGCAGGGTGAAGCTAGAGAGCAAGATTGCCTTTATTATTATTAGTTGTATTTTATTAGACTTGTATAGTCTGTTTACTGTGTACACTGGTCTAATTTTCCCTCCAATCTTGTAAGTTGTAAAAGTCTCTGTCATTTTAAATATGCTATCAAAGTAAAGGGGCATCTTAGGATATTTTTTCCTGAGGTTGATGCTTAAAAAAAGATTTCCCAGCCACGGTCGGTGTTGCCCAGTGTTTAGAGTGCTGGCCATGCACAGAAGGGTCTTAGGTTCAATTCCCGGTAAAGGGCAATACCTTGGGGTGTGTGAGGCAATCAGCAGATGTGTTTCTCACATGGATCTCTCTCTCTCTCTCTCTCTCTCTCTCTCTCTCTCTCTCTCTCTCCCTCTCTCTTCCTCTCTCTTCCTCTTTCTCTCTCTCCTCTCCCTTCCTCCCTCTGTTCCGCTCTCTCTAAAAATCAATGGGGAAAAATATCTTCGGGCAAGGATTAACAAAAAAAAAAAAAAGAAAACTGTTTTTTTTCCAGCTCTGGCTGGTGTGGCTCAGTTGTTTGGGTGTCATACCATGCACTGAAAGGTTGCTAGTTCAATTCCCAGTCAGAGCACATGATCAGGTTGCAGCTCGATCCATGGTGGGGAAGCATGCAGGAGGCAGCCGATGAATGTTGCACTCTCACACCAATGTTTCTCTCTTTCCTTCTCTCTCTAAAAAGAATCAATAAACTATTCCTTTAAAAAAAATTTTCCCACATGCTCTTCCTCCTATTACCCCCTGGAAGCATGGACAGTCTTAGTTTATTTAGATTACCCTATTTAGGAATACCTTTCTGGGACTCTTCTGCCCCAAAACAAATAAACACAGAAAGCTATGAGACCAAAGATCTGACTGAGGAGAGGCACATGGTAAAGAGCCTCTGGCTTTGGCATTTGAGAGTCCTGTGTTCAGATCCCAGCTTGAATTTGGTACATTTGGGCAATTTGCTGAATTTGGTTGAGCCTCAGTTTATTCATCCGTTAAATCTGTATAATAAAAACCTAAGTGGCCATTACGGGGGAACAACCAGAATGACTGGTTGCTATGATGCGCACTGACCACCAGGGGGCAGATGCTCAATGCAGGAGCTGCCTCCTGGTGGTCAATGCCGCTCAGCCAGAAGCCAGGCTCACAGCTGGCAAGCGCAGCAGTGGTGGCAGGAGTCCCTCCCACCTTTGAGGAAGTGCTAAGGAGCAGCGAGCAGGTGGGTGGTAAGGAGCGAGGGATCTGGACTGCGAGAGGGCACAGGCTGGACTGAGGGGACCCCCCCCCGCCCAGTGCATGAATTTCGTGCACTGGGCCTCTAGTTGGATAATAATACCCGTTATGAAGATTAAATAGTAGACTTCAATGCATGATCACTAATAATAGTAATACAATCATTGTGTTTTATTTAAAATCTTATTCGATGGTGCCCATTGGGATTCACATTCTTGGAGTGTTTATGAAAAAAACATTCTGCATTTCTTGCCTCCCAGTCTCTTTTCCTAATGGTAATAGCATCGCGGAGCTAGAATGGAAACCAGACTGTTTTCTGCCGCCTTTATTCAGCATAGAATGCTGCCTGGCCTGGTTTAATCTGGTAACCTGGAATGACTTGCAATCTCAAAAATTGAAAGACTGCCTGAGGATTTTGCAAAGCAGAATGAATTGGCCTAAGGAACCCCGACCTATCTGAATAAGTCTCCTTATTGGTCATTGGAGCCCACAGTATTTGGGTTTCAATCCTGGTTCTGCCACTTCCATGCTGCGGTGTCTGGGGGAGTTTGCCTTGTCCTCCCAGAGTTTTCCTTTCCTTACCAGCAAAGTGGGGTGAATTCGGGGAATCCTGTCCAGGCTTTGAACTGCCTGGAAATGTGTATGTGGAGGACCCAGAGGAGGCTGCTAGGATTTCAAACATAAATGGCCTCAACAAAGAGTGAAAAAAAAAGCCTTGGGCTTGAGTTTTAACTTTAATTTTGCTACCACCTCATTAGGTGCATAGGACAGATTGACCTTGATCTCTAAATTGATGTGTTGCAATTACATTTATAAGAAATTACCATGTTGGGGGGTGGGGGTGGGACATACTGTGTATGTAGAGGAGTTAAATGAAATTCCAGAATATTTTTCACACTTTGTCTTTTGGTGCCACTTTTAGAGAATGAGTACAGAGTTGGAAGCCTGATACATTATCCTACCATTTGGTTTCTTTTGTTCTTTTGATGAGTGAGGAATGTGGGGCAATTGCTGGGTTTTCATTCAAGCTCCTTGAAAGGTAGAGTGAAGAGACTTAGTAACAATTTCTTTCTCTTCAAGTCCTCCTGCCCTCCCAAACCTAGGACTAATACAAACTTGAAACAGATATTCCCGACTACTGCTGACTGAGTGCATTTTGAGAGTTAGGTCAGGTGAGTCTCAGGGTCTTTGAAAACACCATAGCTCTCTAGTTAGACAGCAGACAGCTAGTGGCCGTTTAGGAGTTGCACCCCAAATTGGATTTACTGACAGTAAGGAAAGAAAGGTTAAGATGGGTGTTTTATAAAAGGAACCTGAGACTTTTCTATCATTTAGAATGTTTATTGTGTTTAACTTGCTTTCTGTTTTTGAGCCCGAAAGGTGCATTTCTAGATTAATTTGCAGCATATTTAATTGTATGGGGAGTTTCTGTCTCATAAGGCGATAGAAAAATAATGAGCAGATAAGAAGGGCCTAATGGCAGCATCTGCATAGAAGCCCGTGACACATTTATCGGCATAGAAATGTTCTTCTTTCTAAGCAGTGGTAAAGACAAATAAAAAAATAGCCGACTGAATGACAAGGGAAACAGTAGTGCCCCCTGAAGGTCTGCACCGGCCTCCCTGGCCTGAAGGCTGTGACAGGGACTGCTAAATGGCAGGCAGTAGCTGCACTTCGGCTGTCACGGTTCCAGCAATTGTCACTGTCAAAATGTAGCGCACTCATTATGCAGGTACAAAACTATAATTAAGAACATTGGCCAAGAAAAGGGGGAGGGGAATTGGACGGTCCAGGGAGTTGGAAGTAGCATAAAGAGCAGTTCTCCTCTAGGTCACTAGTTCAAACTTCGCCCATATTGGTAATGACTGACAGTCATTAATATATGATGACTGTTTGATGGCCTATAAGAGTAGGTGCCCATATCAGAAAAGTCACCATTGTAATTGGCATTAATTGGCACTTCTGTTGGCAGCGTCAGCTGAGAGGCTGAAGATTGAATGGGCTATCGCGAGTGAATTATCCTCTCATCCTGGGAAGTGGGCCTCCTAGGGCAGAGATGAGGCACCGTAGCAGGGCACGGTGGACAGGCGGCTGCTGTCCCAGCTCCTCATGCTGTGCAAACACAGGACATCAGTTTGTAGTGCTCTCTGTTTGGCACCTTGCTTGATGAGTGCTGAATCTACTTAAATGAACAATGGGCCTATGGAAAGCAAAAGGGCCCCAGTCTAAGATAATAAGGGGTACCTCAGGGCATCCTCCTTTCCTGGTTTGTTTCCTGCTCGACCACTCTTGGTCAGGGAGCTTTGTGATCTGCAGCAATGATTGATAGCACTTCTACAGGTTTTTTTTGTTTTTGTTTGTTTGTTTTTTTAAAGCATACTCTCTTTGGAAAAGCAAAAGCAAAAGATTCTCTTAACGCCTGCAGTAAAACCCCGTTGAACAAGCCACCACGTTGACTTTTTATGGCTGAAAATTGAAGGTCCACTGTAATCATTGTTTGCTCCTCATTGATTTAAGGACACAGTCAAATAATAATTTAGACTCCACTTTTCATCTCTGCCCAGATTCATAATTTGTAAGCTGTTTCTGGCAACTTCCTCTGTAAGACCGGTGAAACTTCTTTTATTCATCTCACTTTTTGGCTCAACTCCTTCCTAATTAGCTTCTAGGTCAAAGTAACAAGTATTTAAGATGAAATTTCTGTGGATACCAACTCCTCAAGGATATTTCACAACCAGGCACCGTTTCCTTAGCGTTCTTCATTTGTCTTATATTAATGCTGAAGTATTTGGGCAGTGTGTTTTCTAAAAAATTAAACATCGGAAAGAAGTTGATTTACTTGTACTTTAAATAGCTGTTGTTTCCAGGTCTCTAAAATGCCAATTATTAAAAATATAATTAACAGAAAACAATAACAGAGGAATGTTTAAAGAATAGCAAAGAGTGCAATGATTTTGTTTGAATTATTATTTATTTAAATTAGAACAAAAGCTATCCCCGTGGTTTAAATTATCTGTAAAATCAGAGTACCTTTTCCTTAATTAGAAAAAGTTGCCTTAGCATATTTATATTTTTATTTGAATATATTTTGTATAATTTATTTTCAAGGTGGTTTAGACTTATAAATTAAGCAAAATACCTATTTCCTTGATATATTTTTCCCTCTAAATTCTCTGCTTCCAAACCTGATAACTTTATGGTTTTTTAGTATTGTAAAATAAATGTAGAAGTTTTACTATAGGTGGTGCTCTTGCATACATCTTGCTTTTAGAAACATCCCTCTATATAGAATGAGTTTGGCAGGCAAGTTTAATGGAAGCTGCTTAATAGTATACATTATATATCATAAATTCTACTTAATGATTCTGCCCAGATAAAGAGCCATGAGCCCATTCTTCAGTGATTGATATGCTTGTTTCATCCAAATTACCACCATTCAGTATATTATGACTTTTATTAGCAATCCAAGAATTTTAACAAGTAGATCAAGGCTCACCCACATTAAAGTGTGAGAGAAATTTGGATCTTTCCATTCTTTCCTAAACTGCAGAGATGGCTCCGTTTATGTTTCCCATTTTCAAAATAAAAATTTCAAGACAGCATTAAAGGAAGGTGGACAGTGTACCAAAAGAGCAAATTCACTCTCTTGCAGGCAAGGTGACCCTGGGGTTCTCATGCTGACAAAAGTAAGCGTGTTTATAATCACAGTGTTACCTTACGATTGGACAAAATTCACTAGCTGAGAAAACATTACATATCATACATATTGCCATTTATTTCAGGTGAAGGAAAACACCATGGAAATTTTAATTTTTGATAAAGAGATAGACTAGATTAAGAAAGGTAAGAACATATTGATCTACATGTGTACTTGAGAGAGAAGACAGGAGGAGAACTAGAGAAAAGTGAGGAGAGAAGGGAACAGAGGGAGGGAAAAGACTTGCATAGGGAGCGGGTTGATTGGACTTTTCCTACAGGGAAGAGTCCTTCCTTCATCTGGTATTAAAGCTCTTCTCTGGACTTACAGGGATGCTAGTGTTCCTCCCAGAGGGACCTCATAATCAGGTTCACATCTAGTTTCCAGGGACAGTATTTTGTTAATTAGTTAAATCTGTACTGAGGTTTAGCCACACACAAATGTTCCACTTACAAAGTATCTCAAAGAAGATATTTAGGAAAATACATCATTTCCATTCTGTCAATCCTTTCATGCTATTTGGGACAATTAGAGGCAAGTGAATTCTCTCTGATCCATACATAGATCACCTTTGTACACTAAGAATTACAAAACCCTCCTGTTTGACGTTTCATATTCAGAGAGAGTTCCTTGATTTTTTTCTAAAGCCTTTACATAACAAGTTAAAAATAACTTTCCTTGATGATTTAGTGGCATGAACTGAGATTAGAACTTCAAAGACAGTTGCACACAAAATGCACTTATTGTTCTTGTGGTCTCTTGGAATATTCTAAAATGTCATTGACACTTATTTACCTCTTTTTGTTCTATATTTGTTTGTATGGAATAAAACTTGATTGTACCACTTTTAAGGCCTTCGCATTTCCACTTACAATAACAATTTATATTTACATGAAACCAAACTTTCTCTGTACAGAGTGGAAGGTCCTAGCTCACCGGTCATAATTTCATACATGATTTTTTAGGAAACAAAATAGCAGTTTGATGTTAAATCTTGAGCACAGCAGAAAACGCTTGTTTAATAGTCAATGTGATATATCTAATACAGCAAATTTCTTGCAATCATTTTCTATTTTAATGGGTGAATAGATTAACATCTCTTTACCCCGCCCACCCCAGTCTTTAAGAACAAACTAGGAATGATATGCAGATTACAAAGAATGTGCTATTCATTATCTACATATTTCTGTTAATGTCAGTATTTTAGCAATAATGCTGGTAACACTGGCCTTTGGTATGATGGGCCCCCATTAGCTAGAAAAGTTCACTCATCAGCAAATCTTCATCAAACACCTATATGCCTGACAGTGTTTTATATAACTATGAATTCATTTAATCTTCTCCCAAACCCTAAGAGCTAAATGTAGTCAATTTCATCTTACAAATGGGAAGCTGAGACCAGAGAACTGTAATCACCAAACCAAGGTCCCATAGCTAGTGAGGAGCACTTCCACCACCTGACTCTCCACCTGACATGCTCACCCACCCCATGTGTGGTTTCTCAAGTGCTGCTAGAAACTTTGTGGGAATGCTGAGCACTTTCACTCAGGAACAAATGTTTGCTGGTCAGCTTGTATCTATGACTGGGGATACCCAGGGACTTGGTTTGTCTTCTAGGTATCTGACCATCATTGGTGTTTAACTAGGACTTGCAGTTCAGAGTGGAAGAGAAACAGAGGGATTTTCAAGTGATTGTGAAATAAGAAAGGAAATTTATGAATTTGCAGGGTGCCTGGAAATAAGACAAGAAAATTTGAATTCCAATTTTATGGTCATGTGAAATTTTACGGATTTCAGGGTGGTTTTCATGTTTTTTATTACTGTGAAAGGACATTAGTCTACTTTAATAAGTATAAGGGAGTGAGAGGAAGGCGGGGAAGTGTGGACCAAACAAGTCATTTTTATGGTTTGGATTTGTTGAACTACTGGAATGGTGACAAAAACAAGGAGACATCCGGTAGAGGTTCAAGGTGGGGAAAATGTCCCTTCTTCATTAACATTGTTACATTATTTGCTCTGAGCATTTAAGAATTCTCAGAACACTAGATAAACATAGTCAAATAAAATAAAACAAATACAGTTAAAAAACATTTCTCTAAGTTATCAAATAAAATCAGAAAATATAGTTGAGAGATTTTCTCCATGGGTCTTATATGTTTCTACAGGCAGAGTTTCTGACTGTTATTGTTCTGGACTATCTTTCAGGAAGAATTTTATAGTGAACAACCTTTGAGAATGCTTACTATATCGTTATTACAATAAACGATTCAGGATCCCTAAGATCATGGTTTGTCTCCTTTAATGCAACCTACTGCAGATGCAGATAATGTCTCTTTGCATCACCCTATGGGAACTGGGGCTTGGGAAACCAAAGCAAGTAATGATACTCTGGCTACTGCTGTTACTGACAGCAATGACATTCTATTCTCTATGCTAGGAGTATTGTATGTTCTGCCAGCACCCATGAAACTACCGTAGGCTAACTTGTTAATTTACAAAAGGGTACAATACTAAGCCCTTCATTCTTTTTTTTTCTTTTTAAAGATTTTTTTTTATCAACTTTCAGAAAGAGAGAAAGGAAGAGGGAGAGAGAGAAACACTAATGTGAGAGTGAAACATCTATCAGATGCCTCCTGCACACCTCCCACTGGGAATCAAACCGGCAACCCTTGGGTACACAGGATAACACCCAACCCACTGAGCCACACCAGCAAGTTAGGCCCTTCATTTTTAATACATACATACTACTGAAAGCTGTTTGGATTATTCCTTGGAGGATAATCTCATTTCACTGATATGTATAATAGAATTTAGATATAATTTCTTATATGAATATAGATTATATAGCTTATTCTCTGAAAAATTTCCATTTCAAGTTTAATTATTTCTACCAGACTCTCGTTTCCTTTTTTCTGTATGCATGATTTAGCATTCTCCTACTTTAGTGGATTCACATTTTGATATTTGTATCAGAAAAGAGAAAATATGCATATGTATATGTCATTGAGAACTGAGGACACCACCTGGAATATTGCATGGGCTATAATTTGGAAATCAGCGTTTTAAAGCATTACATCTCTGCAAGATGATCAAACTATATTTTTCCTTCCATGAGCACAGAATATTTTATTCATCAGAGACCTTCCATTTAGTTTAGTAGCAAAGTGGTTTAACAGAGTTCTTGATTAGTATCAGGACACCTAACTTCCGGCCTCTACTTGGTCAAGAGTGCTGTGTCAGCAAACTGTCTCATTGTCTCTTTTTTTAAAAAAATGGGGATAATAAACCTTGCCACTTGCCTGCCTCACAGCGATATTGAGAATACTAATGAGAGTCTCTTGAGAGATTGTGAAATGTGCAGAAGGAATATGCTATATAAATACGCAGCACCAAATCATATCGTTTTAGAACTGAAGCGCTCAGAGAAAGCACTCAAGCCAATCCCCTCATTTTATAGGTGAAGGAACTGAGGCCCAGGAAGGTTCAATGGCTAGACGAAGGCCATATAACTGGTTCCTGTGTAACAAAGTACAAGGAGCTCAGTCACCAAGTTTCCTTTTATAAAAGAGTTGCTTAGTGGCAAAAAAGATGCATAATCCCAGATATTTCCAGGTTCACAGTGATGTTATTTCCTCAGTGGCTTGGCATGAGACAGGCTGCTTTCCAGAGGCAGGTCAATTGAGTAATTGAAGTTCATCAAGGATTTCACTTGCATCAAATGACTATTTGGCTTTTGGCAGTTGTACTGACTCTACCTGGGTGAACAACGTTCTTGAGGTTATCCTTGAAATAGCTGGTTCTTCAGATAAGTGTAGAAGATGATAAACTCTTTCAGGTAACTGGAGTAATAACTTGGGCTCAATATGAAGCACACACACGAGTATGTTACTAACTACAGACTTCCATATTTTCTTTTCAGTAGTTACCTGGCGTGATTGGATTTCTCCAATTGCTTTGAATGCTTATTCGCGTACACTTGCCAAGGAGCGGCAGCACCTTCCCTGGGCTCTGTAGTGCCAATGACAGCTCAGAGCTGTCAGACAGCCAAGACTCACTAGAATCTGTTTGCCCATATCCAGGTACAAATACTGGGGCCAGAACCTGCATCACTTATCCTGTTGATGCTCTTAATTAGGTACTAATTAAATATTGTGGCTGGAAACTTCCTCTTTCTGTGGTGTAGAAGACTCATTTGAAGCAAATGTTGTATGACCCAGAACAGACAAATCTGTTAAGTCTCTGGGAATTTCCAGGTATTTTACACTTTTAAGAAATCCCTATTCTCTGTGTAGCATACCCAGGTTGCACTGTTTGTGAACACACTATTTGAAACTATGTTCTTATGCTTGTTTTTGTCCATTCTGGGTGCTAGAGTTTTGATCTTTATATGTCCTTTAATCCAGGAATTTTTGGAAAAGATCATAGGGTTTATTGATTTGTTCAGACTGATGTGTTTTACTGAGTATACAATATGGGTTCTGATATCACTTTTCAGGCCCTCTACTTTGTTAAATTTATTTTTTATTTGTTAATATTTTTCTTTTTAAGTGAATTCATTGGGGCAACATTAGTTAATAAAAATTATATAGGGTTTAGATGTATAATTCTGTAGTGCACCATGGTAATCCGATGTCCACACTAACTTTGGTATCAATACGGTGACCTCCCGGGAGCTGGGACCACCAGGTTGCATAAGGAGGGATGAACCAGCCCAGGTGGGAA
This sequence comes from Myotis davidii, assembly GCF_000327345.1. Lineage (NCBI taxonomy): Eukaryota > Metazoa > Chordata > Mammalia > Chiroptera > Vespertilionidae > Myotis > Myotis davidii. The sequence goes on from NW_006283544.1 coordinate 2,270,215, forward strand.
ACACAGCAGGTCAATCCCTCTATTTTTAAAAACAAGTATAGCTGGCATGGCAAGGGGATTAGTCTCAGTTGTGGTCTAACCCCGAGTCCCTTCCAAGAGCTCAATACAGCTCTTGCCTCATACTATCTGCCCAGGGCACCAGCTTCTGTTTCACTTACACAAACTTTCCTTTAAAACAGCATCTTTTTCAGTTACCCTAAAAGTCCAAGCTGCCTGACCGATCAGTTCCTGGGCGGATGTGATGCTGCCTGCCACACTTTCTTGGCAACTCGAGTGTCTTTGTGCTCCTCCTTAGGTTCTTCCTCTGTCATGACTGGCATTGACTTGTGTGGGAGGAGCAATTTAATCCACTTTGCTAAACCAACGGACTACCTCTCCCCTTGTCCTCCCACCCTCTTTTCCCACTTTGCTCTTCCATGACCCTCCCTTGTCATGACATTACTGATGTGTTACCATTAATTATCACCTGGAACCTGAAACTCAAAGCCACTATCTGTTTCTCACTTCACTTCCAAGATCAGATAAGTATATATGTTCTGTTTATTCACTGGGATGCATAGGCAATGGTCTCCTGCCTCAAAGGTGTTTCTGACTTAATTTGGAGTAAATAATCCTTATTAATAATATTAATAAGTCACATTTATTGGCCACGTACAGAGTGCTAAGATACTGTTTCAAATGATTTAAATTTAATCCTCAATATATAGAGACATATATTCGTCTAACTTATTGCTATACTATCTTCCTGGCAGCAACAGTGGAACAAATATACAAAATAATTATTTTAGACTAAAATATGATGATTCTATTGTGCATCCTACATTAGCGTGGAGGCAGTTCACAAAGTGTGTTGTGTTAAAAATGCACATCAGTTAGTGCTAAACTGCCACAGGGACCCTTGTCCTTGGAGAAAGCGTATCTCAGGTAGGTGGAAAGAAACCCTTTCCCAACTTTTCTTCAGAGCTGAGAAATACCTTTTTGAAACATCAGTGACAAATGTGAGAATTACTGGTATGATAATATAGGACTAAATAATTGAATAGGTTTACCTTGTGATGTAATTGTTAAAGCAAAAAAAAAAAATAATTGCTAAGCATCAGGTGGATGCTTATTTGAAAGAACTGAGGGAACCGAGCAGTTTCTAATATACAGTAGTCTACGTGGGGATAAGATTTAGCCTGTCTGGGATTTCTGAGGCAGTATGAAACCACTTTTTAGGAAATAGTATTAAGTTAAAAGTGTTGTTTCAAATGAAAAAATTGTATACAAATGATACCAGCTTGTGGTCTAACTTTCAACATTAGGTATGTTGTTTTTTTAAAAAAATCTTACAGAAAATATAAATTTTATACAGTCAAATAGATACATCCATTACCATTATGATTTCTACTAAAGGCCCGGTGCACAAATTTGTGCATGGGTGGGGTCCAGCTGGCATGCCCTGTCAGGGCTGATAAGGCTGGGCCAGCTAGGGGGAGGGGCCATGGGTGGTTGGCCGGCCAGCCTTGCACCCTGGTCAAGCTCCTGGTTGAACTCCTGGTCGAACTCCTGGTTGAGGGGACAATTTGCATAGTAGCCTTTTATTATATAAGACTAGAGGCTTGGTGCATGGATTCATGCACTGGTGGGGTCCCTCAGCCTGGCCCACCATCCCTTCCCTCTGAAATTCATCACTCTGTTCCATGTTTCCATGCCTGTGCATTGAGCTCCTGTCCCCTGGTGATCAGTGTGCATCATAGCTACTGGTCGAATGGTCGAATAGTTGCTAGGCTTTTACATATAGATTATTTTATAAGGCTTGTTGTGAGATATTTAAAGATGTCTTTTTTTAAAAAATTATATTACAGCTCATTATTGTCTTCTTCTAATAGCTTATAGGCTGATTCTAGAAATTCAAATATTTTATTTATCTCGAATTTGTTACTATGTAAAGACTGAGGTTGTTGTCTACCTTAATTTTTTTTTTTTTTACAAACAATGATAATTTGCCCCAGTGTTATTTATTAAACAGTTTGGATTTGATTTGAAATGATGCCATTATCATATCACTATGTACCTCCTAAGTATTCCTAGAATGTGTATTGTTCCATTGATCTCATTACATATTCCCATGTCAGTACTGCATTGTTTTAACATGATAGCTATATAATACACTCCATCTTTTACTGCACCTTCCTTTTCCTCCTAGCTCTTGTTCTCTTGATTCTCCTTTTAAAACAGTGTCTTGAGTAGTCTTAATATTCTTGCACACTTATTATTTAGATAACATTTAAAATCATTAAAACATTCTCTAAGGTTTTTAAATGAGATTGCACTAAATTTATGCAATCATTTAGAAAAGATTAGCTTTACTAACATTGAATCTTCACATCTATCACAAGGTTTATCTTTCTATTATTTAAGTTTTGTCTTTGTCCTTTAGTATCCTAATAATAAAAGGCTAATATGCAAATCAATTGGATGGTGGCACGACCGGTTGCTATGACGTGCACTGACCACCAGGGGCAGACACTCAATGCAGGAGCTGCTTCCTGGTGGTCAGTGTGCTACCATAGGGGGCGCGCCACTCAGCCACAAGCCCTGAGTCAGGCTCACGACTGGAGAGTGCAGCAGCAGTGGTAGGAGCCTCTCCAGCCTCCCAGGTAGTCGGACATCTCCTGTGAGCTCCTGGACTGCGAGAGGGCGCAGGCTGGGCTGAGGGACTCTCCCAAGTGGACGAATTTTGTGCACTGGGCCTCTGGTAATTTTATAGTTTTCTTATTATACGACCTATATATTTCACCAATTAACAAAAGTTTTCACAAATTATAATTTCCCAGCCGTGTGAATATACTAAGGTGTATTTAATTGTTTCTCAAAAATTAGGTATTTAAATTAATTCCAAGTTTTATAGTAAAAAAAAGATTAAATTGATTATAAAAGGGGATCTCATTTTTAAAAAATATTTTTTAAAATAATATTTTTATTTAGATACAATGATTAGCAGAGGGAGAAGATAATCACATTCCACAAAATAATTACAAAAGAATGTTTTAAGTGTTTAACAATGAAGGACTAAGTGAATTTTGCTAATATGTATTAGTGAGTACAATATGGCAATGAAAGTAATGATATAGACCCACATTGACTGAGATAAAAAGGATGACCACAGCATATTGTTGAAAGAAAAACATATTAAGGAATACCATTTGGCATGATATAATTAATGTAACACCATATGTACATAATTCATATGTGTATATATGTTTGAAGAGAGGTCAAAAATAGTATTTTTCAAAGTATTAACAGAGATTATTCCTTAATGGCAAGTTTTTGGATGATTTTTATCTTCTTTTGTACATTATTTAATTTTTCAATGGCATTTACCATATTTTATCAAAATAGTAATGCAGTAAAATACACACAGAAAACATTAGAAATTTTATAAGGATTAAAAAAACTCACTTAAAATTAGTGCTTAGCATCATTTTTCCTTCCAAAGACATTCTTATGGATTTGATATAGATGTTTTATGAGAAGTTTTGAATATAGTCTAAAATATTATTTGGTCTACTAAAATCTATTCAGCCTATAAAATTGTTAGTAATTCTGTTTACTTCAGCTTCACCAATCACTCTGATAATGACACTGACAGAAATATCTTCACATCGGAAGGACTGCTTTGCAATCACACATCAGTGCTTGAGTTATTAATAATGCTCTGCTTCCCTGAAACTTAAAAACTAAATCATCTCATAGTTAATTGGTCATTTAAAAAATTCCATGTGAAAACTTTAAAGTTATGAGAACTTAAATAAAGCACTTCTAAGTGAAAGAGGTAAGTTGTGATGGCAAATTATTTTTCTACTTTTATATTTTCTATAATAATAAAAGTGTAATATGCTAATTAGACCAGACGTCCTTCTGGACGACCTTCCAGATGAAGCCAGGGCTGTGAGGGAAGCCTGAGTCCCAGGTGCCAGAGGGAAGCAAAGCCAGGGGAAGGAAAGCCTTTTCTTGCATGAATTTCATGCATTGGGCCTCTAGTGTTTTTATAATTTAAGTGTGATAGGCCTGACAACTAAAAGGAGGAATTAAATTGAACTAAGCCTCACACCACACATTTAATATAATTTTTATAACTTACAATGATTTTATGAATTGATAGAAGTGTTAGTTATAAAATTGCTACATTTCCTTATAGACGTCATGATTATCATCCTTCTTATCACTGGTTATTACTGTCTTACGGTGTGCCAAACCTAATGCCCGGTATGCTTACTCTCATTACCAACTACTTATGAAGTAGAGATTGCAATTAAGGGGATTTTGAGGTTCTGACAAGCTAAGGATTCTGTCCGTTGTCACACAGGTTCAGGAGAAGCTAGGATTTGACCAAGGTCAAATTGCTTACCAAGTTCAAACGCCAAGCACCATGAGCCTACTGGCAGTCTCCCAAGATTTAATGTCCAATGTTTATTTTTCCTTCTGCGTTACCTTTCTTATTTTATTACGTAGTTTCTTCTTCTAATTATCCCCAAAAGAGGTGACTGAAGAAGAGTTTAGAGGTTGTGCAATCACTTCATATTATAGAGAAGCTAGCGAAGGATCAGGCAAGTTAAGTGACTTGTCCAAATCCACCTAGTGACTTTGTTTCATTGGCAAAAATTTATCCACATTTACTTTGTCCCAGACATTGTTTTATGTGCTTTGTAAGTATTAATTTAATCCTGATGATCACTCTGTGAGGTAGGTATAATTATTATAATCCCCATGTAACAGGTGAGCAAACTGAGGCACTATAAAGTTGAGCACAGAGCCACTGCCACCTAGCCAGCATGTGGTAGAGTCAGGATTGAAATGCAGATAGCCGGTTGTCTTCACCCTTAATCACTTTGCCATGTTGCCCAGAACGAGAATCCAGAGCTCTTGGTTTCCATCTTGTTTTCTTTTTAGCATCTTGACCAATTATTTCAATTTTTGATCAGAAAGAAAGTTCTCTGGAATCTGGCATTGATAATTAGTTTTATACATTTTAGAAAAATAAACTTAAGGAATACTATTAAAAAGAACTACAATCTACATGAGGGGCTGTGTGTATTTTTAAAACAATACTCTGAAACTGTGTTTATTGTTACATGAGATTTTCCTATTGATGATGGCTTTTTCACCCAATACCTGCTGATCTTCCATAATGCTAATACACACTCAGTGTTGACACTTGCTAGACTGCCTTTGCATACATAAATACTAGACATACTGAAATTTGATTTTGGCTCGTCTTTTACTTAGAATAAAGAGATCTAAAAATCAATCCTTACAGCTGCGTTTCATTTTCTATAAATAAAGGTCAAATATATCAGGGCAACAGTAGTATTAAAGGTAATCTATGATGTCAGGGTAAAATGTATTAGTAAGCAGTTTGGGTTTTTTTTAGATTCTGATTTTGTTAGGATACACAAACTTTGTATATTTTATTTGTCACCATCTTGCAACAGACTTGTGTGAAATTAATAATACTTTCCCCTGTGTTTAATTTCATTTCTCTTGTAAAGAGCTTGTAGTTCCAAGCTCTGAGATCAAGTTTAACATTTACTAGCTACATGACTTTGAGCAAGATATTTTTTTCTACAAACTTTTTCCTTATATGTACAGCAGATATCTTATTCTTAATTCATGGAGTTGTGAAGATTGAATAAGATAATATATTTAACCTATTTTGTTAACAAAATACAATTTATTCAAAATGTCATCAAATGCTATTAATTCTGCCTGATTTATCATCCAGTGGTGAGGCAGGATGTGGCAGTGGATCCCATGCTCAATTAGGGTTTACTCTATTGGATTCTAATCTAATTCTAACATTCGCCGTTTGAACCAGGACAAACATCTGGGATTCAGATTCTTGATCAATCAAAGGAGAACTTCAGGGTCCTTATCAGGTCAGAAGTTCAGTGTTCATGAGGTTCTGTACCACATGTGGTCTAGTGATCTGAACGCAGGCTGCATCACAAGTTTTAGAGCTGAAATTTTTGACATTGATAAGGTATAAGGATGGAAATCATGTAACTTTATAAATACCTAGTTTTTTCTTTTAAAACTATGAATTGGCGTAACTATTCAAAGGCTCTCATTCGAATTCAGTTTTCAATCTTTTAAAATTAAACACCAGTGGAATCTTTTTACAAGTAAAGTTATGTGTTGAGCCCAATATGTAAAATAAATATTCAGATACACAAAACATGTAAAAATGCCAATTCTTTCTTAAAGATAAAATCTTAGCAATTGAGCTCATTGTCTTCCCCTCTAAAGCAACCTTTTTTTATTCCTTATTACCTAGTTGCTTAAGACGTAATACTTGTGAATTATCTTGGACTTTTGTTTATACCTACTATAATGTACTATTGATCACCAAGATAATTTTACCTAGGAATAACTCTTGGTTCTTTTCCCCCCATTCTCTACCTCCACTGCTACTCTGCTCCATCAACCTTCTTGCTTGGACTATTATCTATATATATATAACCCTAATATGCAAATAGACCGAATGTTGGAACAACCGGTTGCTATGATGTGCCCTGACCACCAGGGGCCGTGCATGGAACATAGTGGGCATCAACAGCGGGTGGATGGTGGAGCAGGTGAGCAGGGGCACCAGACCAAGGCAGGGCACTGGTCGCTGTCATCAGGGCGAGCCTCTGGTGGTTACTAAAAATTCTTTGCTCCTGCGGGTCACGGTCCTGTCCAGTGCTTGCACCTGCTGTCGGTGCCAGAGCTGCTGCTCGCACCCACTGCTAGCACTCAGCACCGGCCCCAATAGCGCAGTGCCATCAGCGGGTGCTAGTGGTGGCTGCCGGCCCTGATTGCCCCTGAGGGCATCAGCCCAGCTCACACCTGCTGTTGGGGTTGGCCCCAGTCGGTCCTCGCTGTCAGCGGGTGTGAGTGGGGCTGGTGCTGTGAGTGTGTGGGAGCAGCAGCAGTGTGAGCAGGACTGCTGGCAGATAGGGGACCAGGGGCTGTGGCAGGAGGGGCCGGGCAGGGGTGTGAAGGATGGGCCAAGACCCGCCCCTGTGCCAACCACAGCCTCACAGCCCACAGTTCCTTTCAAGGTGCATGAATTTGTGTACTGGGCCCCTCGTATTATAATAACTATCAAGTTGGTCTTCCTGCTGTCTGTCCTTCACCCTCTAATCCATCACAGTGCTCCCAAGTGATCTTTATGATATGCAAACTTGAAGGCACCCATTTCTTCTCCCACCTAAACTGCCACAGGCACCCCTAGAGCACTCTGATAAAATATGAGGGCTCTGATAAAAATGTTTTTTTAAAAAAGAATTGGAGTCACAGTCATCTGCATACATTCTACTTCATTTTCATAGAGTGAAATTGGGAAGGCACACAAGAAATGCCCTCTAGGCCAAATTTCTACCATTGAGTAATCCACTTTGCAGCATTGCCTTCTTCAGATACATTATAGTTTGCCAATGCTTTCCCTGCTCTTGAAACTGAAGTCTAAGTTTATAAATTTATAGGCACTTATATATTTTTCCAGCCATATATTAGGCTGTATCATTAGGTAGTCTGTTGAACTCATATAATTACTGTAACTTTACAATCTACACTAATAAAAGAGAAAAATGGTAATTGGCGTACGAAGCTACCCTTTGTATTGGCTAATCAGGGCTATATGCAAATTAACTGCCAACTAAGATTGGCAGTTAACTGCCAACAAGATGGCGGTTAATTTGCATATGTAGGCACAATGCAGGGAGGCGAAAGGGAAAGCAGGAAGAACCCCCCTGCCACTGAGAGTGATCGGAAATCCAGGGGGGAGCTAAGAGCTGTGGGGCAGGGCAAAGGTGGCCCCAGGGCCGCCTTTGCCCTGCCCCACAGCCATGATCAGAGAATCAGGCGCCTTTTCTGCCCTGGCCAGTGATAGCAGGAAGTAGGGGTGGAGCCAGTGATGGGAGCTGGGCACGGTCGAAGCTAGGGTGTAGTCCCAGGAGCTAGGGGTCCCTTGCCTGGGCCTAAAGTGAAGCCCACGATCGCGGGGCCACTGCAGCTGCGGGTCCCCTCTGCCCGGGCCGGACGCCTAGGCCAGAGGCGTTACGCCTGGGCAGGGGCAGAGCCTGCAACCGCGGGGAGCTGGGGGTCCCCTGCCCAGGCCTGACACCTCTGTCAGAGGCGTCAGTCCTGGGCAAGGGGCCGACCCTGTGATTGGAGGGTGATGGGGGTCAACGCCTGAGGGCTCCCAGTATGTGAGAGGGGGCAGGCTGGGCTGAGGGACACTCCCCCCCCACACACACACCCAGTGCACGAATTTCGTGCACCGGGCCCCTAGTAGCTTCATAAAAATACATTTAATATCAGCCAGGGAAACTCCACGTGCAATTTTTCTTTCTAATAATGTTCTTGGTTATACTGGCACATTAGTTTTCCAGATGAAGTTTACATTCATTTCGTCAAAAAAAATTCTATTAAAGTTTTCAATGGAAAAATCTTAAATTTGTAGATTAAGAAAATTGACATTTATGCAGTATTAAACCATCTCAACAGCTAGCTATGCTTTTCCTTTTTCTGCATATAGATCTACATATTTTTATTTACATAGATGCTTAATTTATTCCTAAATACTTTATACATTTTGATGCAATTGTAATTTAAAAATTGCATATTTCTAGCTGAATAGTGCTATTTAGTGTTAATCCTCAGGTAAGGATATTTTTTCTATTAATTTTTAGAGAAAGTAGAAGGGAGAAAGAGAGGGAGGGAAAATGAGAGAGAGAGAGACATTGATATGAGAGAGACACACGTTGATTGGTTGCCTCCCACACACACCCCAACTGGTCTGGGGGTTGAACCTGAAACCCAGGTATGTGCTCTTGACTGGGAATTGAACCAGAGATCCTTTGGTTCATGGGAGGATTATCTAACCACTTAGCAGCACTGGCCAGGGCAGAAATATACTGTCTTTAGGTGTATTCCTTTACTGGCTTATTTTGTAGCACTCTATTATTAGTTCAAATGCAATGGGTCCTTGATGTTATATCAAAGCCTTGTTGATTTAAAAAAAAATTCTCCCTCTTCAAGATTAATTATAATTGTTAGACAGTGAAATATGTTTTATTTTTTAGAGTTTCTTCACTCAGTTTATTTTCTCAGTTAAAATCCACAACTGTGTAAATATATTTTTCATGAACTTTCTGAATGTGGGACTTAACATTTAGCCCTCTTAATTTTCTCTTTTTTGAGTCTAGCATACTCAGAGGAAATGTTTGATGCCTCTTTCGTAGAGCAAAAATGCCAAATACCATGATTGTTACTATAACAGTGAATTTGATCTTTTCCTCTCAATGTTTTTCAAGCTCCCAATGGATGTGATTTATACAACATAGCTAAGCTTTTAATGTTTTGGTTGGATATTTTTAAAATATCTTTTTTCCTTCACCATAAAGATACTTGTTCTACATAAAATGAGCTGAATTTTATCATTTGTATATATCCAGTCAAATTACTTCTATAAATAGCACAATCTCAGTTATTCATCAATGTCAGGAAATGAGCTATTTGGGTAAGCAAATTTTCTGAGGACATTATCTTTTCAAGGGTTAGAATTTGAAATTTATTTTAGATCAACATATTTTCAAAAGATATCTAATACTATATATGATATTTTCTAATGGTGGTGGATATGTTCCTTAAAAACACTGTGTTGGAGGAATTTAACCATTAAATGTAAAAGAGTATGAGAGAGAATTGATATTGGAACTAAATCTATTAAGGCTCTCTTATAAATATTTTTACACAATAACTGTGTGTTTAAACAATAAGTGAATATGCTTATTAAACTAGTACAGAGCAATTAAATAGCAATTAAATGAGGAGAATATCAATGACATTTTAGAAATGCTAAGTAATAATGGGTAGTTTGCACTAATTTTTACTTACTATATCTTTGTTATTGGGGTATCCTCTCCCCTTAAATAAGAACTTAAACAACAATTAATTTTATTTTGTTGCATATAATATGCATCCTATGTGGCACCACTAATTTTCATAACTGGTTGTTATGGGTTGAATTTTTTACTCTCCTACCCCCAATTCAGGTAGGATTTTTACAGAGGTAATCAAGCTAAAATGAGATAATTAAGGTGGGCCCTAATTAAATATGTCCAGCATCATAAAAATGAGAAATGTGAAGACAGACAGACACCCTTCCCCCCACCACACACAGAATTCCAAATGAACATTTAGATAGAGATTGGGGTGATGCACCTACAAGTCAAGGAATGCCAAATATTGCTAGTAAACTACCAGAAGATGTGAGAGGTACAAAATGGATTTTTCCTTACAGTTTGGCTCCTGAATATAAAAAGGGCTTAGGTATGTACTAGTATATGGCCACCCTTCAGCTATCCATCTTTAATCCACCTATTTATCCATTTACCCATCCATCCATTCAATATTTATTGTTTACCATGTGCCAGGCTCTGAGGAATATGTATGTATATATATATTGTATATATATAAAATAAATTTCAAATTCTAACCCTTGAAAAGATAATGTCCTCAGAAAATTTGCTTACCCAAATAGCTCATTTCCTGACATTGATGAATAACTGAGATTGTACATATATATATAGTAGGTAAAGCAGACATTGACTTTATCCCTGTGAAACTTACATTGCAGCAATTACATACAGTGTTCATGAAATTTGCCAGGATTACATTAGCTTAGCTATTTAAAACTGCAAACAAAAAGACACAAATCCTTCTTAAGTACATCTACATGCCCTCCTCTTCACAGCAACCAGACTGTAATTGTAATGCTTGAGTTTACTCATCATGTTTTATTTTCCTTAAGGCTTTTAGCATGCATGTTTGCTAAATCCTCTATTTGCTATGAATCTGTCATTGACTCTTCATTTTCTTTTTTAATATCCTATATAATAAAAGGCTAATATGCAAATTGACCAAATGATGGAATGACCAGTTGCTATGACATGCATTGACCACTAGGGGGCAGATGCTCAACACAGGAGCTTCCCCCTGGTGGTCAGTGTGCTCCCACAGGGGAGTGCCACTCAGCCAGAAGCCAGGCTCACAGCTCATGGTGGCAGGAGCCTCTCCTGCCTCCTCAGCAACGCTAAGGATGTCCAACTGCAGTCAGTCGAACATCCCCCAAGGGCTTCTGGACTGCGAGAGAGTGCAGGTTGGGCTGAGGGGACTCCCCACCCCGACCCCCGAGTCCACAAATCTTGTGCACTGAGCAGGCCTAAGCCGACAGTCGGACATCCCCCGAGGGCACCTCGACTATGAGAGGGTGCAGGCCAGGCTGAGGGACCCCCTGAGTGCATGAATTTTGTGCACCGGGCCTCTAGTCCATAATAATGTTCTTTACAGTATACATTAGAGGCCCAGTGCACGAAATTCATGCATGGGTGGGGTCTTTAGGCTTGGCTGGTGATCAGGGCCAATCAGGTTCCCTCCTCCTTGCCTCCCCACTCCTTCTTCCCTTGTTGCCTGCATCCACTGCCACTCACCCCTGGTTCCCCATCCCAGCCTAGGGCCCTGCCCCGATTGGGTGATGAGGGCCTGCCAGCTGGGGGGAGAAATTGGGAGGTTGGCCACTGGCCCTGAGGAGGGAGCCAACCTTTGGCCCCCCTGGGAAAGGGGCCACATCCGCTGCTACCCATCCCTGGTTTCCCATCCCAGCCCAGGGGCCGGCCTTAATGGGGTGATCAGAGCTTGCCAGCTTCGGGGGAGGGACTGGGAGCTTGGCCAATGGTTCCCATCAGTGATTGGGGCCTGCGGGCTCAGGGTAGCTCATCCATTGAGCGTCTGCCCCCTGGTGGTCAGTGTGCATCATAGTGATCAGTCATTCCAGTCATTCCATCGTAACTGTTGCTTAGGCTTTTATATATATATAGATGTCCCTGGAAGGAAATAACATTGATTCTAGAAAAGGACTATTAAGATAAAGTGTCATATGCCAGTGATAGTGGTTGAAGAGGAAATCATTCATTCATTCAGCAAATATTTATATATTCACCATTTCTGCTCAATGGTAGCAATGGTGAAAATGCCCTAGTAAGTGATATAAAACATAGAAATGGCTGAGTACTGATTTTAGCAGTGTTGCTAAAACTTAGTTTCTGGAAAAAAGAAAAAAAAACCTACATTGGTCTGCCTTTAGGTCATTTGTTTCTTTCTCATAAAAAAGGTGGAGTGAAACATGTGCAGCAGTAGGACCTCTTGGGTAGCTGCCTTTCTACAAATTTAATTAATGACTCAAAGGCGAGTGCTGTCTCTCGCAGGTATTTTCTTGCCCTCAGAATCACCTCCCTCACTGCTCTCATCAGTGCCCTTTGATTTACCAGCAATGAGGAGGCATCCTGTATTATTGCCACCCAAATGGACAGAACAGTGTCTCCTTTTTAGTTTGAACTAGGTGTTCTTGTGGAGAGCAAAGGGATCTTTCTTTCTTTTCCAGCGACCTGGCTAGGCCAATGTTTCCTGGACTTGCCTGGTGAGATATGCTGGGAACCTTTATTTTTAATAAATACACCAGGTGATTTCTATTACTAGGCACATTAGGGAAGCTCTGTACTATGGCATTTTGAGGGAAGTCAGTACCTCAATTGACTTATATCTTGCTAAATACAGGTTTAAATTTTCCAAACCTTGAAAACCAAAGAGACAGATTATAAACAGAGAAAGTCACAGAGAAAAATCTAGAGAATCTGGGTCTTAGTTTCTATTTTCTAGTAGTTCAAGACAAATTCCTTAACTTTTTTGGGGTCTTATTTGTAAAATGAAGAGGTTGAAACAGGTTCACTCATTTGTTCATTTAGTTAGTAATTTATCAAATACTAGAGACCCGGTGCACAAAATTCATGCATGGGGGTGCAATCCGGCACCCCTCAGGTAGGGTCTCTAGGCCTGGCCAGCAACCAGGGCCAATTGGGGCTTTCCTTCCCCCAGCTGCCAGCAGCTGGCCCTGCCCCTGCCACTGCCACTGCTTGCCATCTGTGTGGTGTTGCCCCTATTCCCTGGCCACTGGTCATCTCCCTCTGTGGGCAACAGGCATGAGGTGCGATTGCTTGGTTGGCCTGGGTCTCCCTCTGTGGGGTGATCAATGGTGGGGCCCCCAGATCGATCGCCCCACAGAGGGAGGCTCTGCCCACCCACTGCAGCACTGCCAGCTGGGTAGCCTGGGCCTTCCTGTGTGGGGCGATCATGGGGCAATGGTGGGGCCCCCTGACCAATCGCATCTCACTCACCTTGGCTGGCCTGGCGCCAGTGCGTGTCATAGTGTGGTTGTCTGGACAGTTGTTCTGCTCTTTGGTGGTTTGGTTGATTTGCATATGATGCTTTTATATATATATAGATGTGTCAAGATCCTAGTACATTACCTATTGTTCTAGTTCGTGGAGAAACAGTAGAGAATGAGTCATTCATTGACTACCTGGCTTCAAAACTGGCCCATTTCTCAGTGCACCACAAGTCTACCCAATAGCATTTTGAGGGAATAGTCATTCTGGCTATTATCACCCACTCACATCCAGTACATGATAAAAAAATATTATGACTTATCACAGCGAGTTTTAGCCTTTTAAAAAATCTCATGGTACATATAAGATAATTACTAAAATTCCGTGGCATACCAAAGTACATATTATATTTTTTGCTGATTTGTCAAAAAATAGGTGTAATTTGATTTACAATATAAAAAACCCCACCTCAATACTAGTAATTACCTACCCTTTTTTTGCTCCAAGTGACTTTTAAAAAAATCATATGCCTATAATTGTATATAAGGATTTCTGGTATCAAGAATTAAGCAATCAAACACAACCTTATTATGTAACATGACCAATAAGATGCAACCCTATTAATGTGATCTATATACTTATAGTTCAAGACATGGTAGTCACACTGGATGTTTATTGGATTGGTTGTTGTCATTTTTTATTTGACAATCTAAGGGACAAGCGGTCAGTGCTCCTGACTAAATAGTCAGGTATTGCACGTTATAAAAATTCTTGGGGCACACTGGTTGAAAATTGCTGACTTATCATATAATCACTATAGTGCCTTTATTTCCCCCCAGAGGAACCTTGAAATTTCAGTCATGTTCTGGTTGTTAAATAAAATTCTGAAATTTGTCCTATTGAAAGAAATGTTTTCCTAATGAAGGTATGACAAACTTCACCCTAAAGGCCTTCCTTGGTGGATTTATTCTAACTCCAACAAACTTCTACTTGGCTTTGAGAATGTAATGAGTTGAGAACTGAATATTAGATAACTCCATTCTGAAGCCAAGATGGGTATATATAACTATGTTTTTTTTGTGTGTTTTTTTTTCTTTTTTTTTTCCTGATGGGAAATTGTAAGATGAACTTTCCAAATAACTTAGTCAAAGATCCTGCATTTTTCAGGTGAGGCCACAAAATGCTCAGGGCTCTGAGTGTGGGGTTTTAGATTGAATCATTGGTAGGGTTGAAGCCAGAATTACTATTAACTTTATCCTATTCACTTCAGTATGTGCTTCTCATTCAACATGACTGCCTACATAGAATCCCATCAAAAGTTTAGAAAATTTGTTTTCAAGATAAAATCTGCAGCAAGATCACACTAGAGCGGTCTCCAGGTCTGACTTTTCTTCAATGTCTTCTAAGGTTACAATGCAGACTTTTTGAGACATCGGACTAATTTCAGAAAGCCCTATAAATTCAAAACCCTACATTTTAAACAATTAAATTATGTACGGACTGAAAAGACCTTGAGGTGAGAGAGCAACACTTTTCCTACAGCTTTCCTAAGCTGTCTTTGGATCCAGATTTATTGCTATTTTGGGGGAAACTTTAAATTCATGACTCAACTGAATTATGAAGAGCAGTGGTTTTAGGTGTTTCACTCCCACAGAGCCTTGTCTTTAAGGTCAAGAGGATAATTTAAAATTGGAATGAAGATCTGTTAGAAGGGGTTGGAATCTATTTTTGAGGGCTAATTATCCTTTGTTGGAATGCTGGCTTATCCTTAGGCCTTTTAGCCATATGTTGTTGTTTCATTTGCTAAAGACTAAGAGAAGCAAATCTTGAAAAATTGTAAAATATAGCAAATAGTAAAATAAAAAGCAATACAATTTTATGTCCTCTTAATAAAAGACAGATTTGTTTGAAAGAAAATGGAAAACTTGTTGCCACAAGCTAACAGCTTGATTGAGGAATTCCTGGATGTGAGATTCTTACTCGAACCCCTGAGAGGAGAAAGAAAGCAACCTGAACTTTAGGGTGAGCTCAGGTAGAAAGCAAGCACTTTCTCATCCTGCCAACCTTCAACATTCCAGCTGCAATCAGACCTACCATGGCAGGGGGAGAAAGCATTCTTCTAAAATATATTATCTTTCAAAAGTCACTTTACTACTCGGATCCTTATTTTGTTATCTACTAAAAGAAGATAATAACACACACAACAGAGCATGGCTATTAAGATTGAATGGGTGGTTATAAGAAAATGGTCTTGCAAAAGCCTGGCACAGAGTAGGTGGTCAAATAATATTTCCTGAATCTATGGCCATATACAATAGAACCTATAAGGGCATATTTCTTAAACACGGAAAATAAGGTTTGAATTTACAGGTTATTTAGACTTAAAATGTGTCTTGTTAGGACCAAAAAAATATTGTTGAAAATATGTTGGGTCCATCTTTGACGGTACAGAAGTATATCAACTGAGCCTTGGCAGACTTGGATTAGAGGTACTCAGAGGCTAGTCTGTGGAATGATTTGAGGTTCCCACCTGTAGAAATGAAAATGCATAAATGTCATAACTCTTCTTGTATGTTACTGGGCAGGCAACTCCTGTTCATACCTCACTCTGCCACCTGCAATCTGATGTGTTGTCACCTTCTCAATTATCTAATCCTTTGCTTTGATTCATTCCTTTACAGTGTGTTTGTCCTCTTGTAAAAGCTACCTGTCTCTAACAGGGTTGGTGATAGACCTCATATCAGATTTCGAGGACTGCAAGATTTGATTCCTCCTTCTCCTCGGTATTTTATACGGATTTGACATTGGTGAAAAAACAGGCAGCTGCTGTTTTATTACAGATGCTACTGCACCGCGATAGGTCTCTGAGGTTAACACAGCAAACAATTGTCCTTTTGTCTTAGCAGTGTTTCCATTTTGATATATGTTTTTGGTACCAAAGATCACAAAAAATAAATCAGGAAAAATTACAAAAGAGTGAATAATGAGGCTAGTTATGGTTTTTAATAATTTTTCTTGCCCCCTCACTATGTTGCAACTATACATGGTAAATCAATGAAGGTAAATAATTGATGTTAAAAGTAAGAAGTTGAAGTAGTCTGGATGTTGTAGCTCAGTGGTTGAGCATCGACCTATGAACCAGTAGGTCATAATTGGATTCCTTTTCAAGGCACATGCCCAGGTTGTGGGCTCAATCCCCAGTAGGGGGCATGCAGGAGTCAGCTGATCAATGATTCTCTCTCATCACTGATGTTTTCTCTCTCTCTCTCTCTCCTTTCCTCTCTGAAATGAATAAAAATATATTAAAAAAGAAATTGAAGTAAATTTTTTTCTTTTCATATCCAATTAAGAATTTTACATTTTAGAGTTCTTGATAATTTACTAGGATATACTTCTACCAAATTTGAAAATTACTTATTTTCTGTTTCAAATCTGTAAAGTTGATAAGATAATAATATGTACCTCATCAGGTTTTTCTAAACCTTAAATAAATTAATGCATATAGAATACTTAAAGCCTGTCACAGGAACTTAGTAAATGCTAGATATTTCTATTTAAACAAAAGAGAGATGAACAGATATGTGCACATATGCATTGTGTGTATCTATGTGTTTAGAGCTCTTTATTTGGCCAATGAAAAGTGTTGAAAGACCAGTGAACAGTCATCCCAAACTTCTTGTCTTAGTACCAAATATTCATGGTATTGTTATTTTGGTGGTGGCACTACAGTTTAGTTCCTGGAACTCAAAAGGTATCATGAAATGTAAACTAAGTTTATGTGGATAGGATAATTGTTATATTTAGGTTTCAAATTTGGGTTTTTGCTTTATTGAACAAAGGGAAAAGACTCGCAGTAACAGAGATATCATTATTTAGTGAGTAAATCAATTGTTCCCAACAGGACTGAACTCACAGCAGTCTTGATAGGAACTCTACTTTATTTCAGTGATCTCCAAATCTTTTGGATCATGCATCCTAATCAATAAAATTATAATTTATGCCTGTATAACACATACACAAACACACCACAGATACACACACACACACACACACACACACACACACACACACACGTGGGTGCTCTCCCTTCACCCCCTCCCCCCACCCACTTATTTATTAGATTCATGTGTGAGTGTATGATCTCCTTTCATCCTAATTGGATCATGTGGTATAACTCCTGCATGAGTGCCTTGTTTTACAGACTACCTCTCTGACTAATGGTTCTGGTTTATCTAGATGAAGCATTTTTTTTTCACTTTTTTGTGTCTTTTCTCCCTTCTTCTTAAATAGCAACATGTTGTAGCCCATTGACAGATGTTCTATAGGTAGTTAGAGCCAACATTAGCAGTCAGATATAATGGTTCTGACTTCAGGAGGGAGGTCTGGGCTGAAGACTGATGGGGAATGGTGATAGGTGCTAGCTAAAACCATGAAAATAATGACTTGCCCCAAAGGAAGGTGTGTATAGTAAAAATAAATCTTTCAGGAACTCAACATTTAAAGGTAGATAAATAAGCACAGCCCATAAAAAAGTCTTAGAGATAGGAGAAGACAAGGAAGATACAAGGAAATTTGCATGTGTGTCAAAGCCAAGGAAATAAAGTTTTCAAATAAAAGCATACACAAAAATGCAAGAGTGGTGCAGTAAAATGAGGATGGTAAAACATGCATTTGATTTGGCATCTAAGAAGTCACTTATCTTTTAAGTGAGGGGAAGCATGCCAGTGGAGTGGTAGGCTGAGAAAAAAGTGAGAAGGCAGCGAACATAGACTAGTACTTCAAGAAATTTGCAAGAAATGAGAAGATATGGGAGAAGGGAGAGAGAGAGAGAGAAAGTGAAAGAGAGAAAGGCAGAGAAGATTCTATCATCTATCTATCTTCATCATCATCATCATCATCATCATCATCATCATCATCATCATCTACCTATGTTTCTATCTTAAGGAAGGTTGAGTCTGTGTGTTTATTACTTGCTCTGTATGAATAGCCTTTCTCTTCCTGGTAAGATTTGGCAGGGTTCATCCCCTGATGTCTTCTCCTTAGGAGGTATTAATTTCACCTGAGTACCTTTAGCACTTTTTGTGAATACATACACACAGATCTACTACAGAACTTAGCACTTTGCTAATTATTTATGTCTGTCTCTCTGGATAGGTTTGTAATTTAAATAAAGACACCATGTCTTCTTCATCTTTAAATACCTAGTGCCTACCAGAGTTCCCCTGCAAGTGTTCACTGCTCAGACTTGCTCCTTGAATGTGTGAATGAACATAAGAAAGGTAGATGGACTTGCAAGGAGTCCTGTGGGAAGGTTAGTCTTGCTGAAGCATTGGGGAGGTGCAGGGGGTGGTCAGGATAAGGCTGGAGGCAGTGGAGCCCTCCTGAGGGTATGGAACAACCCAGTCAAAAGGGCTTGATGCCCTAAATCAGAGAATAAAGGAGTTATTTTAAAAAACACTTTAATAGGAGTCATGCCAAAGTTTGGATAAAAAAGAAAAAGTGGAAGATAACATGTCTAATCTTTAAAACAAGAAGAATAATGAGGAAAACAAAATCTTGATTGTGGTGTTTGGGGAAAGGAAAGGGCACAGTGAAGGGAGGTGAGTGTGAGTTTGGGTTGGTTGGGTGGTCCCCTGGGAGTCTTTTATTTTTGTCTCTATGTCCTGTTCTTGGATCTCCCCCAGAAGCATGCTGTCTCCTGTTTTTGTGTGTATTTGTGTCAAGCAGCCACCTCTCTTTTAGTCATTTCCTTTTGAAAGAAAAAAACAAAGCAAAAGAACATTTCTTCCATAAAGACTCTCAGGAATGATCCTCCATTCACATCAAAAACATGTCAGAACAAAGCAGAACTTCCAGCAACCAAGATTTAACAAGCATGTACGACTTGACCGAACTGGGAACATCTACCTTAGGAATACTTAGTGTTTCTAAGAACATACCATTTGTTGGTCAGAAATGATAAATTATGTAGAGCAGCAAATACCCACAGTTGGGTCTTTATCATTTCTCTGTAGTAGAAGACAAATTCTTAGGCTAAGTTAATTTCATTTTTTTTTATTAGCACTTGAATTTACAGATATCTTTTGATAAGTGTTAGGAAAGTATTCTGAGGCCTCTATTAATCTTAAAAATAAAAAAGATGGAAAGAAAGGCTCGATGAAGACAAGAGCAGCTGATTATTTGGAAGGACATGTTAGCTATTGTTCAGCATTCATCACCATCCATTTCTTGAACCTGTCCCCTGTCTGAATCTTTTGAAGGCCACCTTCACTTCTTTTTTTTTCTTCCCTGACTATGCCAATAAAATCACTCATCCCCTCAGCAATAAGCATGTGAAATGACTTCTTTTGTAGAACAAATCCTTTGTGTGTAAATAATTTGTTAGCCCCCTCCTCTCTCCAAGCATTGTGTTGGAAAAAAATATCCACCATAAATTGATTGTATAGATAGGCTGATTGTAAAGCAAGATTAATACGAAAACACAAGGAGTCTGCAATAAAACCTACTAACTTAAATCATTCACATTTGTGTACAAGCATTCATATTTAGCAACAGTCCCAAGGCTGAGATTAAAGCTGTTTGGTAGGTTACTTCAAGGCCTTTTTATTGCTAAATCTTATTATGTCTCTAAAATGTAGAAATTAATCACCTGTCATCAAAGCTGCAGTGGATTATTGACTTCTAAATGTCTCTACAAATTGATTCATGACAGAATGAAACAGGAGACTGAACCAGCATTGAAATTCTTTTCCATGTGATAAAAAAGGTCTATTAAAAGCATTTCAACAAATGCTGCCTATTAGGTAATCATCACAAAGTACTTTCCTATCAAAATGAGGTGCTTCTGGAATAGTTTTGATGAGATACGTTTTTTTCCCAACACTGATACAGTAACATAAAATTATTCTGAAACCCCAGGAAGCTGAATTGGAAACCCATTTAGTTTTTATATTAGGCACAACTTATTTGCGTACTAACACAATATAAAAATGGTTAGGAAAAATCCACTTCAATTGTGTGTGTGCATTCGGGTATGTGCATGTGTGTCAAACAAACTCTAAAGATTATTCAGGTTAAGAATTTTGGAGAACATTTATAATCTACAATAGTGAAATGAAAATAATTTTTAGCATAAATTATCCCTTTCAAGATCGCACCAAATCATTCTGCCTCTTTGTCCCTGTGAGCTTAAATCAGTGGTTCTGGGGGGAGTCAGTTTTGCTCCTCATGAGACATGAGGCAATATTTGGAGACATTTTTGTTTGTCACAACTGATGTGTGTTTGGAGGTGCTACTGGCATGCAGTGGACAGAGGCCAGGGATGCTGCTAAATGTCCTACGATGTCTAGGACAGCCCCTCACAGCAAAGAATTATCCAGCCCAAAATGTCAATAGTTGAGAAACCTCCACTTAGAATGGGAATATTTCAAGAAAGCTCTTTAGAGTCTCAAAGGTCAATAGAAGGAACAGTGGTTGAGTTAATCGCTGACCAAAATGCATTTTGATTTTAAATTAACACTAACGGATAGGAATTACTATTTGCGATGACTATCACTATTTTTGATTAAGAGGAGAGAGAACAGTGTGGAGCAGAAGACTTCCATTTTGGGTTTCTGTCTCAGAAGACTTAACTCAAATACTCAAAACAGTTTAAAAACTTTTCACCAAACTAAATAGCTAGTGCTGCTATTTGAAAATGTTGTTTTGACAGCATGCAAGTTCAAAAAATGGCACCTCCACCAGACTATGAGCTCTACAAAGCCAAGAACAAGGTGTTACTGGTATTTTCTTTGTATCTCAGTGCTTAGATGTCTGAATTTTATTTTAATCCTTAAAATTCAAATGTAATGCAATCACAAGCACACAGTTCAATACATAAAATCTTTGGTGTAGACCACAGCATCATTCACACATCTTCCATGCAGGGATATAGTCGCAGGATATTGAAAAGCACTTGTTCCCACCCTCCTCACATGCTATGAAGTTCCAGGAATATATCATGCTCTTTTCCCGGCCTGCTTATTCCCTTCGGGAGGCATTCTGTCATGGTTCCTTTTACTTGTCTATGGTTCGCTCTATTTTGAAACCAAAAATACAAGTCTCCTACTCCACACTGTTCTCTCAAGTAGTGCTTGCTTCTCTCAGACACCAGTTCCTCTAGGACCACCAATGATTGGATTAGAGCCTTTTCTTTGAGCTCTTGTGATCCTAACCATGATGTAGCAGACCTGCCTGCTTACTTGTCTAGATTTGCAAAGATTTTGTTTCAATTATCAATACATTTCCCTGAACTTAATATGAAACCTAGAACTGGCACGGAACTGTCATCCACCCAATGTATGTGCAGTGAATCGAGGCTATGTGGAGTTTGTCACTTGGATTAAGTTAAAATCTTTTTCCATCAGTACAGGTAGCACAGTTGACATGCTAGAAATAGGCAAAGAGATGTTTTCCATAAGGACCCACAGGAATATGGTACTACCAAGATGTGCCACAGAGTCCCCAAACCAAGGGTCCTAGGCAAGGGCAGCTGCCTGCATCCTAGACTCTCTCTCTTCTTTTCCTAAGCTGAGGAGAACAGAGAGGAAAAGGCTCCCAATGATACACATGACTGCCCTGAATTCTGCTTCATATTTCAGGAAGAAGAGGAATTGTATTTGTTCTTTAGGATCCTGAGGGAATAGAACAAATGCCAATGGGTAGAAAATGCACTGGTTATTTCAGAAAAATTGGTTTTGGAGAGTTTGAGCCTTGGGCACAGGGCATTCAGCCCCTGTCTCTGTCTGTGCACACTAGATGACTCGTGAGTGAAGACACTGGAGAGAGGATGTGTGCGTTCAATAGGATGCCGAACTGGCTGCCCTGTAAGGTCCCTTAGGATTGTAAGATTCTCTGGTGTGATATGTACCTGAAGTCCATGGGTTGAAGAAGAACAGTCACAGGTCTGACAAACCCTTAGAGAAACCTTCCTAAGTGCCAGCAAGGAGATTTATAACCCTCATCCTGGTAAACAAGTGGGATCCCTGGATAGTGCCAGAAACCCTGCTCAGGCTTCTCTCACAGGAGGAAGTCCCACCTCTCCTGTCTATAGGAGCTCTCCACACTTGAAGGGATTCCTGTCACCTGGGAGACCTGGAAACTACTACTTATCATCAGCTTTACTGTTCTTGCAAGAGAAGCATGACTGTTAAGGGAAATCCTTACCTAGGTATTCACAGTAGCATTCATTCCCATTTCACTCCCTCTCCCTTCCCCTGCCTCTCTCCCGTCTCTCCCTCTCTTTGCCCTTTGAGTCTCATCTCTCACTTCTAGCTGAATATCTAGTACGATGTGTAAAACAGTGCAGAGATGTTAATACAACGAATATACTGTCTCTATAGAAGATTCAAATATAAGCAATTAATTGTTAAGAAACTGAGGAGAGGGATTTAAAATGGAATCTATGGATATTACTCTGCTATAGAAAAAAGGGTTTTAGACTTTGGACCTGATTTCTCAAAGAGCCTGCCTAAGCCTCAAGTCAGGCATAACAGCTTCTGGTAGAGATTTACCTGCACTGTACGAGACAGTGCTTATCATTGCTTCATGCATAATTATTCTATTACATTCTCCTCAGTCGCCTGAGGAATCTCTCCAGAGATCTTCTTGGGAAAATGCTGTCAGTGATCTTGAACTCTTAGCCCCTTTGCAGTCTGACTGCTACCAGCCATTTCAGTGTGTATTTTATCTGTGTGTTTATGCCATGAAGCTTTCTCTAGTTCTAGTTGTTGTTTTTTTCCCCCCAAAAAACTCCAAGATTATTTCTGGCACTCATATAATGTTTACAGGGAACTAGTTAAAACTTAACTGATATTTGGGGAAAACTCTTGTTAGCACAGATTGTTTATGTAAAACTACATCTCATAAAGAATCTCCAGCCTTTTTGAAGACAGAGAACTTAAAAGTCATCTTTTGGGCTGAATTCATATGTCTTTGTCTCTCTTTCCGTTGTTCTTGGCAACACCTCACATGTAACCCAAGACCCAGCTAAAGTTACATTCAGAAGGCAGTCACGATTCAGCGATCTTATCCTGCAGAATGCCTTCTCTTGGCGTTTACATCATATAATTTGGTAAGCGGTTTACACATTTACTCCTGTGATTTTCAAGGGGCTTTTATGATCTGCCAAGTGGACAAATGTCAACAGGCTTTAAGGATTGATATACCAGGATTTCTGTCTCTTGTGGGCAGATTACTGTAGCTCATAATAGCACACATGTAAACAAACCCAGCAATGTTAATGGAAGATGAGTTTCCCACCAGTGGTGGCTTGAGGAGGAAATCCAAGCGGAGTGGCCTCTGTCACTCCTCGGTCTTGGAGGAGTAAGTTTCCCCTTTTGCACAACTGTCCTGGACAGGTTCCCTGAGCACGCACGGCCTGTGTGCATCTGGAGCACGAGTGGCCAGGTGTCAGCACCCAGGAGCCTGGTGGCTCACACGCTGTGGGTCTCACCCAAAACTCCGGCTTCGTTTTCTCCTGGCATCACTCAGTGGGCCTGACCCGAGGACCTCCAGTCTGCCCATGTCACCAGAGGGGATGCCCTCCTGAGGGTGAAAAGACTCAGTGCCAGGGCAGTAGGAATACAGACTTCAACTACAAATGGGAACTGAGTTGAATGCCACTGCAAAGATGTTGAAATTTCCAGTTTATTGTTCCTTGCAAAAAGGAGAAGCAATGCCAAATCTTGGCATTTGTGTTATTTAGTTTCCATGATGGAAAATCTTTGAGTCTTGATCCTGGTCTTTTTTATTATGTTTTTACTTTACCTCTGATGAAAATCAAAAGGAAAAGGAATACAGGAGGAAAGACAAGGGCCCTTGCTTCTCCAGCCGTGTTTGTCCTGTTCCCCACCCCTTGGTCGCTAGGAGATGGGACCATATGCCCTGCAGGGACCATGGCCGTTTTTGGGGGACTGGAGGAAAGAGCTGGAGAGGGAAGGCAGGCTCACCTCCCTGCATAGGGATACCCCCAGAACTGACCTGGATTGTTTTTGAATACCTCCACAGCTGTCCCAACTGGGAAGGACCAGGATAGCCTGATTAGCTTATTCCCTTCCATATTGGCTCTGTGTCCCCCAGGTCAAGGCCAGCCCAGAAATAAACAGTTCTCAAGAGTGAGTCAAATGTAGTCTCCCTAAAATTTCCATTTGCTGAAGATTCACATGCAATATTTATATCTTCTACTTACTGGCTTTTTAATCTTAAGGAAATGACTTAATGCCTTTTTGAAAGGGGGACACATACTGGTACTAACTCTATCCTACAACCTTATCGTGAGGTTGAACTAAGAAACATGGATCAAAGCCTTGCACAGTGCCTGGCACGCAGGAGACACTCAAAACCTTCATGCTCAGTGCCCATCCAAGTAAACCTGAAGTATCGGTTCCTGACTGTGTGGGCCACCAGCAACTCACATTGCTTCTTTCAGATCCCATCCTAAGCCCTGCTGGCCTGGCCCCAGACACATGACATGGGCTGACTGAATTGAATTGGAACTTTCAGTTCTGCCTTGAATTGGTTCCCCTGTGTAAACAGTCTGTGTGATATCCATCCTCTGCTCCAGGGAGAGAGAGGCTGTTTGGGCACGGGTATTCTTTTCCTAAATGCGGAATGAAACGGCATCAGCAGGATATTTCAGTGAAATATCTCATTTGAACTTTTCTATTCATTTGCTCTTTTATGCATTCGCAGCCAGGGGTTCCCAGCTGATCCATTTGACTGCTCTCATGTACAGAGTGTAAAGACAGCAAAGAGGGGATTCCTGTAGATTCTTAACTTGTTAACAAAGGCTGCTATGACTGTGGCAAGCCCCGGAGCCGACAGCCAGTTTCAGTCCTTTGTAGGGGTTAAGAGAGAGAGACAAGGCAGGGAATGAGGAGTAGGAAGCTTTCAGTGAGATACTGAATCGGAAAAGCACCAGGGTGTAGAAAAGGGCCAGGAGGAGGGAAACCCTGAGTCCTGGAAACACCACCAGCAAAACTCTGGGGTTGGAGTCTGTTGACTTGTTCTTGCTTCAGTCTCCTGTCAACCAGATGTTCTGTTGACTCCCCATGACTGGAGTGCTCCACCAAGCCTCAGGAGACCTCAGGGCCAGGCTGGGGACCATCAGCTGTGTGGTAGTGGGCATACCTGTAACTTCTCTGTGGCTATTTATTGTTTTTAATCTGTAAAAGTCACACATAGTATTAAAAAGGGTTGCTTTGAGGTTCAATTGCAGAGCCTCATATACTAGTACATAAAGTGCTATGAAATAAATGGTAGCATCATCAATTATTTTCCTCATTCAGAATCTATAATGTGAATGTCCTCATCCTAAGTTTCTTACTGAAGAACATTCTGGGTCTGGGATAATGGTAGGGGACATGGAGAGAATGTCAATGAAGATACGTGGAAGCAATGAAGATATGTATTGTACTTTTATCTTAAAAATAGGCACTAAAGCTGGCTTGGTTATTACTCTCCCGAGTTAATTCTAAAAGGCACATGTAAGATGGACATAGCCAAATATATTCCAGCCCAGATATCTTTCTAACAATAAGTCTCAATGATGAAACTGGGTCACAGAGCTAACAAAATGGAAACTTGGTTTCTCTCTTGGTCTCTCAGTTTACCTCCTGCTGCAGCACAGAACTGCTTACCTAGCCTTTGTTTTCAAATTTGAAAAGTTTTCACCTTTCAAATGGTGAAAACCTTTCAAAGGGTGGCATATGGGTTTTTGGTAAGTTAAACCAATATCTGTGGAATTCACCGGTTCTTATTGTGGCTGTTGTGGACCTGCTTAAGATGCTTGAGCCTGCTTTTCTCTTTACCCTGAGGTCATTTCTTAATAGCAAATCCCAACCCCCATCCCTAAACCAAAGAATCTGATAAGTGTAGCTAACTGGGAAAGGTGAAAGGTAATCCAACAGTAAAATGAGTTAATTTTCAAAATGCACTTTTTTTTGTATACCCCCAGGACTTCCAGTTGGCAATCTCTAGGCTGTTTTATAGCTTGCTTTAATTTATCTAACTAATGACATGAAAGATATAAAATTGGTAAAACTATAGTGTTTGGCTTGCTTAAATTAAGTTTATGAGTTTTGCTTAAGCCTGCCAAACAAGTTAAATATTTCATGGCTTTCACAGGCTACAGTTCTAATATTTATAACTCTTGTGTACAGATTTCAAAAAATTATAATTACAACTCCCAGGATCCCAGATATAGCAGATGTTCAATATTTTCTACAATGTTGGCAGAAATGCTTCTCATGATCTTTTTGATCCCCAACCCATGTATTGTATCTGTTGGAACAAGCTGTTGATAAGAAAGTCTACTGTCATTCTTTCATTTTAATGACCTTGGGAAAAAAACTCTCATGTAAAATAGGAAGAGAGATGGAAAAGGTGCTTTCTATCCTCCTAAAAATATATTACTGCATGGAAATAACTTTTTCCCTAAAGGAGAATGACATAAAAGTGCAAATTGCCATGAGTCGCATTTTATTTACTTTATGATCACAATATTTTTCTGTATAATTTCCATCTTTCTATAATTAAAAATGCAAATTTGTTGTTGTTTTTTTGTCTGTGACTGACTTTCTTTGACCACTTTAATAAAAATCTATCTCATTAGCCCTTTAGGAAAATTAAAAAAAGAACCCCTCTATCAGTCACTTCTTAAAGCTAAGGATCTTTGTATAAAGAAATTGTGCTATCTGCTCTGATCATTGTTAATGTTGGGATACAAATGTATTAATCCAATATTTTGATCTAATAGATGGACTCAGAGAAAATGGGGGGAAGAGAAATTAATTTTGTGTTTGGAAGTTTCTGGCTTATGGACTCTACAATGCCTTCTGGCCGGAGGCAGCTTTGGAGGGCTCTGAAATATTCAACTTCCCAATCTGCCTAAGGCCTGCCTTAGGTAGAAGAAAGACATGCTAATTCCAAAATGAAACAGAACTGATCTGTCCCTCACTCAACTTATGCACACAATTAATAGCAAAAAGAGACATTAAAAATACGACTTACATTTTAGTTGATTTTCTTAGTGCTTATATTTAAATATTTGAAAGACTTCAAATGTCACACTCTTTGTAACATTTGTCCATAAATCTATAAAATAGATTTAAAAAATATAAATTTTTTTCTTGAAAAAGTAATGAACCTCAAATTTACAGACTCACGGGTGACTTCTCTGCCTCATTCTAAAACTATAAAAATACTCTGTGATAAAATAAAATGTGACTTCCAGGAGAACTTCTAGCCTGAGGAGATGCTGGAGGAGTGTGCCTGAGAGAGGCACAACTACTGGAAATAGATGTATGAGAAGCTGGTCTTTTAAGAAATTAAGAATTGTAAAATGTACCCACATGACTGACTAGGCCAGTGGTTGGCAAACTGCGGCTCGCGAGCCACATGCGGCTCTCTGGCCCCTTGAGCGTGGCTCTTCCTAAGCCTTAGGAGTACCCTAATTAAGTTAATAACAACGTACCTACCTATATATTTTAAGTTTAAAAAATTTGGCTCTCAAAAGAAATTTCAATCGTTGTACTGTTGATATTTGGCTCTGTTGACTAACGAGTTTGCCTACCACTGGACTAGGCTATTTAGGAATGTTAACTGGTTTTCTGGAGGCCTTAGGAAACAAGGGCTTTCTGGTTGCTGTGATGTAAAGATAGCTTGGTGCTCACTCTGTGAAGGTGCAGAAGCCTGAGGTATAAACACAGCAAGGCCATCCAGGCACCTGTAGGATCCTCACGATATATTTGTTGAGGGCACATGGAAACATTTGCAGTAAGAAACCTAAACCAGGCTTTAAGGGTGCAGACTTGGATGGCTCCATCAGCTTTTTTCACCTCTTCCCACTCTCCAAGGTGCTTTCTGAGTTCTTAATTCCTTCCTTCCTGGGCTTCTTTATGTGATGCTGAAGGGACAATGTGGAACAGTGCCCATCATCAGCTCTGTATCCAGGTTGCCGCTGAGAAAGGGGGAAATTAAAGAAGTTCTTTTTAGGTGCTGTCATTTTTTCTTAGAGTTCCCCTGAGGAATGCTCAAAGCCAGGATGAGTACCTGTGTTAGAGCTCCAGCTGCTCTGTAGGAAGAAGTGTAGGAAAAGGGCAAGGACTGCAGGCCTGGAGCTGGGTGCATTCAAAGCCCCATGGAGGTTATGTAAGGGATTTTAGAGATTTCATCTATGAAATAGAAACAATCAGTTTACAGAGCTGTAGGATTCCACTGAGTAACCAAAGTGCCAGGCAACTAGCAGATGCTTAACACTTGTTTCCCAGAATTCCATTCTCTGCATCGTTTATGGACCACAAGAGACATCTGGAAGATGGAAGTGAAACTGCCACCATTTTCTTTTGGGTTGGAAGACCTGTGCAGGGCCTGAGGTGCTGTAGCAACTCATGCATGCTCTCATTTAACCTGCTAGCTCACCTGGTTGGTGTTGGACAGTGTTTGGGTCCCCTGGATCTCCTCCTTCAGGTTCTCTCACTTCTGGGCCAGGTGAGTGCTTAGCTCTCTGAGGAAGAGCATGAGGTTTACCTGCAGGACACCTTCATCCTCGAAACTGGAATCCTGGAGGCAGTGAGATGCTGATATGGGTTCTGGTCCCTCCTTGCAGATTTCCCTCATCCTTGCAGGTTGCATCTCATCCTTGCTTCCCTTCTTCACGGCTGTCTTTTCTTCCCAGCTGCCTGCCCTGCTGACTTTAGACTTCAGCATGAAACTCAAAAACAACAGCCTCTGTGTACAGTTCAACCAGTTCCCACAATTGAGTAAGAAGCAAATAGATCAATTCCTATAATAAATTCCTTAGTATGTATCTATTTCCTAGTGGTTCTGCTTCTGTTTGAACTTTCACTCTAATACCTCTCAAAATGCCGAACATAGTCCTCAGCCCATAGCAAACATCTCACACATTTCACTTCATTCTCAATCATTTGGTGAGAGTTAACTCTGCTGGATGCTGGGGACACAGAGATGAACAAAGCAAGATCTGGGCCTACATGTCGCACACCATCTGGTGGAAAGATTAAAGTTCCTAAATTAATGGGAATGACTCCTGGAAGTTCTGTTCTTGTGCTCTTTTTATTTTATTTTATTTTACCTTCCCGCTGCACTGCTCTAAAAAGGAAGGAACTCTTACCATTTGCAACATCATGGATGGAACTGGAGAGCATTATGCTAAGTGAAATAAGCCAGTCAATGAAGGAAAAATACCACATGATCTCACTCATTCATGGATAATTGAGACCATTATAAACTCTTGTGCTCTTTTTAGCAATGAAATTGGATTGGCTAGTTCATCGGCGCTGGTGGAGGAGCTTGCTTGGCCACATTCTGGCCATGAGGCAATTTTGAGGGAGGGAATCCTAAATGGTCACAATGATTTCCCAGGCATTAAGGCACTCGCACTTCAAAATGTCTTCCCAATGCATTCATTATCCCATTGAACTTCACAAGGACATGGTGAAGTGGGCAGAGCAGGTGTTATCATACTATTTTACAGATAAAGAAACGGGGGTCTGGAGCAGGATTTGACTCTAAAAATTCTGACTCCTACTTCTTTCTACTTGACACAGGCTTTCTCCATGGCAATTCCAGATTGGAATCTTGCTTCATAAAATGAAAAGCCCAGAGGCTTGAAAGACTTATGGATTGCCCTATAAAATGTGTGGTTATCTGAAGGATCACCTACCATGTTTTCTGAGTTGAGTAATGCTTAGAGCAAAGTCCAAGCCCTGGAGAGATCTGTGTTTAAATCCTTAAGTGTATTTCTTTTGGATGCCACCTAGTATTCAAAATAGTAGCCCAATTTCTCAAAACCAGCACCCTACATCCTCATTAGGCATGGCTATGTGTACTTTCCATAACAAAACCCACTTAGTAGCCCACAGAGATTTGTCACATTGGATTTATCTTGCTGCCAGCTTCCAGAAATCTGTAAATGCCACTATCTCCCTTTTTGGATTAAATCTGATTCACTCTCTCAAAGTTGAGATAATTCATACAACATTTTTAGGCTGGAGAAACTGAAGCAAAGACCATTGCTGTTGAAGAAAAAGACAGACACATCCCTAGGGAATGTTAAGAGCTCTATCTTACCTCCTAATATGCAGTGTACACTTTGACATATTTTGGAAAAATCTGCATTAGGCATGTGCCTGCTAGTTTTAAAGGTGATTGTTCAAATTATGTATCACTTTACACCAACTGCACTGAGAACAAAATAGCACCCTCAGTTGTGGAATTGATTTGCAAACTTGTAATGCCCAAGACAATTTGCTTGTAGTATTCTCTTATTTAATTTAGCATGAAGTAGTACCTTTGAAATAGCAGGTGCTTAAAAACTATCCAAAGACAATTTAATGCTTATCTAATGCCTAGAAAATAGTTATCTCTGGTCGAGGCCAGTGTTATCGGATGGTGTGAAAGAGGCTGGCACAGTATGAAATGTTTCATTATTCTTCCTAGGATGCCTTTGTCATTGTCTCCAAAATGTATATATTGTTTAGGTTAACTCTTTCTCTTTTTGTTTTCTTTCCTTAAAATTATTTTAGAGTAAATGTTGCTAAGCATATAAAGAAATCTTAGAGAATTTCTCTCAAGTTACTAAAACATGATGCAAAATCATAAATGGTCTAAATAATGTTAGGGCCGGAATGCATTTTTGTGTGTCTGTGTTTACTTAGCACACAAAAACATGTTTTCTTTTGTGTTTTAGTGAAGTTTCTGCGTGGCTATACCATGCAGTTGAAAAGCCCATGTAATCTAAAAAAGCAAAACAAAACAAAACAAAATACAAGAGCAGGAGATTTGAAACATCAGGAAGCGCTGCAGTTATATGCTCTGGTCTGTTGATCTTAATCCTTAATCTTTATTCTTATTCTGAGTGGTTTATCTTTACCCACTGGTTTCAAAAAAGCAGCAAACTACTCACTGCTTTCTTAAAGTACTGTTTGACTGAATATCTTTGAGGAATAACCTCAGAAATATAAGAAACTTTCAATGCAAACTTCTATCTCAGATGGTTAGTATAGGGACCATGGTTGTTAGAGGTAAGATCTGCCCTTTGATGGTGCTGTTGACAAAGTGATTCTTGTTGATAGCAGAGAAGGCACAGTAGGGCCCTTTGGTCTCAGGTGATGGCTTTTAGACGTGCTCCTGCCAGACTTAGTTTGTAGATCTCAGTTGGTGTACTGAGTTTCCTTTATCTTACAGTCAAAGTTATTTTCCATATCTAAAAAGACTGAAAAAAGATGAGGATTAAAATGCTAAAGAAAAACACACACACACAACATTAGTTGTCAAGAAAAACACACACACACAACATTAGTTGTCAGGGTACTTAAAAACAACAAAACACTTCCTTTTATGAAAGGTAAGCTTTCAGATTTTCCCTCTACAATGAGTTCTGAGTACCTGGGAGTCAGAGTCGTGGAAACTTACTCTTCACTATGTGCCCTTTTATACCTTTTGAATTGTGTACCATCTGCATTCATGAGCTAATAAAATTTTTTTTTAAAACTGAAAGGAGAGTTTAAAACAGTATGACTCTAATAAGTAAAATTTAGAGTAGTGTATTAATGCATTTATTTTTATCAGCAGTGCAAGGCTTTTACTGAGTCAATCCTATTCAGTTTATTGAACAAGTATGTACTATGCACAAAGCTCTGGACCAGGCCTGGTGGGCTTTACAAAGAACCTGATTAAAGGAGTTTAACATCCTATCCTAGCTCATGTAAACAGAAGCTATTCCAAAAGTTCAAAGCCTCTTGCTGCTTGGACTAGGGTCTTAATGAGTGCTCACGCTCACTGATTAACACTGCTATCCAGAAACAGTTCTTTTTTTTTTTTTTAAAAAAAAACTAAGTGGTTATCCTTAAGGAAGTGGTTTCACACAGTGGTTATAACTGGGGAAAGTTCTGTCCTTTATCCATCCACTCAACAAGCTGAGTGCAGGGCCCTTTGCATGCAGAGCGTCTGCCTTCAAGGAGTTACCATCTAGCTGGGATTTAGATTCAGCTCTGAACTTCCCTTGCCTCCTGATGTCTGAGAAAAGATATTTGGGCTACTTAAAAAAATAAAATAAAATTGTGGCCTAGGAGATATTGTTTGTTAAGGCAATGCTACTTCAACAACATTTAATATTCTTCAGGGTTTAGTATATGCATAAGTAGGGATATTTAAAACATGCATTGTATCTTTTAGGCACATCATCCCTTCTTATAGGGGTAAGTTATTTATGAGATAAATACATAGAACACAATAGGACAACTGAGCTGCTTTTCAGTTCTAGAATGATCACACTTCTTTCCACAGCTAAGTGGTGAGTTATGTAATGTGACTTGTTAATAAGGTCTGTTGCCTAAAAGAAATTAACAGAAATATTTTTATCACTGGCAATGGAGAAGCATGAATTCTTTAATTTTCAAAAAGCTAAGAAAAATTTTCAGTGCTGCAATATATTAGCATCAAGAAAAAAAGAAGTTTTTATACAGAGAAATATTTGATTAAGAAGTCAGAACTATTAGAAGCAGGAGGCATTCTCCTTCAAGGGAGACAGTGCTTGGAGTTCTGATTTATTTGTGAGAAAAAGGTATGTTTTTTTTTTTTTTAATGTTGGTAGGAAGAAAGACTGACTGTAAGGGTGAAAAATAATTCAGTCTTAAAACATCCCTTAGGTTCTAATAGTTTACTTATTTTTTTTCACCACGTCTTCACCTTTAAGAAAGAAATCACATGAAAGCAAAATAAAAAAATCCATGTATGTATGGATTTTTATTATTAATTTAATATGTACATTATTGCCACAATACTTACATTATTAGTAATACTTGAAAATTAGAATATTTTCTCAATGATTTTACTGGAAAACTTATAATCACAATGGTATCTGCTGCTTTTCTTAGTTGTAGACTAAAAGTCATAATTCTAAGTCTCCAGCAAGTAGGCCATATATGGCAGGATAGACAAATTGAATCTTAAAAGATTTTATCTTCACTGCATTTTTCTTCTTGTAGCTGCTCTATTCCAAAAGCTAATATAAAGCTTTTGAAACTTGAATTGTTTTATGTTGTATATTTGTCTTTGTTTTTTATAAATTTAATAGTCCGTAAGTTCATCCTCAAACACTAAACCACTACATAGTAGAGATGGAATCTGATTTGAACCATTCAGCTCGGTATTGCCAGTGATGTTATCAGAGGAGCTACAAGAAGAATTTCTCTAAATGGTCATATAAATCTCACAAATGTGAAGCTGGTGCCCTGATTTGTATGCCATGTAATGGGAAGGCTTGTTTGAATGAAGGGGTTGCTTTGATGCTAGGCTGATATTAGATCATTGACACTTAACCCAGTGACTTTAGCCTAAAGGAACTCTCTGGTGGAAATGAACTTGGTGTTTTCAGCTTACTTTGCTTCTGACCGAAGTTCTTTTCACCACCAACCTCATAATTAGATACAAAACAAGTACATCCATGGGATAAACAAGGAAAGTCTCCATAGGATGATGGAAAAGAGAACAAGGACTGAAAAGATGATGCTCTAAGGACACAAAATTCATATTAACAGTGAAAAGATGCTACAGTACTTGTTCAACTTAACCTGGCTTTCTGTCGGGCA
The DNA here is from genome assembly GCF_000327345.1 of Myotis davidii. Taxonomy (NCBI): domain Eukaryota; kingdom Metazoa; phylum Chordata; class Mammalia; order Chiroptera; family Vespertilionidae; genus Myotis; species Myotis davidii. The sequence continues at coordinate 2,304,119 of NW_006283544.1, forward strand.
CCAGCAGTCTGACTGGCGCCCACAGTAGGGGGGCTAAGCCCCTTGCTTGGTGAGAACAGCTGTTTCCAATGGGCGCATATTGCCAGTTTCACAAACAGGACTTCCTGAGAGAAATACCAATGCCAAGAATCTGGATTTTTGCTTAGTTTGGGGGCCCTTCTTATAAGCACCCTCTAGCAGATTTTCACAATCTGTTATTGGTTCCACTCCTTTCAAAGGTGCTCAGGAGCAGTATGTCACAACCTATACCGTGTATACAACCCCCCCAACCCCCAGAGATCTTGTGTAATGCCAGTTCTGGCTTTACACAAAGAATCAGCATTTCCAACAAGACCTGGTGGGTCTGGACTCCAGCTCCGGGGTGATGTTGACCCTGCTGGTCTGTGGGCCATGCTAGAATCACAAGGTTTGACTGGAAGTTCTCAAACTGTGGCCCCCATACCACCAGCAGCAGACTTACCTGATAGTTTGTAAGTACATTTCTTTCCTCTTCTACCCCAGACCTATTGAATCAGGAATTCTGAAGGTGGGGCCTGGCTGTTTGTGTTTTAGCAAACACTTCCAGGTGATTCCAATTCACCCTGAAGTTTTGAACCATGTCTATATATTATAATTAGTGGCCTGGTGCATGAATTCATGGACATTGAAAGGAAACTAATTAGAATAAATATTTTAATATTGCTATTTGCCCTTTCTCTATAATGAAAGTGTCAACCAAATTCATGATCAACAAAGACAGATGGAAACACACATATACGATTGGCCCCAGTGAGAGCTTTATATGTATCGCGCATGTGTGAGTCAACTTAGCCTTTTATAGATATAGAATAAACTTGTTTAATTAGACCTGATTCTGATTTAGCTAAAGTTTTTCCAGCCCAGTGAAGTGCCCCAACTTCTCTTCCAGGTAATTGTCAGCAACACAGCAGTAAATATCAACATGAAGCAGATTATTATTATAAATCACGCAGGGAGAACAAAGGGTAAAATATTTAACTGAAGCAGTGTTTAACTATATTCTGTGCAGTGAGAAAACCTGAAGTCATTTTCAAAGTCCAATTTCTAAACTTTCTAAATCTCCATTTTCCAGCTAATGAAAAGAAAATAGGATTCCACCGAGTCTCCTATCTACATACTCCAGGGCTCTGTGAGGATCAAATGAGATGAGGCATGTGAAAACACTTCACAAACATTTGGTTAAAGTGTAAAATCTTTCCACCTGGCTATAAAGCAAGTCCTGTTCCTGGGCTGAAGAAACTGCAAGGAGGCTAGTCACAAGGGACAGGAAGCCGGGCGTTGCTACATGACATCTTTACCTGGCCGGCCGAAAACTAGCATATTAGCCTTTTATATAGAGAGATAAGGTGGGAGCTTAAAAAATACCAAGGTTTAAGCTTCAATCTGAGTTAGGGAAGTAAGACAGTATTATTATCATCATCATCATTATCTCCATGTTACACAGGAGGAAAAGAAGGGGAGAATGTGTACTTGTCTGAGTTTGCAGTTACTAAGTGGTGGGGCTGGAACTGAAATCCAAGACTTGTCACCCAGAATCCTGCTCTTTCAGCTCCCCTCTCCTGTCTGCTGAGGACATTTACAGGATGGACTCCAAAAGCAGAGGGTGATATTGTTTGTACTGTTCTGCCTACCGTCTGGGCTGAAGAGCCCATCAATCTAGCTTCTTTCAAGAGAGCTCTATCCTATGAGGCCCTTTCCATCACTTGGCATTTCTCCCAATCAGTCACCAAGTATACACTTAATTTCTTTTTAAAAGCCACCTGGTTTTGTTCTTGTTTGTGGGTATGCCTTTTTGTTAAGTGGGTGAGGGATATGTAATCTATCTCATGCATAATTTGTTTAAGACAAGTCATTAAAAATGCACTAAAGTTTAATATGCTGTATATGTTCCTGCTTAGAGTTCTTTTCCCCATGTAAATGATTTTGAAAGTTTTAAAAATAGTTTTTAAGGTTTTATTGCATGCCATTGTTTGCAATACCTTGTTTTAAAGGTCTAAAATTAACATTTCTATCCTATCAATTTTATCTTCTGTTTGCCTGTTATTGATTTTTTTTTTTTACCCTCTGCGTGTCTAATGGAAACTGAGCTAATGGGTCTTTGCTTTGTTTATTCCCTTGCTTATGCAGCAGCATTGTTTTGATGTGGTCAGCATAGCTCGAGGAATAGGGCTGTGAGCAGCAGCACGGAGAGTTCACCGACACACTTCGTTTTATTTGTGCAGATTCAAATCTAAAGGAATCCTCGCTGCTGCTCTCCCTTCCACGGTCACTGTTCCTTTCTGTTTGTTTTATTTAGTTGTGTTTTGGGGAGGCAGCCTCATTTTCCTTCAAGGATATCTTGTGAGAGATAATCACAGAAGATATATAACTGTCTAGTGACTGGGAAGATCACACTTAACTGCCACCTGTGAGAAGCTTCACCTCGATCCATGAGGCCATCCCAACTTCCTACTAACCCGCCACCATCAGCCTGGGCTCTTTAACCAGGGGGATCCTTGAGGGGTGAGGGGGGAAATGGCAGAAGGCTGATTGCCACATTTTATGTCCCAACCTATAAGTAATATGGAACAAGCACACTTTTCTTTAATTTATACCTTAATACATGTGAGATGTATTTATTGAGGTTTCTTTCTAGGGATGGGAAAATGCAGAACTTAAAAAAAGTGAGCATTGTCAAAAGCCATCAGACGGATGATTGCCCCTTTTATCAAATTTCAATTATCTTTGATAATAAGCATCAAGCATAGAATTAGAGAAAAGTAAAAGGCAAAAAGGAGTGAACCCTTTCCCCAACAAATGAATTATTACATTATCATTTGTTATTGAGTTTAATTATCTGGTCTACTATAGATGGATTAAACCTCAAGATAATCACAAATTTTTACATATTCAGTGGTTTCTATCTCTTTTTGTACCAGATCTTTTAACCAGACTCACCAGCAAAACAGCAGATCTGGCCTCTTATGCAAATATTAATGAGCAGTGAAATGGCCGAAAGGCAGGAAGCAATAGAGAAGAAAGGGGCTTTGATAAACCACAAATGGATAATTATTCTCTAGATAATTAAAAGCTGACACTGTGCAAGGGATACAACTCAAAATACTGATATGACAGAAAAATATATATTTTTTTCACTTGTGAAATTCTCTTCTAAACTTCTCAGAAATGTTACTTATGCAATTCTCTTTTGAAAGGTGCAGAATTAATCAGAATGAGCCCCTTTTATCAAGCTTCTTGCTGTTCTCCTGAGCATCTCACATGCTAGGAAGAGGCACCCATAGCCAAAGCGGCAGTGGGAATTTGAGCTTTCTCTCTAAACACTTGTTGGGCAGCTTTAAACAAGTCACCGTATCAACAAGCTCTCTATTTTCTTTTCTGTTTAGGCAGGATTATGTTGGCTGCTCACCCAGCAAATGCATTTTAAAGATTAATGAAAGAGTGCTTGCAGAGTAACTTTGAACTCTTTATGTCAAAATGATACACCATTCTTGTTATACCATTAAAATTAATAAAGAAATATTGAACTCAACTTTATCTAAACACAGAGCACCGCCAACCAGAAGGCTGTGTTTACAAGACCTAAGTATTTGGTTTCATTAGGTGATGGAGGTAAGGGACTGGGAGGGTTAGCTTCTGGCTGGTATTTTCTCTCAGAAGTGTATTGCATAGACCACATCTTGAGTATTTTCTCCTAATCAATTGATTGGACTTTGAAAATGTTTATTTAACTTTTTTTTCCTCCACAGACCCCATCAACCTTTTTCCTGGTTGCTCCAAATTGAGGGGAGATGCTTTTGCCCATCAACTGTCCTGGGCCCACAACAGCTACTCTTTTGGGAATTACAATAATCAATGATGAGTGAGGGCAATGGCTTTACTTTGGCTCCCTGAAGATCTATGAGGGGTTAACTACATTTAGGAAATAAAAGGCTAAGAGAAAAAACAGATTAAATGATTGTGATCAAGGGTGAATAATGTTTATTAGTGCTAAATATAATTGACTCTGCTGGTGGCTTTTCAAAAAATGTCAAATATAGCTTTGGCTGGTTTGGCTCAGTGGATAGAGCATCGGCCTTCGGACTCAAGGGTTCTGGGTTTGATTCCAGTCAAGGGCACATGCCTGGGTTGCGGGATCAGTCCCCAGTAGGTGAGTTGCAGGAAGTAGCCAATCAATGATTCCCTCTCATCATTGATGTTTCTATCGCTCTCTTCCTTTCCCTTCCTCTCTGAAATCAATAAAAATATATAACTTACCTTCATTTTACATGTTAGTAAATAAATGTATACTGGGGACTTACAATATAAGTAGCAATGACTGAGTCCTGGATAAGCTGCAAAATGTGGAAAAGGCATATCTTCAGAAAGATTACAGTCTCATGGAATAAATGAAATCACCTGAAATTTATAAAGTTAAACTTAATGCACCAATCTCTTCAGTCACTAAATCTCAACTTAAAGCCATGGCAAAAAGAGATTTTTAAAGTCAACAGATATATAATGTGTAAATCTTTGCTGATTAATGTTTGTCTTCTTATATTTAAATATTTTTAAGTCTGATTTATTCCAAATGTTGTATAAACTTCACCAATTAAATGTACATACTGAATCAGACCATATTAAGCTAGCTCTAAGGTGCAGCTAGCTCAGAAAGCGAATGAAACAAGTATTTAAAAGTTCTTCATAATTTGAAAGAGCCTTTTAGGTCAGGAAATGAGGACTGTAACATCTGGTTAAAACTAAAAGAGAATTTTAACTAATTGTTCAAGCTGGACAATAGCCAAAACCCTGGAGTTAGCACACCTGGATAATATCCACATAATGTTTCTAGATAAATATCTTCTGGTAAGGAAGCAAATAATGAACTTTTTAAAGGCTAACGAGGGGAATGAAGAAATTTTAGGAAACAAATTTATAGAATGATGTTGTATGATCATGTTTGAAACTTTAGAAGATAAACCAGGTTATATACAGGGGGAAAAAAGCACTGTGTTGTTTTTTAAAATTGTCTTATAAGTCCTATTTACACAAACAGACTCAGGTTTTCTTTATATCTGACATATAGTTGCCATCTCATGAAGTAGATTTAGATTTAGGTTTACCTTTCATTTCAATTTTGATAAATATTTCAATTTCCCTAAAAACCAGAGAGAGAGTACTTTACATTTGAGCAGGTCATGGTTAGTGAAGACAAAAGAGAAACAGGGGAAATTTCAGGTTTTAGATTAGAAGTAAGAAAAATGAAAATCCTTAGAAAAGTGTTCAGTAACCCTTTGGCATTCTTGTTGCTCAGCCAACCGGGAAAGAAAAAAAAAAGAAAAAAGAAAAAGAAAGTTGGCCAAAGTATTTAAAAATAAGTCAGTGAGTGATTGGATTAAAAATATAACAACTTTCACAGTTCAGTGACTGCACAAATAGACTTACTCTTGTGGTTTTATTAGGATGGTCAACATTGCTAATGCTATGGACTATGTATAGAAGTAATTTTAAGAATCATGACCAGTTGCTAAGACCATCTCTTATTTACAACTAGAGGACTGGTGTATGAAATTTGTGCACTGAAGGGGGGGTTCCCTCAGCCTGGCCTGCGCCCTCTCGCAGTCCGGGAGCCCCGTGATCGATCGCGCCGCAGAGGTAGGCCCTGCCCACCTGCTGCAGCAGTGCTGGCCGGGGGCCTGGGCCTCCCTCTTTAGGGCGATTGTGGGGCAATAGCAGGGCCCCCCAACTAATTGCATCACACCCACCTTGGCTGGCCTGGCACCAGTGCTTGTCATAGTGTGGTTATCCGGATGGATGGTCCTTCTGCTGTTCGGCTGCTCAGTTGATTTGCATATTATGCTTTTATTATTATAGATGGTATGTTCAGATGGAATGCCTTGGCTTCATATTGGACATTTGGGAACGAGATCAACATTTTGGTATAGAGCTGTGAACTGGAAAAGAAGACTGATACTAGGAACAGTAGACCAAAGACCACAATTGCCACCACGAAACTCACAGAATTGATGAAGGGAGGTATGACAGCCCTAGTTATAGGCACTAACTTTATCATCTGTATAAGATACTCAAGCAGCAGAATTGTTAATCCAATACATATTGGGTTTTAAAGAACCAGTATGAAACTTTAAATTTCTAAATATAAATTAAAAAGCAATATCTTATAGGTTTAAAGATGAAAGAATCAGGTAATTCTAGGTACTAGATATAATTAGTTAATCTCAACTAAACATTGGAATAAATATGAAGGGGAAAAATTCCTAATCAACCTCTGGATAATAGCAAGATGATGACTATAAGCATTTAAAAAAGGATAAATAATGGTAAGAAAATCTTATTACTTTCTTGATAGAATTCTGGAAGATTAAGTCAGTGAAATTGCTATATTATACTTTGATTTTGGTTTTACAGATCATGAAATTATATTTGCAAATTTTATGCAAATTTACTAAGAGATTAATGTTGTCATGTTCTATAGACTTAGGACAAAGGAAATCCTGTTAACACTATTGGTTAAAAAATGTATAAGAATATTCCAAGGTCATGGGTTCTGTGTCTGGAAGAGCTGTATAGTTTTCTCTTTTTATAGCCACATTTCTCAACCTTTTGGGGTACATATATTCTCTGAAAAGCTTATGGTTGGCCAGAAGAATGGGTCAGAGAAGTCAGCACACCTACTGACAGAGGTGTATGTGATATTGTGATTATATCATTCATTCTTTCAATGAGTAATTTTTTGAGCACTTACTATACTGCTCAGGCACTGGTATGTAGGTTATATCAGTGAATAAAACAGATGAAATCCTTTCTGTGAGGAGTTTATATAAATTATGGTGGCTAGAGGCGAATAATAAACATCATAAACATGCAAATTATACAGTGTGTTAAAGGTGATACATAAAAAATAAAAATCAGAGCAGAATAAGTGTTATTGGGTTTGTGGAGGAGGATACATTGTTAAGCAGAGTGATCAGGGTAGGTCTAATTGGGAGAAATGACATCTGAACAAAGACTTGAATGTCATGAGTGAGTTAGCAAATTTCCCAGGCAGGAAGCAACGGATGTCCTAAGGAAGGAATGTGGATCTGGGGAACTCAGTAGTAGATGAGGTCAGAGAGTGAATAGGGACCCAATCATGTTAAGTCTTTTTGGCTATTGTAAGCACTTTCGCTTTTACTCTGAGTGACAGAGGGAGACATTGGATATATTTGAATAGAGGAGTGAAATGATCTGACATTATTTAAAAGGATCATTTGGACAACTGTTGAAAATAGACTCTAAGTGGACAAGGAGAGAAGCAGCATGACCTCTTATGAGGCTCTTATTACCATATAGGGTCAACTTCACAGAATATAATTATTTTAGGAATGCAGCTGTGACTTTTATAGCCTAAATTCCATGAATACAAATATTTTAACCTCAGTGTATATTTAAAATAAAATTATTTCCAAGGGTCATTTATTGAAATAATATTTTATCTTCAAACTTTTAAGACCATAAATCAAAAACATACTTTAGTTAGTGTAATGATTTATGTGTGCAACATTTTACAGCTTTCTAGGTACTTTCACAGGCAAAAAGCTATTTAAACTATATAAAGACTCTGTGAGGTTGGAGAGATGATTATCATCATCTCATCTAAGGTAAAGATAGTTGATCCAACTAGTTAGTGGCAGAACCAGGATGGGAATCCAGGCACTTTTGCTCCAAGGTTAAAGCTCTTTCCACTCTGTCACATTGTTTCAGACAAGTCTTGGAATCTATAATAATAAAAGCGTAGTATGCTAATTAGACCGGACAACCTTCTGGATGAAGCCGGGGCTTCAAGGGAAGCCTGGGTCCCTGATGCCAGAGGGAAGCTGGTGCTGGCAGCTGGGGGAAGGAAGGCTTACTCTTGCACTAATTTCGTGCACTGGGCCTCTAGTTTCTTATAATAGGACAAGACCTACATTAAAATTACTGTTAATGACCTACAAATGAAGAAAATTTTCAGAGAGTATTAAATTGGAAGGGAAGGGCTAGTTCACAAGCAATTAATGAGAAAGAAATAATAAAAATCAATTCTGATAACTTTGATACTTTATTTTCTGACCTCTTAATTTCGTCTAAAAGTCACTTATTCAAATACTACTAGAAATTGGAGCTCACTCAAGGTCAAAACTTATGGTGGTATGGCTACAAGCCAAAGCTAACTTCTGTCAAAATTATCTTTAAAAGAGGCTAGGCTGAAGGCGACTTTTAGGTCAAATATAAAGGTATTTCAAAAACCTTGGGTCAAACACATCTCCTAAAAAATTAAATGATGTGAGATGTGTCAAAAGTTAGTAAGATCTGTGAAACTCCATTTAAGGAGTTAACCTACCATAAATCATGACGCTTGCAGGCCTTTTAAGCTTTAACACTCTTCTTTCAATTCAGGTTGAAAACAGCATAATTGTTACTTTATAATTCACTGCCAATGGCTATTCTTTTCCTACCCTATTTGCATCTAAAACCTTCTGAGCAACCCTTTTTAAAACTTGCTGAATATGGGATATTTTATGACATATGATTTCAAATGTTCTAACAAGTTTGATCTTGAGTAAGGATTTGAACTTTGCCCTCTATCTTTAGAATTCCACCCCCATCATGTAACATTGACCAGTCTTAGAAGCCACACTTTCTGTGTTGACCAGTAGGCTCACTTGGTTGGGCTCAGCTATGATTCTATAGAATTTATTGTTTCTTCATGTTTCCTTTGCTTGAGAGGGAAGAGAATTTAGGGAAGTTGGTTTGGTAAAAAGGCAGAATCCCTCCATGAATAAAGTAGGTTAATCAACCTCAATTGAGTATAAAATAATTTTTAATGAGCTCTTTCAATGTGTCAGGCATTGGATTGGGTGCTTTAAAGTTTTGTTTATTTCTTTTCAATTCTGTGAGGTAAGTGTAAAATATATTTATAGTTTATTGGTATATAAATTGAGTCTCAGATAATTTAAGTAACTTTTCTAAGAAAGAAGATTCCAATTAAATATCGTCTCTAAATCTCACAGTATATTTTTTTCTAACTCCAGACTTTATACATATCCTCTGTGCCCCACTGCTCCATATCCTTCATATCAAATACAGATGTGAATGCCATTGGGGGTTTGGAGGCGTCATGTCCACACATATTGTGGCTACAGATTAAATTTGTTCACTCACCGGGTAAATATTTATTGGATTGAGGACAGCTCAGTCAATATAAATTATGGTAAAAATTGAAGTTAATTAGCTGAGATGGATGTACATCCTAGGGCCAAATATTATTGAATGACATCTACCCTATAAGTGTTCTTTGTACAAAACTGAAGACTCCATTTGCTGTCCAGAGTGACGACATAGCTAAAAGTCAGAATCCAAGTTCAGCAAACCTTTTTACAGTCTCTAGTTTGGTTAAGTATGCTTACTAAAATGAAATAATATTAAAACAAGAATAAAACCACAAGAGAAAGTAAAAAGGTTATGATATAGTCATCCAAGGAAAATATTGATGACTTCTGAACAGAATGCTGACAGACTATAGGTGAAATCTAATTAGAAAATTAATGTCAGATATATTACCCGAAGATGATCTCTCCATATTGATTTAATTCACATCACGCAACACCCCTATCCCCCCCCCCAAAAAAAAAACCCCTTCTAAGTCTCAGTGTTCTTTCAGATATACCGACCAGATTCAGAGCAATACCTGACACTCCACTCCATCCTCCTTTTCAATATCCTCAGGAATATATTCTGGAACATATTTGTCTTTCCTTCCCTGAGTCCAAAAGTTTGTTCCCTCAGATCACTATGTTTGTTTTTTTTTTTTAAATTAAAAAGAAAAACACACATTTACAGTGTTTTGGAAATACACCACCATTTCTTGAGATCGGTCACTATCATGTGCTTAGGTCATCAGTAAGAAACTTGTAGAAGCTGCACAAAGTGAATTTATGAGGAATATTATAAAATAAAACCTTCCCAATTTTATTTTACCCTGTTTGTTTAATATTTGAGGTTAATTTTTGAAATGGGACCAAATAATTTTATGCCTCTCTCCCTCTCTTTCTCCCTTAATTTTCTTTCTCTTCACCTCTTTTTTTTTCCTACTCTTTGTTCTTCCATTTATTGCCTCCTATTTGAAAAAGGCAGTAACCTGAATAGGAACGGCAGAATAAATAGGTATGGTCCCTTAGTATCATAGTGCAAAAAAGACATCCATACTGATACATACATATGCAATGATGCACACAGATTCCAAGCAACACTCTGCATACTATTTCTGGATTCTAAATAAGCTGTTTTAACTAAATACAAGTTAGTGTTTATCATTGTTATTTTTACTCATTTCTTTGCATAACAAAGGGTTACAACCTTTGTTATTCAATTAATCAAATGTCTGGGAATCAGTTTCCTTACATGGAAAATATTGGGGTTGGAAAAGTGATGTCTGAAGTTCTTTTCAGTTCTAAAATGCTGTGATAATAAAACATTTCATGAAACACAAGGTTTGGTGTCAATACATGCTGCTTTTTAAATTATAAATCTATACTTCAACTGACATAAGAATTAACTTTGACCCCAAATCTTGGCGTTTTCTATTCCTGTTTCCTTGGGAAGACAAAGCACGAAATTTCTCAGGTTTAGGTCTTCCAAAATTTAAAAGAAGATGTACAAAGCACCCAGTTCCTGGTAGATATTTAATAATAGTATCGATTGATGATAATTAGTCTGTGCTATGTTTCTTCCATTGGAGCTTGCTCACGGAGAGGTGGGAATTTGGCTTAAATGATAGGAGTGCTTGATCTGATGTTAGATCTAGTTTAGGGCCGTCTTGCATTCACCACTCGGAACAGAATAAGGAAACAGGCTTATAACAAAAAAAGGAGAAGGTTGCTTCAAAAGGGATTTTAATGGACATAGTTTTGTTGGTTTTCCTTCTATACTATATGCTTATGAATTCTCTTCAACCTCTAAGCAAATAGTAAATAGTATAGAACATGGATGACAGAACCTAACCTTGACTGTTTCAAGAAAGACTCAAGATACTTTGCAAAGATTTCAGATTTACCAAAACAAAAATGACATCTCATTAAGCATTTTTCTCTTAATTGTTAAGCACATGTATCCATGAAATTTATTTTTGTTCACTTATACTAATTCATATAAATTTACTTAACAGAACCCCTTTAAAATCTAAGAAGCCTTGCAAGTTCATTTTCCGAGTACAAATGAAATATTTTCACTTAGAAACTGAAACACAATATTTTCCCAATAAATTAATTCTACATTTAGAAGGTTCCACTGAAAACATATGATGGTTTTAATAGTTCAATTCAATGACAAGTGAATGTTCCAATATTAAGGTACAGCTTATATTCATTAGGTGTGTGACTGAATTTCCTGTTTAATTTTAGTCTAAAAACATAAATACTTTAATATAGCTCTCTCTCGATGTTTTCTAATCCTAATATTTTCTGAATGAACAGGGCAACAGTCCAAGTTCTGGGTTCTCACACAGGGTGAGAAGGCTGGAATGACTTAGCAGACTGTCCATCTCATTCTGTGAACAAAGGGAGTTGTGTGAAATCTTTTGGTAATAACAGAAATGGGATGAAGAACTATTGTAAGAGGAGTGCAGTGTTTCCTTGGGAGATGGGATAGTTCACTGTAAAACTCAAGAGGAGGCTGCAATGGGTACAGCGATCTCTTTGGGGGATTTGAGAATTAGTGGCCACACTAGGCTATCAGGGCAAAGAGATACGACACCTTCGCAGTTACCCACAGATCAGAAAACTCCCCTCTGACATTTCATTTTACCTTGGCAAACAACGGCAATGAAAAATAGCCCAGACACATTAGAGGATATGCCCTTATGCATGATATTTTGTATCAGATATATCAGTCACATTGCAAAGGACTTAGATCAACTTAAAAAAATAAAACCCAATAGAATGATTACAGCCGCTGCCTAGAATGACAAGTATTATCAACAAAAATTAATCAGGCGCATCTTTTAGTGAACTCAATTAATAATGTGCAACAACAGGGTCTCTTTTCTTAAGATGAAAATTAATTAGTGGAGGGAAGGTCACTTGGAGATGCTGACATCACTCATCAGAATGCTCTGGCAGCTCTAATTATTTGTCTTCCAGGCTTGGGTGATCAGAAATTATTGCAATACCTGAGCAACATTTTGAAAAAGCTTTGTGCATGGCTCTTTTAATTAGACCTGGTATTTGATTAATGCAGTGGAAGCGTTTAGATCAGCCTCTTATCATTGAGTGACTTAGAAGTTTTAGGGAATTATACTGTGTGAGACAGGGTCACCGAAGAGGTTTTGAGTCTATATATTTTTATTATTAAAAGAGTTATAATGTTAAATTAGATTTATCTCTCCTACAAGCACTTTGTTCATTGTCAAGCAGGGTAATGTATAGGATAGAATTTTATTAATTCATATTTCAAGCATTTTTTTGCCTCTCAACTAAAATAAACTATGATTGGAGTTTTAGAATTGAACAATTTAATTTGAAAATCTTTAAGGATGTAGTGTAGGACAACATCTCAAAAGATGAATATAATTCAATTAAGCTCTTTTTATATACAGACATTGCAGGCTCATAATGTTTCCCAGACAAACTTCCTTGGGAAACTAGACTGGGAAAAACATTATGAAATTGACAATGTTGATATAAATATGCTTATTTCATGAGTTGAATAATTGCCTTTGCAAAATTTTGAGGATTAAAAAAAGCTGTGATAAAACTTGACTACATTAAATATGCAATAAGTTATATAGATTTTAGTTTTTTAATGCAGTTTACAGGGTACTCACACCAACAGTACATTTTTAACTGGTGTTCACATAATGTATGAAATGTCATCTATGGTTTGGCTATCGGCCTTTTTAAAGACCACAGGTTGAAGTGTATGTAGTTAGAGTGAATTTCATCATAACTTTTTATCTGCAGGGGGTTATATTCAAATCTTTAAAAGTATGATTTATAAAACATACCTAGCATGATGATTCATTTACCTGAAATTATCTATCTAAATCTTCCCTTTTATCAGAGAATTGGGGGAGAGGAATTAAAGATCAGCTGTGTTGACCCCTTTACAGAGAACTGAGGGTGACCCACATGCAGGCCCACAGCCGTGGCATGGAGGTCCCAGGTCAAGACAATGAAGGTTAAGTCCACGCTTCTTCTTCCTCTACTAATCCAGGGGAGGCTTTCCTGTGAGGGAGACGTTGCAGAGAGTGGAATGTGTTTTCAGAACTCTTATAACAATGGGAGGTGATACTTTAGACTTTTTGAGAAAGCATTTCCCTGCACTCTGTGTCTTGTGTTTATCCCCTTGTATTTATTGCCCCTGGCCTTCTTTTTCCTTCATCCCTTATTGCTGTGCAAACCTCTACATGTATGTGATCCCTTTGGATGTCTAATTGTAATAGAAAAATCCAAGGCAGATAAAAGACTAGCTAGAGAGCAGAGCTCTCTCTACCTTGCCCCATTCCAGCCACTATCTTATCGAACACCAAATGCCAAAAGTCCTTCTTGCCAGAGGAAAGAACTTCAAGAAGAAAATGTTTGCAAGGAGCTGGAGAAGCTATTCTTACTGAGCAAAGAAGGAGTAAGTAGGTAATGGACCCCAAATTCAAGCCTTGCTATTCTGCTGCCATTTATCCACTGACCTAATAGTACAGAATATATATGTTTTCAAGGTCATAGCTTTAAAAAATATAATTGTTGATCCAGTTAGGGAAGCAGAATGAGGGAGAAACAGGGGCTTGATGTTTGATCAGAGAAACTTGGGATGAAATCTTGACTCTGCCATTCAATATCTGAGTAATCCTGGGTGAGTTATGGCATCTCTCTGGATCTCAGTGCCTTCAACTGCAAATGGAGAAAATAGCACTAATCTCATGGCCAATTGGGAAGATTAAATGAGATCATATGTTTAAAAATGCTTACTGTGATCAAAATATTGTAGGAGTTCAATAAATGTCAATTTCCATTCAAAATCTTAAGGCACTGATGTTTTGATAGTCTTTCAGGTATTTGTAAAAGGATCTAACTGCTTTGCATTATTTTCAGTTTTATAGATCAACCTTAAAACTGAATGGACTTTACTTTTAAGATAATAAAAGTATCTTTAAACTCAAAAACTTGATGCTATTTACATATCTTAAATACATAGCCCAAATGATCTATATTGGACTGATCTGGGATGTAGTGCTGATTCAGATATTAATGAAAAATAAAGTAACTTGTCCTACACTCACTGGTAAAACATTTTGGGTACTTATTTCTACCAATTAATTATGCATGCAAAGACAGAATAGGGCACACTGACTAATTTTCCCTCTTTTATGCCTTGATTTTCAGGCTGTGTGCAAAGCAGTGTGTATTTTTTCTGTCCTGCACTCCCACTGACTATATTATGCTCCTGGGAATCTTCAAGTGGAGGAGACACACAGCCCTGCTCACGGATGGCAGGTCAACCTATAAAGCCAAGGTGGGGAGATGGCATTTGGGAGGAAAGATTTTAAAATTAGCATCAGATGTGGAATTGGTACACCTCCACTCAGACATCAATTCCATTCACACTTTTACTGTACTTCTCAAAACTCCACTACTTAAGAAATCTGCGAATAGAAATCTTCAAAATTTAAAACTGAACCTGAATAACTTTTAAAATGTAACAAATATTTCTATGGCACTTCCTATGTGCCAGGTATTATTTTAGGTCATTAATGAGAAAGGAGACCCCAAATCAAAAACAACATTCAGTTTCCAGAAGGCAACAGAGAGCAATAAAAAAAACAACAACACCTTATAAACATTTGACTGTCTTACATATTAATTGGTATTACACAGAAAGTATCACCTGCAAAATGAGAAACACCAAGTCATTACTTGCCATGAGAGGAAGATTTTTCTTTTAAAAGTTTCAATTTTATCTTTTTAATTTTATTTTTAAACTAGTGTCCTGGTGTATGAATTCATGCACATTGAAAGGAAATTAATTAGAAGAAATATTGTTATATTGCTATTCGCCCTTTCTCTATAATAGATGTGTCAACCAAATTCATGTCTTTATCCGACCCCCACAGTGATCTTTTCCAGGCTGGGCTGGGCTATGGGCTGCATTTTGCACCATGGGGTCTTGGCAGCGTTGGCTGCGATTTGGTGGGGTTTCGCTTTGGAGTGATGGCGGGGCCTGTGTCCCATTTGGGGGAAGCCGAGTGTTGGTTTGTCAGTGACAGGTCCGTGGTGCTGTTTATTTTTAAATGGCCAGTGCCCATCATGGCAGCTCCTGTGTTGAGCATCTGCCCCCTAGTGGTCAGTGTGTATCATAGCTACTGGTTGGAGGGAAGGACGGACACTTAGCCTTTTATATATATAGACTAGTGGTCAGTGTGCATCATAGCTACTGGTTGGAGGGAAGGACAGACACTTAGCCTTTTATATATATAGATTACAATTTACATTCAATATTATTATGTGTTAGTTTCAGGTGTATAGCATAGTGATTAGACAATCATATACTTTACAAAGTGTTTCCCCCGATATTTCTATGACTGTCCCTTTCAGATTTTCTGCTTAGGGGACTATATTCTATTGTGAAAAGGTAATTGTGTTATGGGTTGACTACAGCCAGTTCCGATGCTGTTGTGCAGGTTTGTAGAGTCCCCAGACATGTGGGGACTGTCTCTGGCACTCCTCCCTTCCTGTTCCCAGTGGATCCCAGAGCTGCAGATGGGGCGGGGTGGGCTGTGCACAGCACGGTGGTGGAGAATCAGGGCCATGGGATCAGGAGTCCAGACATGTGGCCTCAAACCCTGCTCCTGCCACTAATCCACTGAGAGCTTTTTAAGGTCACATCTCGCTCTCTGACTCTAGGAATAGGTCCCTATTAAACTGGGAGTTTACCAGCATCAGCAACTATATCTAATTCATGTTTGTATGTCTGGTGATAAAGGAAGAAAGGGTGAGAGACACAATTTTCCCTGGGGTGGGAGAGTCCTCCTTTCTCTCCCCACCCTGCTTACTTGAGGTAGAACCAGCTTCTTAGTCAAAAGGCAGACAATTCTCTGCAGTTGACAACTAATCCATTTTATTGTTAGAGAAGTTAATGCAAAGAGATCATCAGCATATGATCTCAATGAAGTGACTGAAAAATTTTAACACATTCTTTAAAGTAATTTTCCTAAAATTTGACCTCCATTTCTTAAAAGTGGTGAACATACTTTGTTAGCTAACATTTAGTAATTTCATAGTAGAAATTACTTCAGATACTTGTTAATTGTAGGAAAACCTATATAGTACTCTTAACTGGTAGCAGGTGATTGACTACTAAATATGAACTGAAAGTTTTCATGGATCATTGTCAAAGGTAGAAAAGTTTATAAAATATTACATGTAAAATCAAAGTATCATAGAAAAGAGAAGAAACTTCTTAACAAGAATCAAAAGTGAGAATTTTCAGAGGACTGTTTTAGGGATACCCATGTTGAGTAGTTACCATTAAATGCTGCACATTTGGGCTAGTTACGGGATTTGGACAAGCTGCTTCACCCTGAACCTCAGTTGCCTTATTTATAAACTGAGTTTGGGTTGAGACCAGCCACCTGTGCTCTGCAACTTGCTAGAGTCAAAATCCTGAAAATAGAACTCAAGTAACCTGAAGGATTGCCAAACCCTCCAATCTAAGAGGAAGAGTCTAATGTATCTAAACTTTAAACTGATCACAGATTTTCTGCATCTATTTTTATACTGTAGGCAAATTATAAGACCTTTTGAAATTTAGTAGTGACTTAAACATGTCCAGAGCAGGTAAATAACTCTTTTTTCTATTCCTTTCTGACTCACCTGAAAGACAATCCCTAGAGGGAAGAAATTTCCTTCTAGGATTATTTACCAAACAGACCTACCTTTATGCACCTAACTTGCCTGTTAAGTTCTATATGCATTATATTTAAAGCCATGTAGACCTGAGGTGTTTCCAGATTTGAAATAAAATATGGTACTTTTGAAAAGATTCTATTATCAGTTGCCTGCTGGAATTTATATTAATTTATAGCATTTGTAGCAAATTATAATAAACAAGCCCTTTACCTCTTAGCATCATACATCTTATTGTCTACATGATCTGATGAGTAACTGATTAAATTAGCACAACCTTTCCCTGCATTGAGACACGAGGCATTATTGGCAATAGTATATATCATCTCTTAACAAACTCCTCTGTGCTTTTTCTTAAGCCTGTTAGTTGGATTCTATTCAATCAATAGAAAATTTCAGAAGAAAAACATTGCTAGTAAATTCTTATTCCTTCACAGGACACTTCATAGTTTAACTTGTCAGAAATATTTCCATGTATACACAATAAAACCTCTCCGTCTGACAAATATAAGGATGGTGAAGTATTTCTTGTCAAATGCATCACCTTAAGCTATATTGCTAACAATGGGCATTTGGTCACCTTGCCAAGTGTTTTGTATCTGAGAAACAAAGGAAACTACACATGTATGTTAAAACTGATTAGCATTGTACCCTAAAGCAATTAAATAAATATTAGAAGAAACTCCCACAGCCCTTTGTTTTGCTATAAGGGGCTCAGCTGTGCTCCTTCTAACCCTAACTACATCACTTCAAATTACCAGTAAATTAACAGAGGAACACTTTCAACCTCAGAGCAGATTTGATCCAAATAGTCTTTAAATGCCATTTCTGTTCCTATTAACCTAAAGATCGGCATAGCAGATATTTTCTCCAGGCTGCCCAGCAGTCCAGGGCATTAACGGCAAGTTGTGACAGCACTTTTCATGATGATTTATGATTCCGTGTTTAACTTGATTACGCCAATGCTGACTCTGAATACTATTTCAATTAGTGCACAGAAGGTCATATCACAAATATTCCTCTATAATCTATTCCCATTAACACTAATATACAGAGTAACCAAATCTTTTCACCCTTGTTGATTCACATCATCCACAGCCCTAACTGCAGGCTTGTTTACCAGTTTACTCCTTTGGACACTTCTGAAATGGTAATTTCCACTCCTTTGAGGATCATTAATAGCTGTACCGTGACATAGGGAATAAAGCATCCCTCTGCTGGCATTTGTGCATTAATAATTATCAAAGTCTCAGATTTATTAAACAGGAGGTCTGCTTTCTAAAATGCCTGTCTGAAGCACTATTTCATGACCAATTACTAAATAAATATACAAAAGATTTTTTTAGGGAAATGAAACTGGCTTCCGCCTAAAGTCAATTTTAGCAACAACTTTCTCTCATTATTGCTCCCTTAACGACTTCAGGGAATTGTGTCTCTATATATGTGACCAATCATAATCCAGTTTTCCTTTTTTGACTAATTTCTACGTCTAATCATTGGGGAAAACAGAGAATATTGGGTCATCAGGTCTTTCTTTTCTACCTGAAAACTGCTTATTAAACAGCCCCTGTGGTACAAAATTAAGACTACAAAGCAGAGTGGAGTTTTACGGAAAAAAAAGTTTTCAATTTGTCCAAAGGTTAAAGTGAAACTAACTGCTAGAGACAAAACCCACACATCATTTAAACAATTAGTGAGGAATGTTCAAAGACTTTGTGTTCAAAGTGCACACAATTTGTATTTTAAGTTGTATGTGGAGGGAATCTAGACTTAAAGTTAATTAACAATAAACCGAGAGGGCTTCATCACAGACATTTAACTATGCATGGGAGGCTGGTGTCCAGCGGGGAACATGGTGGGGAGTGGGAGTGGGGAGCTGGAATGTTACAGTGCTCAGTGGGCCCCCAATAAATGCCTTGTTAACAACAATGATGTCAGCCTTGCAAAATATTAAAGGGGCTTTGTCTCTGTGGATTGCTTTTTTCTCATTTTTAATGACCTGAAAAAATTTGTTTAATAACAAGCTATTTACAAAAAGAAAGGAAAATAGCAATAGTAGAGTAGTTTTTCACAACCCGCTATTGCCAACTCCCTGGCAATCTTGTTTTCGGGGATTCTCTAGGATTCAAAAATCATATTCCTATTTCTCTCACAACTGATTTTGCTATTTCATGAGATATTCCATATAAGCTTAGTACTACTTGAAGCAAAAATCAACTTTCCTTTTTGGTGGGAGAGACTGCATTTACATGATGATGGCATTTTTATAAAGTCAAAACAGCCAATAAAATTTATAAAAATATCAATTTGCATGGCCTTATTTTTTTTTCAGTGTTTTCATACAATTGTTCCACAATCCACTTCAGCAAAATGTAGGCAGCTGGCCAATATGATTATGTACAAATCTATCCCTTCATCTCCACACACCAACACGCTTCCTTCTGTTCAGTTTCTCTCCTCCCATCCACCCTTTCTGCTAGACTGGATTCCTAGGTCATCTTTCAGGCCCATGTCTCATGTTCCAAAGGAATTGGTCATCTCCCACTAATACTTGCTAGACTATTAACTGACAAGATAGTACCCAGTGCTGACTCAACATGTGACCCTATCTATAAATCTAAAAATAAGAATGTGGAGAATCTACTGGTAAAATGACATGTGAAGGGGTTATAATTTGTGAATGAAGGTGCAGTTAAATAATTCCTTTAACACAGTAGACAAGTTATCTATTTTATTTGTAAAGCTTTTCCTGCTCATTGGGATGCTCAAGAACACATCCACAATAGGTTTGGCCCCTGCTACAGAAACTACAAGGTCTAGGAAGATGCAGTCCCATCTATGAGATGTGCATGTCTAGTCTTACAGGTTGAGGATCCCTAAAGCCAAAGGGAAAATTAACTCCAAGCTCATAAGTTTTCAACTGTTTATTACTTTCATGTCACACAGTAAACACCCAAAACCAGAGAAATTGGGAAGAAACTATTCCTGATGATAATATACATTACTGTGCCTAGCAAGTAATAGGTGCTCAAGGAAAAGTAGTTTTCTTCCTCCCATCCTTTCTCTATTGGTTTCTACATTCCCTCTCTCACTCCTCCTACCTTGAACTCAACTTTCAAAGGTGAATTGGCTGGAAGTTGATTATTCCTGGAGATGTGTGTTCTATACCCCACACTCTCCCACCCCCCAAACCTCCGCCCTTCCCATGGTGGATGTCAAAACAGTTTAGACAAATAGCTGTTTGCAAAAATTCTTAAATACATGCAGGATTAACTTTACAATCCAATACGGGAAAGCTAATTAAAAACTTATTTAGGAGTAGGAGGAAAATCCAGAAGGGGGAAGAAGGGAGGAAGAATTTCATGCCAGGATAGCAAAACGGGAGAACCGTCTAATTTCTCTTAGTTGCCTGAAGATGCACTTAAGGGGGCTTCAGTATGGACTGACAAAGATGAATGAACCTCCTTATTGTTGTATGACTAGGACAGTTAGAGTTAAGGATCAGTGAACATTTATTCTTATAATAAAAGCTTTCTCTAGTTTCCCACATAAATGTACTTCTTTGTATAATAGTATCTGTGCAGTAATCATAAGTGATGCTTTGCCTACACGTCTGAATGATTAGGGTATAGTTATAAATTTTTATATGCATATATCTGTATTTTCACGTGGATATAGCCTTCCTTCCTTTTACAGGTGGTTCATAAAAGGGTTGTAATAGCAAAGATCCACTTCAAATGCAAGGTTGAGCTGTTATGTCTAGATGGAGAGCGATCACAGAGATTAGCCCCTTGCCCTGAGTAATTTATAAAAAGCAAATGAGGGACTGGTGGCCATGAAAATAAATATAATTAACCCACTTAGAAAAACCTTCACCCTTGTTACAGAGAGTTTCTGCTTGATCAGGCTGACTAGAGTAACACGCAAATAAATTAAGAAAAAGATTCCAAGATTTTCAAGTTTCTTTCTAATTTCTTCATAAATAATTGGACTGTGGAAGAATAGGTCTATTTTTCAAACTCTGAATAAGCACCTCATGTATATGAGTCAGTTCATAATTTTTGCACAGATGTCACACTCCACAGGATATAAAAACAAACTAAAGATAGCCGGCCATATAATGTGTAGATATATCATCGTTACAGATGCTCAGTAGAGCTTGTGCATTTTTTCCCCCCTAAAACAAATCTCAAATCTACATATCTTGAAGATATAAATTTCTCATTTGTTATTCTTAGACATGCTGTCTATTTTTTTAAGTGAGTTTTTAAAAAGTTCCAGGTCCACAAAGCTGGCATAAAATTGGCACGGCTGGAAAAGCATCCCATCCCTACACAAAGAAGATACAACAAAGACAGTGTGTTTTTCCGACACTGCCCACGAAAGCCTGCTTCGTGAGAAGGAGCCACGTCCTGCCCAATTAATTCAGGCTTTTGGCTCAGCCATTCAGAGTACTGTACCCTTACAAAGAGCCCACGAATGTTACCGACACCTGCCATTTACTGCAAATCTTCCTTTCAGTCTTGGAACACACAACGATGCATTACTTGGAACTGGGTGGGAGAGGGGAAATCTTCTTTAGATGGTCCTTCCCGTTTGTGCCCACAAGTGCCTCATGGGAACATAACCCCTCTCTCAGCGGGTTGGATAAGATTAGGGTGGTTGCTTGCAGATTCTGGGAACAGATGCTTTGTAAAAAGGAGAATATAAAATGTTGATCATAATCCTTTCCCCAAGAAACACCCTAAGAGGGAAATGCTCAAGTGGAGGTTTATTTTGGTGGCAGAATATTGTTGTTACGTGAGGGGAGAGGTCTGATAGCCTAAATTTGAGTCTTGACTCTTAAGGTGTGACCTTAGTTGTGTTATTTAAGTTACAATGCCTCAGTTTTTTTTTTTTATTTGCAAGATCAGAACCATAATAGTACTTACTTTAAGTTACAGTGAGGATTAAATAAATGCTCATGTAAAGTGCCTGGCATGTAGATCTTAACCCTTGTTTTTGTTGTTGTTCTATATATTTCCTGGAAGGAATCAGTGTGAAGGATTCAGCCACACTCTTCTGTGGCATGTTGGCTGAAATGGTATTTGAAGAACTTATCTCTGATCTCTGAATATGTCCTTTTCAACAATGGCATCATAAGGGATAACAACAGGGCACACTTATGCTGCTGTAAAGTTTGCTGAAGGCAATTTCCCCCCCCATGTTTAGGCACCCTCTCAACTTTTCCTTTCTCCTTTCCTCTTTCTTTGAATAAAAATACCAAGTGTCTACATCTGCAATGTAAATGTATCTCAAAAACTGCATTATGGCGAAGGCCCTGGTAAGATAGTAAAAATGATGGACGGTGTGTTGTGAGGAAGAGGTCAAGGAGTGCCACAGGAAGGCAGATCAAGAAGACTGAAACTCTTCTAGAGCCTGGCAAAGGAACAAGCTCTATCCTCTAAAAATGGGATGGAGAGGAGTCGGATGGCTCTGTATTTGGACAACATGTGAGCTGGAAGGGGCATGGCATGCAGGTCCGAGGACCTGCATTTCAGTCAATCGTCTACATTCTGTCAGTATTACCGTAGACAGGTCATTTATCCCTGGTAATATTTAATTTTCTCATGTACAAGACCCTAATTCCTACCTCACAAGTGTGTTTTAAGAACCTAAGAAATGATTTGATTCTACATGAAAATCTTTGATGATTATGAATACCACCCATATGACAGTTATTAATACTGGATATTAAAGGCCTCCAGAACTTTGGAAGAATGATAAGGTAAGGATGAAAAAGAATGAGAGAGCATCCTTTAAAGCTTGAAAATATGTAAATTTAGAAGCAGTCACCTAACCTAACTGGCTTTAGAACCTTTTTTTTCTATAAGACCTGTAGAAAATAAAAGGAACAAATAGTGAAAAAGCCCTACTCCAAATCAAAGGAAGTGAACCTAGGGTGCTCATTCTTCCAGGGGCGACATAAATCGAGAGAAAATATTAGTAAATTTTGTGGCAACAACAATAATAATAACAATAATATAGCAATGGCAATAATAGTAGCTAACATTTTCACTATCTCATTTGCTTAGTAAACTAAACCAGAATTTTTTTGTAATGATTCTAATATTAGAATAAAAAATTAATCTTTAGTTATGAAAAATCTTTGCAAACACCTTGTTTGACATTAATTTGGTGGAGTGGCAGGGAGAGCTACAGAGTGAACACCTTTAGAACAATGCCTTTCATCTTCTGGACAATTAATGTTTGAAAGTTGAATCCAGGGTAGAGGGAGACAAAAGGGATGGGAGATAAACAATTTGAGTGGCAGGCAGGAAAAGAGACAGATATTTCTTAGGCAGCTATTATATACCAGTACTGTACAGAGTACATCATGTATGCATGTGTATTGTAAGGGATAAAGAGAGAGCTCTTAGGTCTTTGGAGTTCAGTTTGCAACAGGAAAGTAACAAACAGACATTGAAGACAATTAAAATAACCATTTCCTAATACAAGTCTTAAGCTACTTCTATAATTTCGAATATTGGGCTGAATAGACTAAAAATCTATTTTGGTTATTCTTTTGTACTTTTATCCCACTCTGTAATTCCCACAGGGTCAGTAAGTACATGAACCTCTTTGCCTTTTATTTGGCAACATATTTTCCCTGATGTTGAGGAGAATTCAGGTTTATTGTGTTATTATAAATTGATCAGGAGTAACATTATGAAACATGGATGTGTTAAGACAATAATGTATTTGAGTACACAAAGATACTGAATTATTCCTATATTTTCTTTCAGTTTCTCTCCTCCCCTCTACTTCTCTTCTCCTCATCTCCATCCCCCGTCTTTCTTTTGTTCCCTTCCTTAGAGTTCTTATGTTTCCAGGAATTGAAAACTAGAGAAAACATGTTCAATGTCATTCCCTTTACTATGTTTATCACATTATTATTACAAAATTTGATCTTTTATAACTATTTGGCAATTATTTTTTATTATTATAATATAACTATACTTTCCTAATCAGGGAAAGTTAAAAAATACCCAAACCACAATGGGAAGCAATGGAATCAGGAATGAGAAGTCTGTCCTTGTGCAGAATTCTTCCTCTGTTACAGAGCCTGGGAAGACAAGCAAGGGCTGTAGTGAGAGCTCATTTCTGAGGTGAAGTCAGTTTCTAATCAACTTATCACTACAAGATATAGATTCTTAATTAAATTAAAAATTCCCCATGTCGTAACTGACCATTTCCCCCAAACAAGCTTTGTCCACTACATTTTTTGGGAGACTCAGGTGAGACATAATTTTTTTTCTAAATAGTATAAAATGTTTGGATACATAAATTAAAATTAATAATTGTTTGCAGTTCATTTTAAACTTTGAATTTGGAGGAGCAATGCTAGATTTCTTTTTTGCCTGAACTGACTTTGCCCTGATTGAATACTTCCCATGCAAATTGACAATGCTTATGGTGCCGACAGCTAGAGAGCCTGGTGGGGCTGCACCAGTCTACAATAAATGAAAAGCTTTTTCAGACTGACTTTTAGTTGTGTATTGTTATTTGTCTTAGAATCCATTTATTAGGCCAGAGATAATGTGACAGTTGACTCTTACAGTAACACAGTACTCATTAGCTAGCTTGACAGGGAGGTGCCAACATCCGTTGGAGATTGTATTTTATTAATCTTCATGGCTCATTTGGAAGCCTGGCTGGCTATCTTGTAATGTGTCCTCATGCTGACTGGGACAGGGATGTGTAGCTAAGCTTATGACTGAAGAATATAAACTTGCATGATAAGATCTTTCGCTTTCTTTGACCTGAAATGCAGCAAACTAGTACAGCCTAAATGGGATGCTGTAGTGTCCAGTGGAAATTTCCTCCCTAAGAATCTACAGCATTCTTTCTAGATGCTAAGGACAATTTGAATTTAAATCTGCTCAGCTTGGTGGATATATATACTAAAATCTGAGGATAGATTGAATTAAGTTTAAGGTAAATGTTGGAAGGCCTTGAAATAGTCTAGTTTGCCATCATATCTCTTTCCTCAATTTGTGTGTGTGTGTGTGTGTGTGTGTGTGTGTTAATAAAAGTCTTCAGAGTTGATACAGTTCTTCAAACTTAATAAATTTGCATATATTATAGTCTTTGGGTCTTTGAAAAATTTCAGCTTGTATTTGAACAAACTAAACCGACATCATGACTTATAGCTTTCAATGTTCCTATTCGGTTGACTTCTTGTTTCAGTTTGATTTTTGTTGTGAATGTATTTGTTTGTGATTTTATTGGTTTTCTTTACCAATCATACAAAAATCTCTTATATGATAGTTGCTTATTTTGAAAATAAATATTTTGCAAGAAGGTTTAAAAATTTCCAAACATCACACTTCGATGACTCTAGACAAATAAGCTATTATTTGGTGTTTAAACCTCTACATATAGTATCCTAAGTCTGTATTTCTAAAAGAGTTTTCACTTATCTCTTAGCAATTTAAGCTTGTTTTATTCCATATTAACTGAAAATAGATTTGATTTGGATGTTTTCTTTGGCACTACTCTAATAAGGCTAATCAAGATGAGATTCCAACCCTTAAAAAAATGAAATCAACATGTGGCTTAATTCTCACTACTAATACTACCCTGAAAGACTGTTAAGCTTCTGATAGAAAACAATAAAAAACAAGGAAATTCACTGTTAAAACGGCAACATACCATATGTCCTTTAATACCTAATTACAACAGGGGCACAATAAGAAAGTCATTAAACCTGCACCCTATCGTGCATAGGTATCTGAGGACATATGGTGCATTTCAACCATTAGTATGAATTTGATTGCATCTGTGATTTTCTGTTACAACTTTGACTGTATTTTCCAGAAGAAAATGTTGGTAGACATATTGGTCATTGAGAGGAATAGCCAACAATGAGAAATGGGACCATTTTTAACCCTCCAGAGACAGGTGATTATAAATTGCATAAAGGCCTACTAATAACCCATGTATTATCTCCTGACTCTCAATGTATTTTGATGCCTTATTTTCCTCATTGAAAATCTCTCATTCAAACAAATTATTTTTACTTGCCAGATAGAGGAATTTTACCTGAGATCTTGCAAAATATGGATTTCTCACTTAATATTCCCTATAATATTGCAAATTTACATACTTACGTATTAAAAATTATAGGTGATGAAAGGGAGCACCATGTCTATACATTCTCTCTCTTATAGAGATGACTTAATATTCAAAATTGGTGATATTTCCTCTAGGGCATAGTTTCAAAGTTCTATCTACCTACCTACCTACCTACCTACCTACCTACTTACCTATCTACCTATCTATAAATAAATACACATACACACACACATTTTTAAGGAAAATATCAGGTGTGAAGAATCAAGGATTAGTAGAATGAAGGCATCAGCTCTCAGTCTTTATCTCTATCTCTCAAATACCTAACTTACAGTAGCATAGTCACACCGCAACAGCATAGTCACACTTACAGTAGCATAGTCACACAGTTGCCTGATACATTTATGTGCACTATGTGTATAACTGGATTTGAATCTGATTCATATGTTTTTTTTGTCTGTTTCATTCATTTAACTGTTTATTCTTTCGTATATCAAACATTTATTGAGCAGCTGTTATTTGCTGTGAGCTATTTTAAGTGCTTAATAGTGTAAAAAACAGCAAGACCTCACCGACCGTATATTCTAGTGGAGAGAAACAATGAGACAAATATAAATATCGCTTTTCAAATGATGATGAATGCTATGAAGAAAAACAAAGCAGCGAAGGGGTAAGTGTGTACCAGGGAGTATGGGTAAGGGTTTTGTTGCTTCTCTGCTCATAAGCCATGTGGTGATTAGAGTGAAGGATGAGGGACTAGCTGAGGGTTCTGGGCTTCATATGACCCATGTGAAGAGTTAAAGGGTTGAGATTCATCCTGATGATCTCTAGGCAGAGAGTGGGTAGGGAGATGGTGGTGGGTATTGGCGGGGGGGAAGGGGGACTAAGGGAAAGGGTCTTGCCCTGTCCCTGGAGTTTTGGGTCCCATCTCTCACTTTTTGGAGAGGGTGACCCCCTCTGGAGCTCCTGGAGGACCTGGGCTCTCAGTAGACCAGGCTTGGGGACTCTTCTGTCTATCACGTATTGTTTAAAGCTGTTATTGACCCAGAACTAGATTAGAGACTTCCCAAAGATTACAAAAACCTTGAAGATATTTACTATTATTCAGGTTTGTTGCTAAGTATATTTTTAATATAGCTGACAAATCTTCATTTATTTATAAAAGTTGAAAAAATTCTGAAAAGTAAAGTTTTATGTTTAATGAAGTCTTAGCAATTGAGAATGCTGCCATGTCTTAAAAAAAATTATCCTGGAACACTACAATGAATTGTTCAGGCTGGAAATATTACATATTACCTTTGCTGCAAAATACTAGTTTTATCACTATTTATACACATTGGCCTAATTGGAACACACGTTTTGTTTTGTTTTTAAAGGAGTTCTACCATTTTGGTTTAAGGAACTTGACTCTTTCAGCTAGCTGTAGTCTAATGACTGAAATCAGATTAGGTTTTTGGTCCTAAACCCAGAATTCAACTCCATGAGTCTAAGAAATTACTACAATGAGTAATATGCAAAGAAGTGAAACTGTAACACAAGATTCCCGAAGATGGAGGTTTAACTATTATGCAGTTAACAAGATGTACTTTTTATAAATGTTGCAAGCTTAGAAATTTTAGCAGAGGGCAGGAAGGTGGTGGGAAACTGTCTTAAAACCTGACTTCAGTGGGTAAAGAGAGGATTGTATATTGGTGAGGGTTCACTTTCTATCCTGATGTGTCCTTAACATAGTAGCCTAATTAGTGATTTTTAGCACCACACTCTAAACAACTGAGCTAACCGGCCGCCCGTAATTAGTGATTTTTAAATATCATTTCACTTCTCTGGAGTCTCATCTCACCAAAAGCATTAAAGGACAATCTATTGGGACATAACTGCAAGTTACAAATATTTGAAGTCAAATACTCATCTGATCACTAAAATATAGCTAAATTACTTTTAAGGCTTTTAAGTGACCGACTTTTGACAAGCATTAAAGGGGTTGTATATTATTAAACTTTTGATGTGATTATAAAATTGAGAAATCTTCTAATGTGTGTAACTGCACATAGGTCATTTCTTTTCTTTTTTGTAATCTTTATTGTTGAAAGTATTACAGATGTACCCGTTTCCCCCTCATTGACTCCCTCTAGCCTGTACCCGCCCCCTCCCCAGGCCTTCACCACACGGCTGTTTGTGTCCATGGTTTATGCATATATGCAAAAAGTTCTTTGGTTAATCTCTTTCCACCCACCCATTCACCACTACCTTCCCTCTGAGATTTCAGTTTTTTGTTTAAGCTTGAGTGATTTTGTAAAACTGGTAATTACATCAAGACCAATAACACCAATATGCCACTGAGGCTGTGAAAATGGACTGAAATTCTTTCTCTCAGATCAAATAAAAAGTTCCATGATTGGAATAAAAATTAATAGAAGAGTTAAGTTTTAACCTCAAAGGCCTGAATTTGCAACTGAATAGTTAGAGAGACTGACCCAGCCCCCTTTTCCCTAATTTTCTATCCATAGCTTTGTGAATATAATGCTTGCTGCCTACTTCCCAGGTCAGGCATCAATTGGTTGGGGGAAGTACTCATTGATCTAGTATAAAAACTACAAAAATATTAATATAATTAACTGAAGCATTTACTAGTACATGTAATCTACCTTGCAGTGGTCACTGAATTGCCCAAGGTGATTCCTTAGCACTTATGAACATGCCACTTGAGTGATGATAGATAATTTATCTGTCTCTGTTTTATCACCCCCTTCTATTATAGATACAGGCTGTCCCTGGACTTGACTGTGAATACCTCAGTGACAGGGACTCTTGTAACTATATCTGGCCCATAGTAGGAACTCAATAAATGTTTGCTATTTATATGGGTGAGGCCAGATCTCTGTACACAGTAAGTACTCAGTCAATGTTATTGTGGTTGATCTGTTTGGAAGTATAATTATTTATTGAGAAATTAAGATATTAATCTTTTTGCCCCCTCTTCTATGTCAAGAATTTAACTAGAACATTTTTTTTCCTTTGTGCCAAGATCATTGTTTTTCAGAGCAGAAAATTGAATTTGCTTGAAGATACTGCTAAACTTCTTCTCCTACATCCAACCCATATTTAATACTGGTTTTAGTTTTCCAAAGCCAAAGCTCTTTGAGGACATGATGACAGACTCCATCAGAGGAGACAAGAGGAAAAAAAATGCTTGGAGACAGAGAGGTGGAAGTGGCTGCATCTGGGTCAGAGAGTGAGTCCTTAAGACTAAGAAAGAATATACTGTACCTCCTGGGCCCTTTGTAAGACACAGGACTCTGTGGGAAGATTCATGGTGCACGTGAGGAGCTGGGCTCTTGGCATTGGAGCTCCAGGCTCTATAAGAATTCCTGTGACCTAACAGCCAAGCACACATCCCTCCTCCTCTCAATCAGGGACCATTCAGGGTGAGACAATAGCAAAGAGTGAGCAAGGGTATTGAAGATTTGAAAACACCCTTCACACAATGATTTTTGTTTGTTTGTTTAAATATATTTTTATTGATTTCATAGAGGAAGGGAGATGGAGAGATAAATAGAAACATCGATGATGGGAGAGAAACATTGATTGGCTATCTCCGACAGTCCCTCACTGGGGATGGAGTCTAAAACCTGGGCATGTGCTGTGACTTCCTGGTAGGTCAATGCTCAACCACTGAGTTGTGCCAGCTGAGCCACACAATGATTGTTTGCTGAAGATTCATGGGATCCCAGAACAAGTGGGTGATGAAGAAGATCCTAGAGTAAAATAAGAAAAGTGTTTTTAAAAGCTTATCTAAAATGTGGCCCTGAGCCTGGCCAGGCATGGTTCTACGGTTGAGCATAAACCTATGAATCAGGAGGTCTTGTTCAATTCCTGGTCAGGGCGCATGACCGGGTTGTGGGCTTGATCCCCAGTATGGGGCATGCAGGAGGCGGCTGATCAACACTCTCTCTCATCATTGATGTTTCTCTCTCTCTCTCCCTCTCCCTTCCTCTCTGAAATCAATAAAGAAATATTTAAAAAAAGAAAACCTGGCCCTGACGCAATAGTTACCCAGACCAAGTGAAGGAGGAAGAGGTGCCATGACAATGGAATAAAAATAAATGTCTCAGAGGGAGATTTAGGAATTTAAGTCCAAATCCTTCCCAGACTTCCCCCCCCCATATGTCTCTATAATTTCTCTGTGGGGTATTGTCTAACCACCACAAATGGAACCTAACCTGCTCTTCAAGCCTACCTTCAATTAAACTCTTTCCACATTTGACCACATCCAAGTTTGTGTCTTCTTCCACATGTTCTCATGTAAGCTAGGGTCTTTGAGGCACCACACTGGAATTGTATTGCTTTGTACCTTGATGCCACTGTGGCAAATCTGAATCAGGTGTCTTGACTGCTTGAATAGTTTTGTTTCTTATTTTAAAAAGGAGTAAGTATAGATGTGATGCAAAAGAGTAATCTTTGCTTTCATTTTTGAGATTATTAGTAATTCTGAAAATTTTAGTAGCATTTTCGTCATTCGGCTGAGTGGTTAAAAATAGGAAGAAACACTGGGAAGAAGTTGGGATAAACGGGCTGCTGGGCTGGCCTGCCACCCACTGCCCGACGAGCTCCTTGTTTCTGCCGTTTCTCACGTACACCTGTACACATTCTGAAGCATGAGCCCTTCCAAAGGAGACAGCAGCTGAAGCCCAAACAAGATGAGAAATAACAGGACTTGGGAAAAAATGATTAAAATCACCTGAGCTGCTATAGTCCCATGGAGTATGATGGACACTGCCCAAGCTAGGTACTGCCCACCAGGGCTTCCTGAAAGTCAGTATCTGTACTGGTTTTTGTGGCCTCATCTACCTGAGAAGAGAAAATTTTAAAACCTCTCTTCCCACCTCTTACTAAACCTCTTCTAAACCTCTTACTATAAATAGAGGAACAAGACATACTGTGCTTCCTAGTATACAGAAATAAGGGGTATGCTTTATTTTTCTATTTTGGTCTTTAGTGAATTGAAGTCTAAGTGTGAAGTTTAGGAAGGTTGGGCCTCATTGTTCTTTGTGACTTTAAAAGACGATATAGTTTATTGCTTCTATTGCAAACATGAATATATTTAAATTAGGTACTTGATTTCTCTTCAATTCTTCAGTTTTTTTTTAAACATGGATTATTCAGCATGAGTAAAGAAATAAATTCTATATCACCTATAGGGTGCAGTCCTTTAAACAACATTTGCTTAGGTCAAAGAGCTATTTTAAAAAATTATACTTTACTACCAATGCAGACTTTAAAAATTCAGTTTCAGTGTACCTTATGAACTTGCTATTGTTACTATGCTTGTTAGAACTAAGTTTTAAAAACCATAATTTAATACAGGGTGAAACATGTCACCATGCAGACAGGGTTATCAATTATACAGAGGGAAGCGAAATATAAAACATAAAATCAGAAATATTTTGCAGAGATAATACGAATATACTGTTATGTGTTGCTCTTTAATTTTAATATGAATTTTGGGAAAAGCGGTTGGAGTCTAGGAATAGGGGTTTGTTTCTTGACCTCATATAACAGCTATATAACTTTGGCTAATAACCTTACTTCCCTTATCCCCAATTTCCTTTTATGCTAATTAAAAGATTAACACTAAGGTAATTTCAATGGTAGCGTTTATTGCCATCTATTTTACTAAACAACATATTTTTTCTGAGGCCAAAACATTATTTGAAGGGAAACTTTTGCCTAGTGGTTTGATATGACATAGATGAACTTTAGTTCAGTATCATGTAGAATATTAAATATTGTCTCCTCAGAAGAAAAAGCTTATTTGTTGAAAGCTAGAGATGGAAGAGATGAGAGAGGTAGACCATAATTATTGTTTCTTTTCTGTATTCATAATCTATACTGGTACTAAAAGGTAAGTTATGAAGCATTTTAGTTTAAGAATAGTAAGATGAATATATATTACCAAAGATAATACAATCATATAAAATTTTGCAATAATTTCTGATACCTTTGAGTTGAGCAATTTTGACAATGAAAGAGGCTAAGGTGGTTGAAGGTGTTGCTGGTCACTTTCATTCTTCGGGTCATTTAAATATTATGCTAATAAAAGGAAAATGGAATAAAGTATTATTCTGTTAATAAACTTAACACTAGACCTTAGTAGAAATATATGATAAATAAATACAATGTCAAGTTAGAAAAAATGTTGTAGTTTCATGTTGTTGGTTTGCAAATTGAATTTTTACATAAAATTTACACTAAATGGAACCTCATTATATAGTGATGAGGTCCAGTATGATCCAAATCATTAAAATCACTGTACTGCTTAATGATTCACTAAGTGGTACTGCAGTGCCATAAATTTAGCACTAGTTTCATGATTCAAAACACCAGGCTGAGACACCAGCAAATCGTATGTGGATCATTAAATTTACAATGAATGTCAGAGATGAAATAAGGGGGAAAAAACACTTTGAGAGATAGGGATAATATGTGCTCTAAGGTGACATACATCAAGATAAATGATCTTATACCACTTGCGCTTGGATAATAATGGGGGGTAGTTTTTTTTGTTATTCCTCATTTCATAATTTCCAGAGGGGCTGGAAGTCTAAACTCCTACGAATTAAAGCAGCTGTCACTTTTTGACTACCCTGTGATCTGTTTCATTTATATTTATAATATATACATTTATATATGCCATTACATTTTAAACTTAGCTGATTTTGCCAAGACATTATGGTTCATCTAATTTCCTATAATATTAGTTCAAAATGATTTTTATGGTTCGATGAAATCTGGACTGGTATTACATGAATGCTGCTAAGAATATAAGGTTTAATTCTGAAATCCTTAACTATCTTTTCAATCACAGCCTCAATGCAATCTTAGCATAATCTTAATATTTATTCACCAGTATTTGTTTATGTGACAATCTGTGTATCAAAACTTTGGAAATATAAAAATATAAAGATATGCTAGATCCCTACAATCCATAAGTTCTGCTGTTTAGAAAACCACGGAATTCACGTTGAAAGCACATTGCTTGCATATACGATTTGGAACATGAAAGGCAAACCTTGATTTGGGGCCACAGGTAAGTCTTCCCATAAGACTTTTATATAGAGTATGCAAGACACCATTTTAAAAAATATTCTGCTGGACATTGAAAAGCAACACCATGTATATTGTGTCTAACACATCGTATTTACCAACAGTGCTATTCTTTTGTTAAGAAAACCCCAATATTTTTCACATGATGGAGATTATAACATGCTGTCCTGAAGGTTTCAGACATGCTATACTAACTTCGGCATCTAAGGCAATTTATTAATCTTGCGGTGTACAATGGCTTATTTTAGTCCATTATATTCATTAAACCCTGCAGACTTTCAGACAAGAACTTTGCCCATACATCATCTTTATCATGTAAGGTGTATAAGTAGCCTCTGTGATCTATGGTTAAATTTTTTTTTTTTTTTTGGCTTGGCTCTTTATGTCTATGAAAAGAATGGCATGAACAACAACAACAAAAACCCAAGAAAGTCAGAAACAGAACTGCAAACTTAGGGGGCCCATGGGGATCACGTCCTTTATTTCAATGATTTCTCTGTTAAAAAGTTCTCTGAAGGAAGAGCTGTGCGCTGGTGGAGACAATTCATGGAAGGCACACTGGCAAACGCTGCTTTCGCTTTCTAGTCCAGCATGAAGGATGGGCGTTTTCAACAGACAAGGATAGTTCGATTCTGGCTGCTGGGCCCTGAGTGGAACATTGAGAAGAAGATTATTTATTCCTTCCTGTAAAAATAAAAATGCTTTTAAATCCTGCTTTTGTTTGGGGAAAAAGTTCAATTGAAAGATAAGAAAAGAGGAAATGTGTTCAGGGAAAGCACTTAGTCTCCTTAACCTCTGGGATTTTCCCCCACTTACCTCAGGAATATGGAGTTTTATTCAAGTTGGCTAAATACTTAAGATAATTTCTTCCTCTTTTGGAAATGATATTATTATTAGTAACCATAAAAATGAATTTGTGCAGCATTCTCCTTTGCCCAACATTTCCAAGTCAAACATGAGACAACAAACAAATCAAACACCAAGAGACCAAAGGGAACTATAAAAAAGAAATGTGTTCACTTTGTCCTTGAAACTATGAAAACAATTTCTAGAATAAACAGGTTATGAAAACAGGATAGGATATTCTGTCAGTCCATGCAGGACCTGTTATCTAGAAATTGCTTATAGCAGAGAGGTATAGATAGTTAGAAGAGAAGATAAAAGTGCTATTGTACTCTTCCATAATAAGCCTCAGGACAAGATTGTAAAATGTGGCAGTTTAGTAAGTTTCTGAGACAAAACAAATGGTATATAGCATTTCACTGTTTATCCTGAAATCTACTCCGGTCTAATCCTGGGTTCTGAAAGAATTTTC
The DNA here is from genome assembly GCF_000327345.1 of Myotis davidii. Classification (NCBI taxonomy): domain Eukaryota; kingdom Metazoa; phylum Chordata; class Mammalia; order Chiroptera; family Vespertilionidae; genus Myotis; species Myotis davidii. Next base: position 2,338,577 of record NW_006283544.1, read on the forward strand.
CCTTTTTCTTCTCTGCCTCTGAGATTTCTCCTAAATCTATGTAAGCAGTATAATAGTTTATAAACTTTCTTGACTTATATGCCCTTAGTAATGAACCAATTTCCCTCTACCAGTACTGGGTGCAGGCAAGAGGGAGAGAGAATATCATTTTGGTAAAGAGAAAGATATAAGGGAATATTCTGTTCATTTAGGCAGAGAAAGTGGATCCCTCCAACTGCCTATTCTTCAGGTCTGGGAATTTTGTGGGGAGAAGATGAGAGGCTTAGCGTAGGAAAGTTATCAGAAATGTGACCCAATATTTTCCCCTTATGCCCTCAAATATCTGAGTGGAGAGAAGGTAAGTTAGCCAGGTTAAGATCCAAATACAAGGTAGAGGGGCTTTTGTTCTAGTTTCTGGGTTTTTTTCCCCCTTTTAAAATATATTTTATTGATTTTCTACAGAGAGGAAGGGAGAGAGACAGAGTGTCAGAAACATGGACGAGAGAGAAACATCGATCAGCTGCCTCCTGCACACTCCCCACTAGGGATGTGCCCACAACCCAGGTACATGCCCCTGACCGGAATCGAACCTGGGACCCCTCAGTCCGCAGGCCGACGCTCCATCCACTGAGCCAAACCAGTTTCGGCATAGTTTCTGGTTTTTGATTGGTGTGTGTGTGTGTGTGTGTGTGTGTGTGTGTGTGTGTGTGTGTGTCTGGCGGGGGCGGGGGATGGGGGAGCTCTGAAGAAACACTGAAAAGAGTGCCCTTACACTCACATGGGGTGGCTCATGCACTATAAGGAAGCAGAGCATAGGGCTCAAGCAGATAGAAGGTTTAGTTTGCACCTCTGAACTTTCATTTGTAACAATGTGGCATGAGAGCCAACGGACAACCCTGAAGCTTGGCATGCTTTGCAGGGTCTGAGAGCAACCTTAGAGGACAGAAGTTGGTTAGAAGATGTGACAGATTCAGAGGGGTCTGCAGCCACAACAAGAGTGGAGGAGTGAAGCAAAGGTCAAGTCCATAGGGTAAACCAACAGGCAATGACCAAACCAACCAAGAACTAATGGACTGCTGATCCAGCAACTGTAATTATTAGCTGTGACGTATAAAAGAATGGCCACACATGCGAATGAGCCAGCCATTCCACAGAAGAGGCCAGACAGACATTGCATGTCCAAAGGCCATTGCAAGGCCAAGGGATCCTGTTAATCCCAACACCTTGAAGTTTTATGTCTCCCACCATATACCAAGACACTGTTTCAGACTACAGCAAAGAAGGCAGGGAAAAAATAGTGAGTGAACATCTTCCAAAGACTGATTTAAACCAAAAGAGAGTCTCAATTATTGGCTCAGACTACATTTTAACCCAGATTGGACTAAACTTAATTTTACCACCACTTGTTGGATCCCTTATGAGGAAGATCAAATCAGTTATAAAAGAAGCATGTTTTCATAGCATATTTGAGTTGTAATGTGATAAACATATGTAATGGGGCAGAACATTTAATCATCTAGATAGTTGTTGGTTTTCTATGGGTTGAAACTAGGAGGAGCTGTACTTCCTTGAGCCTGAACAAAGCTGAGAAGAACAGTGGGATGAAGTCTCTACAACTAGGTCATTAGGCTGGGGGCCAACTGAATGTGTTGCCCAGACAAGGCCTGGAGGTCCTATAAAGGAACGCATGTGTCTCGCTTGCAGAGTATATGCAACAGCATAATGATTGGGCCACTGGTGGAAAATTTCAATCTGAATATGAGAGCATCTGGGATGAATGCCTTCTCTGTAAATGTCTGGCTTGTGTCTGAACGATCTGTTTCTCCACCATTGTGAGCATTGACTATCCATAAAAAGCTCATCATGGTTAGAAACAATGTTCGTTCAGCTGTTGGTCAACAATATAAACAGTCCTGTTTGGATGAGGTCTTTCATCTCTTTAATGTGATTCCAGTACTTAATATATTTTGCATACTAATGCCTTTGACTAGAGAAATATCTTTCTTGCAATCTCTCTTTTGAATTGTGAGCTGTTTCTCTTGCTTAACAGCAGATCTTTGATATTTCTTTAGTCTAAGCATAAAAGGTTGGGCTTCAATCATTTTATGAATAATTTTAACTTAATCTCATTCCAAGGGGTTTGGTTTCCTCTCTATTGAGAGCAGTGATGAGGAGTAAAAGAAAGAATAAGATAGAATGGAGAGAGGAGGCAAAGAAATGTATAATTATTTTCCCTTTTTGCTGTTGCATATATTAGTTTATGCAGGTATCAATTTTTACTCAAATCACTGCATTTCTGAACTGTATAGAACTTGGAACTTTGTCTAAAACTAGGACATAGAAGTCCTTTTAAGAATGTTATCTAATTAGCCATATTAAATTTCACTTTCCTTTAAGATGTGGGTTCTGAAAACATCTGTTTTTAGGTCCTGTTTGACATAACCCCTATTATGAACCATGAGTCAATGTGTTCTACATATCTATATAGAGAGTCCAGCTCCCACCTCATGAAAGCTTTAGGCAATGACGAAGAGCAATTTTTTTTTGGTGGTGGTGGCGGTGGGGGATATTGCAGAATTTCTGGGAGGAGTGTGTGAAAAATGGTGGAGAGATCAAACAATATTAAACATTCCTTTACACCCATATATATTAAAAAAGAGCTTGAACAAAAAGTTGAATGTCTTCCCATGGTTGACCTTGGCCATGTTAACTTTTTCACATCTTTAAAAGAATCGTTAATTTCACAGACTTTATATGAGCATTTAAAAAAAAGCTAAAACCTGTGAAAATACTGAAATCATTCTAAAATACTCCACAATCATGACCATATTATAGTTATTAAAATTATCTGATATTTTTGCATTGTATTTTCAGATAATCTGCATAACCTGACCCTCCTCTTCGTCCCATTTTTGTTCAGAAACATACAGCTGATTTCTCTCATCATTTTAGGGTGTCTTCCTCATCAGGATGAGAAGAATGTTCTGTTTCCCCATCTTTCAAATGTACAAGGAAACCCAACATCCCCATCCATGCTGAGCCTGTGACAGCTGATTGATCATTAATAACCCTGACAATGTTATTTTTCTTAGAGAAAAAGGAGACTCGATGACTTCTTTGTTCAATTTCACCTAAAGAGTAGTCTTGCCCGGTGCACACTGTAAGTGTCATTGGTAGGGAATTGTCCAGGAGGCATTCAGTATGTAAATGTTCTAATTAGATCAATGTAAAAGAGCAGTCGTACATTCTGTTATAGCAGTGTGTCTGGTTCCATTAATAAAACCTCCCAAAGGCATGCACTACTAGTTTTCTCAATTAGTTTGTCCCAGATCATTTCATCTTAGGGTAGGGAGGGGCGGGGGTGGAATGAGACGGTGAAGGGAGGTGGCATATTTACACGTATTTTCTCCAGCTGAGAGAGCCGTTCAAATTTGTCCCATATTCCACCTGGTTACTATATTGATCTTTAGAAAAGCACATGCCTGCATCATATTTGGGAAAATAAAAATTCAAAGCACGACTTTTTCCCTTCCTCTTCCCCTGATGAAACAAATTCCACCACTGCCAGCACTGCCTTTTCCTCTCTGTCTCTTCCTCCTTCACCTCTGCCTTCTCCTCCCACTTCTCCTTAGTTTTACTTTTCAGAGTAAGTGTCACTATGTAATATTCTTAGCACAGTGCTAAGCACATAATTGCAGTTTAGTTAAGCATTTGTCCCCTTTACTTTCTCAAAGGTACAACATGCCCCAGGCCTCTGAAAATGTAAAATAAATATCATGGTTAGAGGATGCATAATGAGGGGGCCTTATATATATACCTAGAGGCCTGGTGCACAAAATTCATGCATGGGAGGGGAGGGGGGGGTCCCCTCAGTCTGGCCTGCATCCTCTCCAATCTGGGACCCCTCGGGGAATGTCTGACTGCCGGTTTGTGCCTGCACTTTTAACAGATGACAGCTCCATTGTTGTTTCTTTCTTTTCATGCTTAAACCCATTGGAATTAGTAGCTATTCAAAGTGTGTATACAATTTTTTGGGGGGCGGGGCACTCTGTATGTCTCTAGTTAGTGGTGAAAGGAACCAATGGCAGATTTGGAACCCCAGGCAGGGAATCTCACTCACTCCCCGCATGTCTCCTCACCCCATTTTCCACCTTCGCGGGCAGCGGAAGAATCAATATTTTCTCTCATGAACTTGGAAAAGCACGTCCTATCACCCGCTGCCCGGCAGGAGTGCGCTCGGCCCCAAGCACGCGAGGCTCAGTCAGGGCGGCCTTCGCTCATGGGTGCTGGCACCCAAAGTGCACATTCTTCCTCTGCAGTCACCCTAACTCTCCCACCGTTTCACTGAGAGGACGGAACTCTTCACGTCCTCTGGGTTCCCGATCTTGAATGCTGACCAAAGGCACCTCAACGAGGGCTGCCTGCACCCACCAGGCATGTCTGTCTGCACCTGCTCCCGCCTCAGCACCTGCATTAGCCCCACGGAGGTGATCTTGTTGCTGCACTGGCCTCTGCGAGAACAGGGCATCACCGCTCCGCCCTCTCACTGTCATCTCACAGGCATCCACCCCCAGCACCCAGAACACCCAGACACTCTCCAAAGGATGTGTGCACATCCTGTGGGGGACATAGGCGTGCTGGGGTTGATGGAAGTGTGGCAGAGGGGCGCGGTGGGGGAACTTGCACGTGCCATGGTCCGGGCCTGTTGCAGGCACATGTGGGTGACAGCGTGCTGGGGGATGTTCGCACACCAGGGGGAGAGGAGAGGATGCACACACCAGAGGCTTGCAGCTGTGCAGATCTGCAAACCAGCGTGGTGCGGCCAGGAGGATGTCAATCTGGCCCGCCACAGTGGCTGTCCCTGCAGTTGCGCACCTTCTGGGCCTGGAGGTGGGGTTTGCACAGCCACTCCTTGATGCTGATGGCCTGCAGGCACTACTTCAGTTCAGCCCCGCAGGCTCTGCTTGGCACGCCCATGGCTGCTGCTGCTGCCATGTGGGGAATACAGGCCACCCTCTGCCGGCCCACCTCCCGAGCCCAGAAACTCTCCACAACCCACAGGCTCTCCGCGTGTGCTGCCCACAGGCCCGGAGTGGCCGGGGCGGGACGCCTGCCTTTGTCACCTTGGCAACAAAGGCAGGCATCCTGCCTCATCCTGGCCGCTTTGTGCCTTGGTGGCCGGCCAGGAGTGCGGGAGCTTGGCTTCCTTCATTGCTGGGGTGATGAAGGAAGCCAAGTGTTCTGCCTGCTCTGGCTGGTTCTGTGGCTCCAGCCAGTGCAGCCATCTTTGTGGCCATGGGAGTCACCATCTTTGTTGTGGAGTGATGGTTAATTTGCATATCACCCTTTTATTAGTATAGATTTTTAATATAGATGATTGGAAATATTGCAATCCTTTCTCACATATGGTTTCGAGCTTTTGGGCCTGTAGAGCTCTTTGTACAAGAAGGATCTGAATATTCATAAAGTTTTTTTAAACTTTGGGATTTTAGGTGAACAGAGTGAGATAAAGAAAGGGTAAAATTCTGCCTGAGAATACAAACAGGTACTGTGTTCTTTGCCTTCCCTTCTTTCTACAATTATTTTGTTCACTATTTGGAGGGAAGCCTTGGATCTGCATTATTTCCAAATTCATCCCTCCTCCCTTTCCCCCAAAAGTTAAGCCACCACTGGGGAATATGGAGAGCAGTAAGAAGTAAACCAATGGAGTGGAGTCAGGCAGGGTAATGATATTAGGAAGGCTGGTCACAGAGGAGAAGTGTGAATGCCTAGAGGCTCTGAGCAGTCCTAGTTTACTTTGACTACCTAGTCTATCTAGTCTACTTATCTTACCCAAGAAAGTCAAAGAATTTGCATTAATAAGGTATCTGGACTTTCTTTAACACATTGTTTGCAGATAGTTTTTATCACGCGCTAACAGGTGGCGCGGGCCATTTTTGCTAATTTTTTGCGCAAATAGCAATGTTCAGTAAAATTACGATAACTTTAGTTTACATATTTATACGTTACCCGCATTCTACCGCTAGTCTATAAAAAATGTATTAATACGTGTCCCGCGCTCTACTACCAGTCAATGTAAAATGTATACGTAAAATGTATAAATACGTTTCCCGCATACAATGTGTTAATTGCTCCTCCCATCTCTCCTAAAAGATAGAAACCTAAAGATGGCAAGGAATGGTGTGGAAAAATTATATTAGAATTAGAAGAAGTGAGCATTAGTCTGACTTTATCATTGCCCAATCATCTACATTTTTGATATTCAGTTTTCTCATCTGTAAAATAGAGACAACACTAACTGCCTTAGATAATTCACAGGATTGTACTTCAAATGTGATAAAATACTAGTATGTGAAATCCTTCTGTAAATTTTATTACCTGCATACTTTGCTCATTTTGTGCAGATGCCACAAATAAAGTACTAGTAGAGCCATTCCAGAGTATCTGTTTGGAGGAGGAGGATGGAGCAAACTAACCGTCACTCCATCACAAAGATGGCGGTGCCCATAGCCACAAGATGGTGGTGCCCAGTCCCTTCAGCCCTGCCACTGGAGTGTCCGGTCCTGTCAACCCCACCGGCGGAAGTGGCAGCCAAGCGGAACGGCTGAATCTGCCCTCAGGCAATGAGCCCCAGAGTCCTGCGTGCCCTGGCCTGCAGAAGGAGGGAGGGCGGGCAGGCAGGCCTCTGGCCAGAGGCCAGCTGGGGCGTGCAGGACACTGAGGTGGCATTGCCCAGTGACAAGCCCCAGCGTTCTGTGTGCCCTGGTCTGCAGAGGAAGGGTGGGTGGG